>NW_024412407.1:21120972-21273368 GCF_014898765.1 Herpailurus yagouaroundi
GTCAGCCTGAAGAAGACAGGGCAGTAACAAAGCCAGATGAGAGGCCCCACCTCATTCCTGTGCCTGGGTCCATCCAGCCTCCAAAGTGGCATAACCAGACTGCTTTCACCACCACCATCCGGTGACCTCAAGAACCATGAGCACAATGTAGAGAGAAGGGTGTTGCCTGGGCTCTGAGACAAATGATACTTCTTGTTTGCCAGTTGCCAGAACATCGAAATGCCGGAAAGTGCAAACATCCCAAAGTTTTTGGTTTAATTCTTTCCTATATGCCCTCCTGCATCAGCTGCATGTAGATACCCCTGGGTATAAGAGGATCGAGGTCGGAATTTAAAAGTAATAATTAAGTAGGGGCACCTGGGTGGCTCAGTCGGATGAGTGTCCGACTCTTGATTTCAGCTCAGGTGTCAAAATCTCACAGTTCATGGGATCGACCCCCACATTGGGCTTGGCTCCAACAATGCGGAGCCTGCTTGGGATTCTCTCTCTCTCTCTCTCTCTCTCTCTCTCTCTCTCTCTCTCGCTCTCTCTCTTCCTCCCCCACTCACACTCTTGTCTCTCTCAAAATAAATAAACAAAAAAATAAGTAATAACACTATTTGGTACTTATTTTATTAATTTAATTAATCCAATATCTAATTTCTATGACAATTATTCAATGTTTTTTAGTAAATATTTGCTTTGACATCAGGAACAACAAAACAAACCCAATTTTGGGGGCAGGGTGACACTCCCAAAGATGTAATGTGGGAAGTGGGAATTTAAATAGAGATATGAGAGAAAGCCAAATACAGCTTTCATAATCTAGCTATGCCATATATTTAAATACATGTCTTATATATTTGTGTAGTTGATATATATACACACCCTTTCATGAATAGAGCATGTGTATTAGAGCTTGTTAAAGCAAATGCTGCTGTGAAAATAAATGTAGATATACTCTTACAACCTTAAATCAGTTACCTCACTTTAGTCATTTAATGTTTTATCTGATATGGATAGTAACTATTTGGTGAACTTAGGTCATATCTTAAAACTGCTCCTTCATCTACTATCATAAGTACCAACATATGCTGTCAAAGGATCCTCTGACTTGGAATGAACCTGTCAAAGAATCTAGCATTTAGAAAAATATAAATATTGGGGCGCTGGGGTGGCTCAGTCAGTTGAGCAACCGACTCTTGATGTTGGCTCAGGTCAATGATCTCACACTGAGCGTGAAGTCTGCTTAAGATTTTCTCTCTCCGTCTGCCCCTCTCCCCTGCTCGCATACTCTCCCCAAAAAAAAAAAAAAAAAAAAAAAAAAAAAATACACTCCCAAACTAGGTATGACATTTAGAGGATTCACAGAACCCCCCCGCCCGCCTCAAAGTACCAATCTAAACTATTCCTGATTTTATAGATGAGGAAACAGAGGCCCATGGCAAATGATATACCAGAAGTGCCAAAGCTAGTACTAGAAAAATCAGAAGTAGAATTTCAGAGTTTTGGGTAAATTGTTCTCCTTGCTCAAATCACTCTAAAAGTTTTTTCAGAACACTAGAGTATTCATTTGTTTGATCATAATCTCACCGAGGTCAGGGGCGTCTGAGTGGCTCAGCTGGCTGAGCGTCTGACTCTTGATTTCGGCTCAGGTCATGATCTCATGGCTTGTGAGTTAAGCCCCACATCGGGCTCCACATTGACAGCGAGGGGCCTGCTTGGGCTTCTGTCTCTCTCCCTCTCTTTCTGTCCCTCCTCTGCTCAAGCTATTTCTCTCTCTCTCAAAATAAATAAACTTAAAACAAATTTTTTTTTATAAAAATAATCTCACCAAGGGCAAAATCAAGCTTAATCGATACCATATGTCTTAATAGCTAGTACAGAATCACTAATGGGTGAAAAGACGTGGCCAACCACAACCAGTTGGGAAGCATACCCTATACTGGGTGTGGTGGTTATGTAGTAAGTCACCCACAGAGCCTCTCACCACAGTCCCCTGGTAAATAAGGACACCTTATTTACATTTGCAAAATGCCTGCCAAGAATTGAGAGTCCAACAAAAATTCTGATTTTCCTTTGTCCGAAATGACCCCACTTCCCCATGAATCTCAGCTCCACTGGCTTCTTCTTGAATTAACCGAGTAAAGGAGTTCCAACAACCAACAGTGTCTTCACTGACTCACCCTGGGGAGGGCCTGGCCAAGAACACATGGACAAATGTTTCCTTTCATCTTTCCTCTGATTTCAGTTTAAGGCGAGGAAAGTCGGAAAATACTTATTAGTGTTCACCATTCTTTTTTTTTTTTTTTTTAAACTTTTTTTTTTTAACGTTTATTTATTTTTGGGACAGAGAGAGACAGAGCATGAACGGGGGAGGGGCAGAGAGAGAGGGAGACACAGAATCGGAAACAGGGTCCAGGATCTGAGCCATCAGCCCAGAGCCTGACGCGGGGCTCGAACTCACGGACCGCGAGATCGTGACCTGGCTGAAGTCGGACGCTTAACCGACTGCGCCACCCAGGCGCCCCTGTTCACCATTCTTAAAAAAGAAACTAGCTAGTCTTATGTTTTTAAAAAAAATCACCTGAAAACTCTTATGAAGTCTCAGCTACTGAGTCAAACAGGCAACATCCATAAGAAGATTCCGAAAAATAGTAAGAATAATGGCTGTCATTTTTCGTACCAGTAAAACACACCCAAATGCACACTGCAGACATTACGGCAGTAAACTGTCACAGCAAACCTATTAGGTAAGCACATTAATATCCCTACTTTACAGAGGAAAGAGCTAACCTGGGGAGATGGTCGAAGAGGCAGGAGCTGTGACCTCAACACAGAATGGTCGCACGGCAAGACCCTCACGCCCACACCCCACATTTGTTTGAAAATACATTTGTTTCCTAGTTTGGTAATTCTATTGATTAAGTCCGGGTCAGCTCAAGATTCATACAGCAGGAACTGGTTTTTCAAAGCTTCCTCAAAACAAAATTAGACTTAAAAAGAAATTTGACCCACATTAGAATAAATTCGTTCAGAAAATGCTTTGAGAGCTCCTTCTGAGATTCAGCCTGCCTGCCTGCAACAATAGTTCTTTTTTTTCTTTTTAAGTTTATTTATTTTTGAGAAGAGGGGAGGGAAGTGGGTGGGGGAGGGGCAGAGCGACATAATCCCAAGCAGCTTTCCCCCTGATGTGGGGCTCGATCCCATGAACCATGAGATCATGACCTGAGCCAAGACCAAGAGTCAGAAGCTTAAGCGACTGAACCACCCAGGCGCCCCTCATTATTTATTTCTTTATTCATCTCCCCAAACTCTTCAGTCTCACAATACAGATTCTTCCCCTGGGTTGTCAGTTTTTAAGGCCCTTGATCAGGTTGATGAGATCTCCTAATCATTTCTAGGGTAGCCTAGACATCTCTCTTTTCTGGATTTACTGTCTCTTCCCCTCTGTAACCATTTCCTGGACCCAACCAAAGCCCTTCTCTGCCAGAAGAGCAAGCCTTACCACACCACACACGTATCAAGGAAGGCTTCCACCTGGCCACACTCTCGATCTACAAGAGCAATATACAAAAGCATCTTTATCTGTTTCTGACTAGCATGTTTGGACCATCAGGCTGAGCCAGACAAATCACCTGGCTACCTAAAATCAACTTGTCTGCTTTCAAAGACATTTATTTAGTTCAACATCACTCCCCAGATCTGCAGAATCTAAATCACTGAGTAGTCTCTGAACAAAATACAAACACCAGAAGATATGTGCAAAAATATTCATCAAAGCACTATTTGTTATTCATCCAAACTGGATAGCACCTAAATGTCCAGCAACTTTAAAAGGGATATATAGGGGCACCTGGGTGGCACAGTCGGTTAAGCGTCCGACTTCAGCCAGGTCACGATCTTGCGGTCCGTGAGTTCAAGCCCCGCGTCAGGCTCTGGGCTGATGGCTCAGAGCCTGGAGCCTGTTTCCGATTCTCTGTCTCCCTCTCTCTCTGACCCTCCCCCGTTCATGCTCTGTCTCTCCCTGTCCCAAAAATAAATAAACGTTGAAAAAAAAAAAATTAAAAAAAAAAAAAAAAAGAGAGATATATAGGGGCGCCTGGGTGGCTCAGTCGGTTGGGCATCTGACTTCGGCTCAGGTCATGATCTCGCGGTCTGTGAGTTTGAGCCCCGCGTCGGGCTCTGTGCTGACAGCTCGGAGCCTGGAGCCTGTTTCAGATTCTGTGTCTCCCTCTCTCTCTGACCCTCCCCCATTCATGCTGTCTCTCCCTGTCTCAAAAATAAATAAACGTTAAATTAAAAAAAAAAAGAGAGAGAGAGAGATAATTGAATACCATTAAGAGCAAGGAGAATGAAATAAAACAAACTTATGCAATACTGTAGAAGAATTTCACAAATACAGTAAGAAAAATAAGCCAGACACAAAAGAATATATAGTACATGATTCTATTCACACGAATTTTTTCAACAGGCAAACTTATCAATGGCATTAGAAATCATGGAATCAGTTACCTCCAGGGACATTAGAAGAGGAGGGTTCTGGGGTGCCGGCAATTTTCTGTTAATCTGGGTGCTGTTGCAAAGGTGTGTCCATTTTGTGACAATTATTTCCTCAAGCCATCCACTTATGATTTGTGCACTTTCCTTCATAATTTATTTCCATAAAGAGCTGACTGAAAGAGACCCCAGAGAACGTCTGGTCTGCTCTCCTCAGTTGGCATAAATAAAAGTAACTGTTTCCCATGTATGTTAACTATCTCAAGGACACACAGGAAATCCATGGAGGGTCTGGGACTGGACATTTTATCTCTTAACTCCCCATCTAGGTACCAAAGCTACCTCTCAAAAGTGGGAGGATGTTTCTCTAATTTCCTTCCTTGTGACTATGGCCAAACTTTAGAAGGATTAGGCTCATATTCCTGTTAAGAATACAACCCAGAAGGTTCTAGTCTCCTACCAAAAGCAGTGCCAAGAAGAGCATTTTAAACACCACTTACATAGGATATGGCCAATCAAAAAATGTCAGCACCAAATTCACACAGTGGGTTTTGCCACTTAACAGTTGTGTACCGGTCAGCAAACTCCCTACCCTTCTCTGAACCTTAGTATCCTCATGCAGATCACTGAAATGTTAACTCCAACCTTGCAAGATTGCCATGACAATATAAGGTCATAGTATCAGAGCAGTGCCTGGCACGTTGCAAACACTTGAAAAAGTATTTGTTAAATGAATACTGATTGAATTGAATGAATCAAGTACCTATCACTTGGAAGATGCTCAACAAATAGCTAAGTATTATTATTACTGAACAAGTATAACACGGAGGAAGAGAGTAAATAAGCTTATGTGAAAACACCTCATGTTTCTAAACGTACAGGGTCATTAAGGGGTTGACCCAATTCTCACTGGCTTCAATACAGTACTGAGATGGTCTGTGGGACAAAGAGCCATCAAGGATTGAGAAGAGGGTGGTGCTTTTTCTGTGCTAGCAGGTCTGTGTTTTTCTTCTCGCTGCCAACCAGATTTGCTCACTGACTGCCATAACACATCTAAATTCTACAATCACCTATGTTAGTCATAGCACTTTTAGAATTGAAAAACTTTTCCAGAGGGGGGTGGGTCATCAATTGTCACAGACTTAATGAGTAGACGGACACAGTCGAGTAACTTTACTACTGGGAAAAAATTTACACACTCAATATACAGAAAGGTAATTACAGGCTTTACAAGTGTTGGAAATAAACAATGCAGAGGAGAAAGTTTACTCACATTTTTAAAAGCAAGTTTAATGGTGATTTTTTTTTCTTCAGCTCTTCAAATTTTCCATGTACTTCTTAGCAAACTGATCCATAAAATTCTTCTATACTGAAAAGAAACAAATATAAAAAAGATAAAATTAATTTCAAATTATAGCACACCAGAAAAAAAAAATACAGCCTATAGATGGTCAAGTATTGTATAAGCAAAGAGCATCAAACTAGATAACACATGTGTAATTAAAAACATGAAAATGTGTTAAGGACCAACAGATTTAACTAACTTCCTTCCAGTTCTTTCTTTGCTTCCTCCCCCTTTTTTCCTCCCCTTGCCCCCAGCATTCCCTTCTCCTTCCTTACTTCCCCAGTTGCTGGACAACCTCAAATATTCGTTGAAGCCTGAGTTTCAGCAGAAAACCACCATCATTCATTTTTATAGCACAAAGTACCTGGCACATGTTAGGTACTCTATGAATGTTTGTTGAGTAAATGAACAAATCAAAACTTGACAATATTTGGTGGCTAAAGTTAAAAAAAAAAGGAAATTATTTTCTTGTCCAACAAGACCAATCAATATGCAGACAATATGGCAGAAACATATATACCGTTTTCTAGGCTTGCAATTAGACTTGACTGATTTCCTTACCTCCTGTAAATAACAAATACTTAGAAAAAAAATTTCCAGTACTATATGTATGGGCATGTATATCCTCACCATTACAGTAATAACATATTTTGGTCGTTAAGGAATATTTAGGAACAGAAGTTCCTTTAGAGGTGCTCACTACTCAAATGAGAAAGCAGAAGTATCTCCAAGTTAAATACCAGATATGTTACCTTACATGTGTTTCTCAAATCTATATATAGTCAGAGCCAGTCCCGGATAAAATTATGAAGGAGCAGTGTGGTTCCTTCCTTCTTTAATCTGTCCTTTTGAGGAGCCAGTGACCCCAGATGTTTAAGGAAGGAAGGAAAGAATAGGATCAGATCTGTGGCTCAAACAGCTTAACGCATATCCTTCCTAAGGACATTTGCATTTGAAAAAGACCTTCAAAAGAGGCAGGTGCTTAACACGGAAATAAAATGCATTACTGACAACAGAATTTCAGGTATGAATGGGGAATAGTGGCTGTCTTAAAGAAATCTCTCCACTCAGGTAAGCATCTGCCCATTCTGTCTCCCCTAAAGCTGGCTTCATGTATGACCCACACAGACACACCAATCCAGGTGAATTTTAAGCGATTAATGATGCACGCATAAGCCAGCCTAATTTTAAGACTAGTCTGTGCTCCAAAAGTAAACAGTTGTATTAGTCAACAGCTTTCCACATGAGTGTTTAGGAACCCTACTCCACAGGTGCTTCTGAGAAAGGCAGGAGTGAGCGACGTGTGGCAGCAAGTACAGCAGCCTCTCTCTTGTCTGTTGTAGACTTAGATCCAAGATTGGGGTTAGGGAAGGGGTTTCCTTGAGCGCTCATGAAAGGGCTGAAATTGATGATTACATTAGCAACTAGCACAGAAAATCCCAATGAGTTCATAACCGAACAGATATAAAATCATCATCACACCAAAATCCTGTTAGAAAACACCATTTCTAACAGGGCCTTTGTGGGGGAATGTGAGTTCTACGCGGGGTCCCAGAGCCCAGGTCAACCCGGGTCTGAGCAGACAAGAGCCTCGCCTGTGCTTTCAAGTCCCGCCCTGCAACCAACAGCAGAAGGAAGGGATCAACAGTGAGGGACAAGACTACAGTGGGGACAACCTGAGGATGTTCCAGAGGTAGGGAAAGAGAGGCCTCCAGCAGGGAGGAAGACACAGAGTTTCTGTGAGTCAGCTACGTCCCCAGGCCCCTTCCCAATCCCCATCAGCCTCGTTGCTAGAAATTACACGTGCAAGGTTTAGACTTCACCATAGGTCAGGGCCTATCAGGTACAAACGAGGACAGAAAAATCAGTGGAACGGGTTTAAAGAGAAGAAAAAAAAAATACATACCTATATTCTGTAAGACCCAATTCAAAACATATAAAATAAAAAATTTTAAAGAGAATTGTAAGAAAGTGTTCCCTGAACTTGCTCCAGACGATTCTATTCAATTGAGAAGCACTGAGTATTTTCAATCCCTCCCTCTGCACAGAGCTCTGATTATTTGGCCCAACCAAGACTGAATACATAAAAACATTTATAAACATGAACCATTGGGTTTTTTGAGTTTCCATCATGAGCCTTGTTTAAGTAAGTCAAAGATGTCCTTTGTTACACAGTTTTGATCGAATGCAAGAGAATGTAGTCATTTCCTCAGAAACAGATGTAAGTTATAAATATGAACTAACCAACAAAGCCACTCACAAAAAAGGTTCACTGACAAGTTTAATTTAAAAAGAACACTTTATTAAACTGAAAAGTAAGCCAGAAAAACATCCAAACCCATGCAAACAATATTCCTAGCAGAAAAACCTGTTGTGTAACGACAAGGATAATTACAAATAGCATGTTATCTGACTCACATATTTTTCCTACACAGAAATTACAAAAAAAAAAAAAAAGAGAGACAAAAAACCAAACAGTCTGTATTTGTGTTCTTTTAATAAAACAACCCTTATCACCCTGCCCAAATCACAGATTTCAAATTCTAAGAAAAATCCTCCAGGCCATTACATCAGCAACTTCTATACATCTCTTTGAGATGGGAAAACACATTTATTACTATTGGTGACTTTCTAAATCCTTTAGATCTTCTCAAGCATGACCATCACAACTGAGAATAACACATTAAACATAATCATTTGGAGGCGAAGTTATTGTTTATTATAATAATACCTGGGTTGTAGTTTGAGGTGTTAGGGTTCAGAGCCTACAGCCAAGAAAGAATTCTTGAGATTCGGTGCAAAAAGGTGATTTTATTAAAGCACAGGGACAGAACCCGTGGGCAGAAAGAGCTGCACTGGAATTGGGTCAGGTGACTGGTTATATAGCTTCAAGTTGGGAGGGGGTAAGCCTCCTCCAAAGAATTTGGAAACAAGGTTTCCAGGACCTTGAGGGGGCTAGCTATTGCTTGGAAAAGGTCATTTACTACTGTTTAGTAAAAACTCGGTCCCTTTGATTACTCAAAAGGTCTCATCTGAGGGCCTTCAGATGTATATCAGGGGGCCATAAGCTTGCAGTAAGACTGCCAACATATATGGGGAGGGGGAGGGGAAGGCGGGCAGACATAAAGAAGTTTCCAAAGGATTTTTTTATATGTTCAAGTAGACAGACTTACAGGATGCTGAGGGTCAGGATAATGTTAAGTTCAGATTCCCTTTTGCCCCTAGCAAAGTGTCATCAAGGCACCTGAGCTTGCAGAGGAATGTCACTCTGCCTGTCTCAAGAACTTGTCAATGGGCTGTAGGGAAATTTGTTTTTCTTCTGCCTTCCTTTCCCACAGCAATACCTATTTCATAGATTAAAACTAAATGGAATGCAAAGTCTCTATTCAGGTATAACCTAAGCATCTGAAGCATAGGTCTGCACAAACAGTCTGCAACCTGTTTTTATAAATAAAGTTTTACTAGAACACAGCCATACCTTATCAATTACAGCTTCTGCAAGACACAATAACAGAGCTGAGTAGTTGTAGAAGAGACTGTAAGTCCTGCAAAGTATAAAATACTTATTAACTGATCTGTCCCTTTAAGAAAAAATTTCCTGACCTCTGGTCTCTATATCAGTATAGTACAGTCGACCAGTTAAATACACTCAGTTGACTAAATCTTGAAATAAGAAACACTAATCCTGGTTTAACCATCTTGCTAGATAACTACCTAAGTCACTTGACCTTTAGCTGCTTTAATTTTCTCATTTACAATAATAGGTAATATTTATTGGGAATTTATGTACTAGGGACCATTCTAAGGGCTTTACTTTTAGTAAATGAACAATGAACTCATTCATTTAATTCTGGCAAAAATGCTCAAAGTAAATGATTATCTCCATATTACAGATGAGGCAACTGAGGTAGGGGAGTTAAATAATTTGCCCAAAGTCACATTGCTATTGAGTGGAAAAATCAGGATCAGAACTTGGGCAATTTGGGTACAGAGCTGGTATTATTAATCTCTGTGCTATACTGATAATAATTTTAAAAGTTACAGATAATAAAAAGAAATCTCAACAGGTTTGTGGGTTAGAAATGTTAGGAAAAGGCAGTAAAGTATACCTCTGCACAGTTTAGGATAAGGTACCTAAAATAAGGTACTTATTTATATACATCATATATATATATCATATATATATATCAGATATATATCAGATATATCATATATATCAGATATATCAGGTATATATCAGATATATCTGATATCACATATATATATAATATATATATCATATATACATATATCATAAATATATATATTTATATAATGGACTTCCACAGACTTGCAAGAATCTTCTGATTCTAAGATTAGGCTTACCGTGGGGTATGGGGAATATAAAAATCCAAAATACTCTTTTTTTTTTTTTTTAAACCAAGGTAATCAAAGAACCAAACTGACCAATGTCTATCTTCCCCATGGTAAGCTAAGGCCTGTCTAGACACTTTAGGACTTTCAAAAAGCCTTCTTAATAAAGACTTACCAGGGACCCTAAATCTTCCAAATTTGTTCCCATCTAGTCTCATCCTGTGCTTGGTTTCCCAAGTCTTGGGAAAAGGCAGAGCAAACATCCACAGAAATTATGGAAAGACTTCTTCACAGCCTGGCAAGAACAACTGTGTCCAGATACCAATCGCTGCATGGATGAGGAAGACGTCCCCTAGTGAATCATCCCCACCACTTCCTGAAGTTCACCAGGATGTCTGGAGGAAATGTGTCACCTAAATGTAACCCAGTGCTCTTTTGTACTGAAAGACAGGTTTACACAATCCAAATAAAACAAAGGGAAAATATATGTACTGCCAAGTTACTCATCACCAACTTCACATTTAGATAGAGATGGTCATAGCCATCTTTTCAATGTTTATTTATTTTTGGGACAGAGAGAGACAGAGCATGAACGGGGGAGGGGCAGAGAGAGAGGGAGACACAGAATCGGAAACAGGCTCCAGGCTCTGAGCCATCAGCCCAGAGCCTGACGCGGGGCTCGAACTCACGGACCGCGAGATCGTGACCTGGCTGAAGTCGGGCGCCTAACCGACTGTGCCACCCAGGCGCCCCAATATTGTGGTATATAATTTGTACTTCATGTGAGTACTGGATCCCCAGAATCCCAGGGGAAAGAGGTACTCAAAAGACTAAAGTAAAGCTGTATATTAAAAGTGTGAAAGTGCTACAGGACATAGATTACAGGATCCAAAATGACTTTACAGAGAGCCTAAAGTTGCACGGGTACCCAAATGGGATAAAGGTTTACACCACGCACTTCAGAGCTGTTTAGGCCTATGTCCAAAATCCTGGCTCCCTGTGACTGGAAACAGAGTGCAGGCGTTACAATCAAACAAGTTAGTTTGATGCCTAACCATGCTCAAAACCGTATTTGTAGCCAATTCTCCTGTCTTGCTCAATCAAATCTCTCGTATTCTCCTTTTCTCACTGCCAACGGGATTGAGTGTTTCGACCTATTCATTCATTTGGGCATTTAATCACATATTGATTTTCACTGTTTTAATATTCCAGAAGTGCATTTTGCCTCCTCAAGAAGACTTTGTTATCAAAGAATGGATTCTTTCAAACAGACCCTTGGCATTTTCAAATTTTAGGTTCAAGGTCCCTGACAAGTAGTACTAGCTTAGCTGAGAAGCAATTTAAATCATAAGGGTGGGCTGTCTGGGTAGTTACATAGGGCCAGTCAACCATAAACATCCGTATTCCAGCATGGCTTTGTGTTCTGCCTATAAAGTAACTCATATGAACAGACTTAAAACTTATTTCTTTCTGGGATGCTCAGAAAAAAAAGCTCAAGGCTAGGGCTAATGATAGAAGTAAAGATCAAGTTAAGCGGTACAAGAAAGGGAAGGTTCTTAGCCAAAAAAAATAGACACTAAAGAGTTGAAGAAATTACATGTTGTAGTATATTTGCAAATCTGAGGTTGGACAAATGGCTTGGAATCCATCCTTATGCTCTAAAAGGGTTCAGTGTACATGATACAGTGTTCTCTCAATACCGAGCACCATGCAGTAAATACTAGCTGAGTGGATAATCTGATAATCTCTGATGTGCCAAAAACTTCAGTGAACCCATTTTCTAAGCCAACATCAAATTCAATGTAGTCAGATTTCCAGTAGGGTTCCAAGATCTCAGTATTTGCAGTGTGTACTGCCTTATTACATCAAATAAAGCCCACATGGTTTTAAATTAACATGTTGCTTCACAATCATATTTGTAGCGTTTAGTAATGGCTTGCCTTTTTTTTTTTTTTATTTTAACATTTTCATGCACAGCTTTCTTGGCCAACGCTGGCAAATTATTTTTTTGCTTCCCACAGAAAGATTCTAACTCAAAGATTCTAAGCAATTTTGGAATTCAAAAGTTGTTATTCTTTGAAAGTTTTGACTGAATTGATTGAAATGACTAAGGCCTGCCATGAAGTTTTATATAAAAATAAACATGCACAGTTGCTTGCGACATGAGACAGTAGGACGAGGGTGAAGGAATGAACATGGCTCAGTTTCCTAACACACCAACTGTCCTTTGTTGCAAACACTTTTTCATACAAAAACTATCATGGGCTGAAGTTAAATTTTACATAACAATATATTCCAACTTTACATAACAAATATTATGGGCTATAATGTGAATTTTACCCAACAATATATTTTCAACAGTTGACTTCAATTAAATTTTGGGCAGGAAGTTTAAAGTAGACATTCCCATTACTTACACATTTCTTGGAGCATAAGCATAGTTTTATAGAAATCAGAGATTGCTGATTATAGTCAGTCATGTATTCAGTGGGAAAAATATTCTATAAATGTTCTGAAATATGTTCTATCCCTATTGAAGGTGTAGGAGAAACAACTGCACGGCCCTAAAATCTTGGCCCCCATACCCAAGAAATGTTATAGAACCAAGTACTTCTACCTATATCATTAACTAACGTGTTACCACAAATATCACTCAAAAAATCACTCTGGGGGCGCCTGGGTGGTGCAGTCGGTTAAGCGTCCGACTTCAGCCAGGTCACGATCTCGTGTTCCGTGGGTTCGAGCCTCGCGTCGGGCTCTGGGCTGATGGCTCAGAGCCTGGAGCCTGCTTCCGATTCTGTGTCTTCCTCTCTCTCTGCCCCTCCCCCGTTCATGCTCTGTCTCTCTCTGTCCCAAAAAAAAACGTTGAAAAAACAAAAAAAAAATTAAAAAAAAAAATCACTCTGATCCCACAAGCATTCCTAAAGAGCATTCTGAACTAATGTGAATTTGTATAGTAATTGTTTGAATACAAACAATGACTTCAGTCCATTGGTATATAACACGTTATCATGGCAGTAGAACTCTGTGAACCAACATACCCCAGGGCGCTCATCATAGCTCTGGAAAGTAGGCTGGCTTCTAATGAACTCTGTCACTGCTGACCCAGCAGAACAATAAGGACTCTTTCCCTTAAATTGTCCCACGTAGAATCAATCTATTTTCATTGTCAGACTAGGGCCATGATCTCTGCATCACGTGTATTTTAGAAATACATGTGGGTTGACCGACATGTCCTAAGAATTAAGCTAGTGAATTATAAGAAATTATTAAAAGAAAAAAACCTCTCTCTCTCTTTCTTGGCCTGCTTTCTTATTGTAACAGAGCCACATTGGAAGACGCTTTTTTCCAGGGTAGAATGGCACTGGCAATGGTTTACAAAAGCCCGAGAAGTCTTTTAGCCTTTGAACTAGCGTGTCATATTATTTAAGCTAAAGTAAATAAATTGGGCAAATGAGCAAATAATGTATATATATAATATTCACAATATTATTTATAAGAAAAAAATGGCAACCATTTAAATGTCTAACAATAGTGCCACTGAGGTACATCCATCAAACAGACTATTAAGCAGGCCAAAGTTGTAGAGGTGATTACCAATGGTTAATGACACAGGGCATTCATGATGTATTAGTTGATCCATTTTTTGTAAACATATACATTAAACGTCAGGAAGGATACTGTCTATGGTTTTCAACACCTTCTCCTTCATCACTGAGCCTACAGTAGTCTACCAGTCCATATCGTTAGACAGGGGTGAGGTGTGTGGGATGAAGAGAGAGGTACACACGTTTTTTCAAAACTTGCCCCACACCCAGGGTCCCTGCTGGGTCTTCTGCCTTTCTCTGGATACACGATCATACTCCAACCTGCTCACAGTGGTATTCTCTGCATGGCAGAATTTCAGATGAATGTGATTATTTTCCTGTTTTGCTTATCTATATTTTATAATTTTCTTTTTAATTTTTTTAACGTTTTATTTATTTTTGAGAGAGACAGAGTGCGAGTGGGGGAGGGGCAGAGAGAGACGGAGTCACAGAATCTGAAGCAGGCTCCAGGTTCCAAGCTGTCAGCACAGAGCCCGATGCGGGATTCAGACTCCCAAACTGTGAGATCCTGACCTGAGCTGAAGTCGGACACTTAACCGACGGAGCCACCCAGGCGCCCCTATATTTTATAATTTTACAATAAAGAGTATTTCTGCCAAAGGGAGCATGATGACTAACAGTGTAGAATATGGGACAGATCAGCCTGGGTTTAAATTTTTGGCTACATGATCAAATTACTTAACCTAAGTTTCCCATTCGACAAATGGGCAAAATAATATTACAGCAGTCTTTTTATTAGAGAAGTTAATAGAAACTCCATACTGGATAAAGGAAATGATTGTTATGTACTATATAATACAAATTTAAGTGTTTACACCTTAAAGAAAAAAATAAATCCAAACCCCAGTCTCACGGGAAAAAAAAAAAATATCAACAAAAACATGGGAAAAATTTTATTTGCAATGGTAACAAAAATGCCTATTTAGCAGCCCCAAGTTACCATTTTACATATACCAAACAAAAATGCCCAATGCTCAGTTTCAATGCTGTAGTGAAACTGCTGGTCATTCATTGTCAGCAGCACTATATTTAAGATGAATCTTTTAGGAAAGCATTTAGGCTCTATTGTAGTAAGAGTTAGTAATTCCTCCAACAAATTTATCTGCAGGAAATATGTGCCTAAAGCAAAAAGTAATATGCAAAAAGATGTTCATAACAGAATCCTACATAACAGTAAGTAACTGGAAATATCTGAATATCCACTGTTAAAGGGACAGTAAACGTCATACTGAAGACCATGGAGAAACAAAATACACCTTCAAGTGAAAACAACAGAATTCAAAATATCTATACTCTACCCCTATATAAAACATTTAGACCTGAGCACAAGAATAACTGAGGTGATGGAGGTGCGTGGGGAATAGGGAGGAGAGGCTTCTAGACTGAGGGGCAGTGAGTACAAAAGCGGAGTTATAGCTCAACATGGCGCCCTCAACAGTTGGATCAGAAGACACGGTCAGTGGGCCATGCCAACTATGTCCATTGCACGGTAGATAATACCAGACTTCCTATTTCTAAGGAAGGAAGACCAGATTTTACTAGTAATTTCATGAATGGATTGAAGCCAGCTAGTCACACAAAACAAAAGAGGTCTCTGAAGGAAGCCTGGGAGCTCCACTGCCATGAGGCATCCTCCATTCCTGGTGTCCTGCCAACGACTGCAAAGTATTACAGTTTACATATACCCAGGCATGTGGATGGACGGATTATGTTATTATAATTTAACCAAAACAACCTCCATGAAATGGACAAGTGGTTTTATAGGACCCACAGATGGATGATAGTATCAATAAGGTAATAAGCGCAAGTGAACATAAATTCGTGAATCTGATACCTCTACTTGTTCAAACCACACAACCATACAGTAGTCCTTGTCCCTCTAAAGATGACATTGTCACAGTGACAAAGTTTTCTCAAAGAAACATGTGCATTCGGAAAACAGAACTTTGAAAATATTTCCATCATTATGACATTTTCCTCGCAAATAATGTCACATCCATCAACTGCTCCTATCTGTACTCTCTAAAAATGTAGACACAGAATTTTCTAATCTGCCTTACAACTTACAAAATTAGGACTTTTAGTTTTTAAAGTCCTATTAAAAATAGGAAAACGCAGCATGTTCCCATTCTTTCATAAAGAAATGATTGAAGTTGTTTCTTAAAAGGGCAAATAATAGTTGCCATGTATTGAGGGCTTACTGTTTATTGGGTCAGGCACTGTTCTCAGGGCTCGATGTGTGTTAATCGCTCAGTCTTTAACACTATCCCTGATGCAGAGACTATAATTATTACAATAATCTTATTTCAGAGATACAGAGACTGAGACACAAATTATACAAATTCCAATCTGGTAAATAAACAAGACAGGATTCTAATCTACATAACTGAACCCTAGAAGGTCTGTTCTTAACCACTCTGAATACTGCACTAGGTTACAATTTACTGGCTGATTTCAACCAAACCTTTGTGCAGCTGATGGGTAAAAATGAACAAGCAGTGAACAATGGATGTCTCCCATTTGGATCCGCATGTACTTAAGATAAACTAACTTTTTCAATGATGACAACTGAAAAAATAAGTATATGAATAAACTGAACTTAGAAACAGCGTAATTAGTGTATCACAAAGTGGAAATAGATTTTTAAAACTAAGGCAGCAAATGCAATCATATTATTCTCACTAAAATTATCACTCAGAAAAAAAAAATGCCAAAAATTAGAACACTGAACATTAATGAAGATAAAACTATTTTTCGAACATAGTTTTATGTCCTTTGAATTCCTACTTTTGTGTTTACAATATCTAATATGTTAGTGTGATAATGTATATGTTAATTATATAATAAGTAAATGTACTGGAGGAGAGGCTCACAAATTTAATGACAGCAGTACCCTGGCTCAAAAGTTTAGAGATAATGCAGAAGGTTTTAAAGCAGGAGAAAACAATCAAATTTGCACTTCAAAAAGCTCTTTCTGAAGGCAACATCAGAGGATGAATTTGCCGCAGGGGTGCAGCTACTGGTTCCTGAAGGCCTGAGCTTGGCAGTGACAGGGAGAGGAAAGCTGAGAAAAGCATTTAGGACACTCATCAGTCATGAAGGAACAGAAGTCAATATGACTCTATGGTTTCTGACTTGTGGTGACAGGGAATTCAGAAGAGAATATAAAATCAAGTGTATGTGTTGGGATGGGGGGGGAGGGGAGCAATGATAATTAAACTCTGATCGCATTGAGATCACAATGCCCTGGAACCATGGGGTGAATGCATCCGAGGTAATTGGAAAAACGGGGCTGGAAAGTTCAGGAAAGAGCCTGGGCTCATTCATGGGGGAGCTTCATCTGTTTAGAAGTGGTCACTGACAAGGTAAGTTTCCAGAAGCTCTGGAACACTTAACACATTTAAGAGGTTGAAAGAGATGAGCTCGGTAAAGAAACACATAGTATTGGCAGCCTTACGTTCTACAGGAATAAGTGAATAAACATAATCAAGTTACAATTAAGCGGTCATACACAACATACCATGTCATTATAAGAAAAAGTACATTTTCCCTATAAACCTTGATTTTAAATAGTCAACAAGTAAAAAGAATATAAAAGTGCCTAATGGGATTAAGAATAAAACCTCCCTAGGACCCAGAAAACACGAAAAAATAACTTCTGATGCTACTCTTGCTACATTTGATTAACTGTCTGGCCAACACTGATGATTCCTCTTTCCCATCAGGACCCTACCAGCCCTCCTTTGTCGCGATATAAAGATCGACTTTGGCTTTTTGAGGCAACTATGGATACATTCAATGTCTTCTCGTAAGGGGAAATAAAATCTCAACTGAAAGCAAACTTTACTACATTTCCATTGCCCTTCAAATTTTTTATAATGTAGAATTTCTCCATAATGATAAAAGGATATAAACTTTATCTTAGGTCTTAGTGTCCTGACGAGGATAAAACCTCAGGGAGGCTAATCAACCCTCTCTGACTTAAAAATAGTACCACACGTTGAATTTACCAGCTCTTTTTTTCCACAAGTTTTTATTATGGACAATTTTAAAGATCTACAAACATAAGTGGATTAATACAATGAATGCCATGCACCCTTTACCAGCTTCAACAATCACTCCTCATGGTCAATACTGTTTCATCTATGTTCTCTGCCACCCATACCTCCCATATTACCTCGAGGCAAGTCCCAGAACCTGTATCATTTCTTCCACAAATATTTCAGTATATGTCTCTAAAAGAGAACATAAGTTTAAGACTATTATCCTAAAATTAGTAATTAATTCTTAATGTTAGGAAAAGGAATTTCTATTTCAATACCATCACATTTCCAGTCAATGATCACATTTCCAATGGCCCTTTGAAAGTCATGTTTTATTTATTTTTTTTAATTTATTTGGAGAGACAGAGATAGTGTGCACGTGTGCATATGTGAGCGGGGGAGGGGCAGAGAGAGAGAAAGAGAGAATCCCAAGCAGGCTCCATGCTGCCAGCACAGAGCCGAACATGGGGCTCAAACTCATGAAGCATGAGATCATGACCTGAGCTGAGATCAAGAGTCAGACACTTAACCAACTGAGCCACGCTGTCACCCCTAATAGTCATATTTTAAAAAACCACTTGTTTGTTTGCATTAGGATCTCATCAGGGTTTACCACTATGGTTGACTGATAGGTCTGTTAAGAATTTTTTAATCTACAGGTTTCCCCCTTCATCTCTTTTCTTTCTCCTTGATGATTGGTAGGTTGAATAAACTGGATTTGTCCTGCAGAGTATCCCACAGTCTGGCTGCATTGGCAGTACAATTTAACAATTTTAGTTCACCTTTAAAATTCAGGTGGTGAAATTCTTGTTGATATAGATACCCCACGGTGCAGTGAACAAAACCAGCATGCTTTTCTATTCTACTGACATTAAGCAATATGGAAAACAACCTGAGAGACACTATTTAAGGATGCTATAAAATTATCTTTGGGGCAGAAACAGAAGCTGGGCCCTGGACTTCTAAAGTCATATTAGGTCATAGGAACAGGCACAGGTAACAAATGTTCCAGACCTTCCCCTTCCAACTCCCCCTAATAGTATAAAGAGGTCAGGGTGGGCTCTAGAACAAGCAGGTTAGGGTGGTTCCCAGCCCCACCACTCTCCAGCTGTGTGGTCTAAAACACACTTCCTTAACTTCTCTGTGCTTCAGGGCCCTTATCCATAAAATGCACATAACATACTCCACACCTACTGTGTGAAAATACAGCAAGCTAATTCAGAGAAGGAGCTTGGCACTCAGCAAGCTCCCCCAAAAAGTTGTCATCGTGATTGTTTTTAAGTTACTGTCCCTAATTAAAAGTGAAAATCTCCCTCTCAAAACTAAAGCTCAACTTTGAGGTACCACCTCTTTTCTTCCCCCACTAAGGGATGACTCTAAATTGAGTGTTATCCTAAAGACTTTTTGCCTCACATGAGTTCCTGCCAATTTCTGTCTATAATGGTACTTCAGAAGAAAAACTACCCCTGCTGTGGGATAATACATCATCCATATTTTGCAAACAGCAGGAGAATCAGCTGTCTTTGAACAGTCACAGAACTAATCTTCTTGGCTATTTAAAACGCATTCAAGTGAGAGACAGATTTTTTTTCCTTAGACTACCATGTGCCAAACATGGCATTTAGCACAAGCAACTTCATGAATCCTAATCTGTTGGGTTTTAAAAGGGGAAAATCCAATGGTTTCATGTTTTAATTATTAAGAACCTGAAAGTTTTCATTTAGAGTATGTATTCAGAGCCTACTACTGGGTCACATGCTATGGGGGGTTAAAAATTAATAACAGGGCACAGTCTCTGGGAAAAAAAGACCAGTAGGAGAGAGGAAGGGTTTACTAATGATCTATAATGTAACAGAACATAATACAATGATAAGTGTCACATGAGACAGTCAAATGAAATGCTAGGAGAAAAATCAGGTGGGAAAAATAAATGAGGGTAGATAAGGGGAGCCTTTTAAGGAGGTAACAGGTATGATGAAAGACCGGACAATGTGTAGGACTTCAATATGCCAGAGGAAGGATTGGGAGAAGCAAAAAGAGAATTTCAGACAAAGGAAACAGGAGCAGGGGGGCTGAAGGGTGGGGGCATTCAGGGAACAGCAGTAGCTCTGGCTGGAGTGTAGGATGTGTGAAAGGCAATGAGAAAGGAGGCTAAGAGGACTCAATGGGACTGGATCCTAAAAGCTCTCAATGAGCAGTGGTGAGGAAGCTGGACGGATAAGTAACCAAGAGGTTTTGAGGTTTTCTGAACCAGTGACTGGCACAGTTAGAGCTGTGTTTCATATAAATTAATACAGATGCACAGAGGTGAAGGGAGACGGCCATCTGTATCCTAACTCAGAAGTCAGGCACCTCTGAGTCAAGTCAAGAAGAAAGCAAGCTACAAACACCAGCTATACTTTGGACAGAGAAAATAGGACTTGGTGACTCAAACGACAGACCTGAAAAAGAACTCAAAGTCAGCTCCAAAGCTTTGAACCTAAATGTCTGAAAAAATAGTGGCACCGTTAATGAAATTTTAAGTCAGTTCAAAGAGCTGGGATTGGAAAGCAGTGACACAATGAATCCCATTGGAATATGCTGACTTTGATGTCCCAGCAGAACACACACAGCAGGCCACCATAACCAACAGCAAAAGTGTGCAGAGATGGCCAGTGAGAGAGTCTTGGAGAAGTAATACGCATAGGATACCTCTCCTCACTTCATGTCACCACACAGGCATTTTATCATCTCACATCCTCACAAGAAGGGGGGTACAGCACGGGAAGAATTTTGAGACCACATTCATTTAACTTATTACAACATATTGTCATAATTGTCCTATTTTATTATCAGTGGTTGTAATTAATCTCTCACCGTGCCTAATTTATAAGTTAAACTTTAACCATAAGTATGTACATACAGGGGAAAAAATAGCATATACAGGGTTCAGTACTATCTGTGGTTTCAGGCAAATACTTGAGGTCTTGGAATACATACCCTGTGGATAAGGAGCACCTACTGTGTTAAGTTTTTTAGGAAAGGACATTCTGAATATTTTAATGCAAATAAAAGGGAGTGGAGAGGAAACAACTGAACACCTGCTTGGGATTCTCTCTCCCCCTCTCTGCCCCTCCCCCTGAGGCAAGAAAGAAAATGAGTGGCCCCGGAGACAATAAATGGTGGCCAGTGAAAATACTGAAATACGAAATACATTGGGGGGGGGGGGGGGGAGGGAAGGAAAGCAGAGCTTGAAAACCATGATGACTAGCTGTCATATTTGTTTTGTCGGCCTATAGAGAGTTTCAAACACTGTGACTGAGACTTGCAGAGATTTCACCTAAAAAATCAGAGATCTGATTCTTCTAGAGAACACAGAACATGGGCCAACTGGGCCCCAGCTTCCATAGGCCAACAATTGCTGCTACCCACACCTGAGGCGTGGCTGGCACCCTGCGGTTCACCACAGTCCCAGCCTGCCACCACATCCATTTTAGACATTTCAATGGCTCCTCTAGGCAACGGCTTTGTGACCCCTGACCCACATCTTTTCAACAAAAGAAGGCGATGATGTCATCCTTACAAAGTCAGTCGGGGAGTACAGACTGAGACTTGAAAACTGTGAAAAAATATTGTAATAGTCATGGAAGGAAATGGGTTAGGAAGTCCACAGGAGATGAATTGTTATCTATTAGTCTGATGAAAGGGAGCAGTGATTCGTCACTTTGCCTGGCAGTGCCCTACAGCCTGGAAGCAGAGGTCACGGGGCAGTCCTGGTATTAGGCAGGAAGACTAAGTCTGGGGTGCTGGGGAGACCTCGGTGAGGAGACTGGCTAGGACCTGCCCTTGGGTGGGGGAAAGGGAGGTCCGATGGTGCTGGTGGCCTGGGAGAACAAAGACATATCATAGGAGCAAAGAGAGACCTGGAAGGTAAGGTAAGGGTTTTCCCAGAATTTTTCTGGCAGGAACTTGGAAGTATCATCTGTATAAAAACATTAGAGGGCAGACAGACATCAGAGGCCAAGTGCAAGAACTGAGAGACTTGGGAAGGAAAGTAAAAGCAAGTATAAATAGTGCAAAAGCGAAAAGTTAGCCTTGCAAAAATTTACCTTTAGTGGATCTTCACCTCCCTGCCATTCAACTCCTAGAAATTACATGGAATAGATTTCCACTTATGGAAAGGAAAAAAACAAAAACAAAACCAGTAAAACATGACCAGACTTCATAAATCATAATGAAGTAAGTTCAGAGAATTATATTTTTGTGAAATGAGCCATATCAATGTTAAAGATGACAATTTTTAAACTACACACTTGACTTCCCTTCCAATATCCGCAGGTACGATTTTGAAGATAAAAAGTACACTCATTCTGGGGTGCCTGAGTGGCTTAGTCGGTTAAACGTCTGACTCTTGATTTGGGCTCAGGTCACGATCTCACTGTTTGTGACATGGAACCCCATGTCGGGCTCTGCACTGACAGTGCGGAGCCTGCTTGGAATTCTCTCTCCCCCTCTCTCTCTGCCCCTCCCTCACTTTCGCTCAAAATAAACATTTAAAAGTAATACAGTCATTCTTTGTCCTTGAATACAGAGGACTGTATACATTGAGTTTTAAAGAAGGAAGATCAGAAGTTCAACATTTAACAAATTCACAATGTCTCACACAGCATATGCATGTAAAAAGGGAAGAAACCCAGTGTTCATGACCTGCCCAGTGCCTGAACCTTTAGAGTCTGTATATTCCTTAAGTCCCTTTATGTTTAAAAGAAACACACACACACACCCCAAAATGTTAAATGCAGAGAATAATTCTAGAAGGTTACACCCAGACCAGTAGTCTGGCAGCTCTGGGCAGAGAACAGTAATGGGTGGAGGTGCCATGACAGAGCACAGTGGAGGACCTTAAGCCTCCGCCTTCAATGCCAGTTACTTATTTTTACAGTGAGAATGCATTTGCAAATTAAAAAAAAAATTTTTAAACTTTAATAAAATGAAGCTAAAGCAACCTTTCTAATAATCAAAGAAATGGAAATCAAAACAAGACCCTTTCTGGGGCACCTGGGTGGCTCAGTGGGTTAAGCACCCTACTTCGGCTCAGGTCATGATCTCGCAGTTCCTGGGTTCGAGCCCCGCATCAGGCTCTGTGCTGACAGCTCAGAGCCCGGAGCCTGCTTCAGATTCTGTGTCTCCTTCTCTCTCTGCCCCTCCTCCACTCACACTCTGTCTCTCTCCCTCTCAAAAAATAAACATTAAAAAATTAAAAAAAAACAAAACAAAACAGCACGACCCTTTCTTTCATGGGCTTGAAAGCCTACCGCACAATATTTGCAAAGGCGTGGGAAAACAGGAAGTCTAACAGTGTTGCTGCAGTTGTTCTTCTCTGACAGATAATGCAAGCCCATGACACAAAATCTAGAAGGTACAAAGGACCTCTTCTCTAAATTGAGTCTCCTTCCCTCCCCTATGCACCAGACACCCAGTTCCCCTCCTTGGAACCAACTACTGGTAAGAGTTTCCTGGTTGTCCTTCAGAGGACCCACTAAATCACGGGAGGGAGTGTAAAACAATACCCTTTATTGAATGACAGTTTAGCAGCATCTATCAACATTTAAAATACACACATACCTGTTGCCTAGCAACTCCATCTATGTGCCTAGATGCTCACTGCAACATTGTAGAGGTAATGAGTAACTAGACACCATTTAAATGTAAATAAACAGAGTACACCCACCCAATGGAACACTATGTAGTCATTACAAAAATGAGAGAGGGAAAAGAGGACGCTGCTAAACAAAATACCAGTATGAAAGCATTTTTATAAACCAACCAAAATTTCTGGATATACGTATGTGTGTTTGGCCATTGTCATGTCTGGGAGGATATTCAAACCATTTCTGTTAATTACAGACCATTAGAAATGAGAAAGGAGTGACAGAAAAGAGAAGGCTTTCATTTTTTAATACTATATTACTATGTGAATTTCACAATGAAGACAGACTGCTTTGGTGACTTAAGAGTTTTAAGAATTGGGGTGCCTGGGTGGCTCAGTCAGTTAAGTGCCCAACTCTCAGTTTCAGCTCAGGTCATGATGTCACTCTTTGTTATTAAGTTCGAGCCTCACGTCCAGCTGCATGCTGATGGTGTGGAGCCTGCTTCGGATGTCCTCCCCCTCTCTCTCTGCCCCTACCCCACTTGTGCTCTCTCCTTCTCTCTCTCTCAAAATAAACTTAAAAAAGAAAATTTTAAGTGCTCAACATCACTCATCATCAGGGAAATACAAATCAAAACCACAATGAGATACCACCTTACACTTGTCAGAATGGCTAACGTTAATAACTCGGGCAACAACAGATGTTGGCGAGGACGCAGAGAAAGAGGATCTCTTTTGCATTTTTGGTGGCAGTGCAAGCTGGTGCAGCCACTCTGGAAAACAGTATGGAGGTTCCTCAAAAAACTAAAAATAGAACTACCCTACGACCCAGCAATGCACTACTAGGCATTTATCCAAGGGATACAGGTGTGCTGTTTCGAAGGGACACATGCACCCCCATGTTTATAGCAGCACTCTCAACAATAGCCAAAGTATGGAAAGAGCCCAAATGTCCATCGAGGGATGAATGGATAAAGATGTGGTAGATATATACAATGGAGTATTACTCAGCAATCAAAAAGAATGAAATCTTGCCATTTGCAGCTACGTGGATGGAACTGGAGGGTATTATGTTAAGCGCAATTAGTCAGAGAAAGACAAATATCATGTGACTTCATTCATATGAGGACTTTAAGATACAAAACAGATGAGCATAAGGGAAGGGAAGCAAAAATAATATATAAACAAGAAGGGGGACAAAACATAAGAGACTCTTAAATATGGAGAACAGAGGGTTGCTGGAGGGGTTGAAGGAGGGGGGATGGTTAAATGGGCAAGGGGCATTAAGAAATCTACTCCTGAAATCACTGTTGCACTATAAGCTAACTTGGACGTAAATTAAAAAATGAATAATTTATTTAAAAAAAAGAATTTTAAGAATTAAAATAAAGCTAACAGAAATCCATATTGCATAGATGAAGCTGGCATCTGTAACAACTTCCTGCGTGTATGTTATTAAAAAGACAAAGATACGGTAGGTGCACACTTGAATATCCAAGGACTGGCCCAGTGAACGAATGCACGATTATACAAAGGATGAATGGGAATCCTGTGTGCAGAGGAGTGCAAGAGTCCCAGAGCTGGTGAGGGAGGCAAGAATGGCCTAGCCACCCATAACATGCAAGTTTCTTTCTCTTCTTATAGACCCAAATTCAACTTCCATGAAGTGACTGAAAATATTGGGGGTGGACAAAGAAAGGTGACAGGCATGGCAAGAAAGACATCTAATAAAAGTATTCTTTGGGGCACCTAGTTGGCTCAGACTGTAGAGTGAGTATACACAACTCTTGACCTCAAGGTTGTAAGTTCAAGCCCCATGCAGATATCACTCAAAAATAAAATCTTAAAAGAAAAAAAAAGGGGGGGTGGTATTCTTGAACACAGGAATTCCAAAAGATCTCCAGGAATCTTCCTAAGTCCACTTTCTACATTTTAGCCAGAAGCCAAACTTCCTTCCTGAAAAGGTGGGCATCAAGTGTAGAAGATAAACTTTAATCCAAGAACATGCAGTACATTTGTCACAAGGACGTGCAGCAGAGATGAAAAGGCTGACAAGGCAGAGTTAGACTACTAGAATGTATCAGTGTCCCTCTATCTCCAGTGCTGATCAAGGGAAAGGATGCGTTCACTGATTCCATGGAAGTTTCCCAGTCTTGCCAGCAGATAAACCCCTGAAAAGCAGAATGCCCTACAAGGCAACATTCATTCAGAATCAGATGAAGGTTGGTAAATGTCTTTTCCAGCAGCTATGCCCCAACGCTCTTCAGATGTTGGTCTTCTCTCCCACACTCCGTGGATTAGTTTTCTGCTGCTGCCACAACAAATGACCACAGATTTAGCTGCCTAAATGCCATTTATTTGTTATCTCACAGTTTCTGTGGGTCAGCAGTCTATGGCCCAGCTGGGTCCCCACTCTAAGCTTCACAGGCAGAAATCAATGTGGTGGCAGGGCTGTGTTCCTTTCTGGAATCTCTGGAGATGAGCTCATTCAGATTGTTGGCAGCATTAATCCCATGTGGCTGTAAGACTGAGATCCCGTTTTCCTTGTTGGCTGTGGGCTGTGGGTTGGCCACTTGGCTTGCAGCCTCCTTCAAAGTCGGCAATAGCAAGTGAGCCCCCTTCATGTTCCTCCCCGTGGGTCCCCCTCCCTCCACTGCCTCCCTCTCTGCCCCATCTCTCTGACTGAATCTTCAGCTTTTCAAGGCTTATTAATTACTTACCTTGGGTTCACCTGGATAATTAAGGCTACCCTCCCTATCTTAAGGTCAGCTGACTACTGATCTTCACTCCATCTGCAAAGCTCCTACACAGCAATACCCAGATTAGTGTTTGCTTGAACAACCAGGAGACAGGCAGGGCATCCTAGGAGGGCGTCTTTAGAATGACGCCTACCACGTTCGTTTATACTCTGAAGTGGAAAAAATAATGACCCAAGGATTCCAATCTACCTGGATTTTTCAGAGTATGATAATGAACTGGCACTGGTTTTACATGAATTATTTTGATGAAACCTACAAATAACTCTGAATAAATATTATTATAAACACCTTTGTAATCAACAAAACTATGGCTTAGAAGTTAAGTGAGAACACAAGAGCTGGAAGTAGAATCAGAATGAAATCTGGTTTCAGCTATCTAAAAAAGCTCATTTCCTTTGATATTTCAGAAAGCATGGCACAATTGTGACTTTAAAAAAGGAGTGGCTGCAGGGCGCACGGATGGCTCAGTTGGCTAAACGTCTGACGTCGGTTCAGGTCACGATCTCACGGTCTGGAGTTCGAGCCCCACATGGCGTTCTTTGCTGACCGCTCAGAGCCTGGAGCCTGCTTCAGATTCTGTGTCTGTCTCTCTCTGCCCCTCCCCCATTCATGCTCTGTCTTGCTCTCAAAAAAATGAATAAACATTAAAAATAAACAAAAATAAAAAAGGAGTGGCTTAGTAAGGATACTGATAAGGATACTGATACTTAACAGGACTTAGTAACTAAGTGGCTCTATAAGTTAAAGATGGAGGACAAAATAAAATCAAGCCCAGCTACCACTTAAAGGACAAACTGAGGATTAAGAATTAATTTAGGGGGGCCACGTGGGTGGCTCAGTCGGGTAAGCATCTGACTTCAGCTCAGGTCATGATCTCGCAGTCCATGGGTTCGAGCCCTGCATCGGGCTCTGTGCTGACAGCTCGGAGCCTGAAGCCTGCTTTAGATTCTGTGTCTCCCTCTCTCTCTGACCCTCCCCTCCTTGCTGTTTCTCAAGAATAAATGTTTTAAAAAAAAAAAAATTTTTTTTTAAAGAAATTAATTTAGGGGCCCCTGGTTGGCTCAGTCGGTTAAGCGTCTGACTCTTGATTTGGGCTCAGGTCGTGATCTTTCTGTTCGTGAGATCGAGCCCCACATCAGGCTCTGTGCTGATGGCGTGGAGCCTGCTTGAGATTCTCTCTCTCCCACTCTCTCTGCCCCTTTCCCACTCATGCTCTCTCTCTCTCCCTCTCTCTCTCTCTCAGAAATAAACATTAAAAAATTAATTTAAAACTTATTCAAAATTTAAAAAATTACAAAATAGCCATATAATGGGATACTAGTCCTAACGCTAAGGAGGCCGCAAAATACCGTGTATATGACTGTGCATGTGTCTGTGCACAGGCATGTATATATGTTCACACACACACACTCACTTCCACTTACTTTTTATTCAACAAATAGTTATGCAGCATCTCCTAAGTATCAGACAGTTGTTAGTTGCTAGGCATAAAGCAATAAACAAAGCCAAGTCCCTGCCTAGAAACAGCAAATAAATAAACAAGTGAAAATATAAGAGATAGTGATAATTCCACGCAGAGAAGAAAGCAGAGTGAGGGAAGAGGGAGCTCAGAAAGGAGGGATGTTATTTTATATAAGCTGGTCAAGGAAAGCTGCATTGATGTAGTGCCAGCAGAACACAGTCCTGAAGAAAACGAGTGAGCCATTCAATTCTACAGGCAGAAGGAACAGAAATTGCAAATGCCCTGGGGCAGGAATAGCTAGCAGAATTAGAGGAAAAGAAAGGAGGCCATTGTGGCTGCAACAAAATAAAGGAGGAGGGGAGGAGCTGGAGGAGAGGTCAGGAAGTTAGGGAAGGTGGGGGTGGGAGAAGATGCAGGAATTTTGTGTCACCGTGAAGACTTGGGATGGGATTTCCTACTGAGGAAGATGAAACCTCATCAGAGTTCTGCACAAAAGAAAAATGGCACCATTTTTCCACAAATAAAGAACTGAAGTTCAAAACACCAAATCTAGTAATAATTACCTCCCTACGATGAGATGATTGTTTACAGACTTCCGTTTTCCAGTTGTACTTATTATTTTCAAAGAAAAGTTTTGGTGCATAGGATCTCAAGTTAGTTTTTAAGGGCTCCAAAGTGAACCTCACAGTGGCTCTCGTGGGACAGAATGGTTAGGTTCTCCAGCTCTGGACCAGGAGGGCTGGATTTGGTTACTGATTCCGTGCCCATTCAAGTTGCCTGACGACTATCTACCTCAGTACACTTAGCTTCACGCTGAGGTACTAATGCCCGCCTCATCTGACTGTCTACAGGTTAAGTCAAACCCTCACACAGTACTCAGCTCATAAGAGCACCCCCCCCACCGCCTCCCGCAGAATGGTATCTGTCAGTATTACCTCCAACCATGTTCCAACCAGATCTGCTTTAAGGAACAGCTAATATGTTAGGAGTAATTGAGAGCATGCATTGGGCACAGACCATGTGTTAACCTGGGCTGTTTCCTTTCATCTACTCTCTGCAAGCTGCTCTCAAGGATGATACCACGCTAATCTAACTTAATACCAAAAACACAGCCAGACTGACAGAATCCATTTGGCAACAAACACCAAATCCAAACCAGCAAGACAAACAGACTCACTTTGCGTTCAATTCATCCTTAAGGTTTTGTGAACTCATCTCTGAGGCAAATCTTTCCATTCCTCTCAAGTTTTTCAGACAAGATTTAAAAAACAGCCAATAGTTTGAACTGAAAACGCAGGATAACGGACAGCTACTTGAAAACCGAGGGGAAAACCGAGGGGAAAACCTCGGATTTTCCAAGACTAACAAAAACAATAACATCATTTTACACAAGAACAAACTTCTGACTACAAAATTTGAAAACACGCAAATACACAGAAATTTCCACGTATAATACCTACCTATCATGTCAACACAGATTCTCTTGGCAGATAAAGAATATTACACAGACTTTATTCTATCACTACAGAAAGCCTCAGTCACTGTCATCCGACATTCTAGTTTAAATGGCGATTTTAGGGGCGCCTGGGTGGCGCAGTCGGTTAAGTGTCTGACTTCAGCCAGGTCACGATCTCGTGGTCCGCGAGTTCGAGCCCCGCGTCAGGCTCTGGGCTGATGGTTCGGAGCCTGGAGCCTGTTTCCGATTCTGTGTCTCCCTCTCTCTCTGCCCCTCCCCCGTTCACGCTCTGTCTCTCTCTGTCCCAAAAATAAATAAAAACGTTGAAAACAAAAATTTAAAAAAAAAAATAAATGGCGATTTTAGAGCTTTGTTTTCTGAGGAGGACGAATAAACAACTTTACCATCTCCTGGTCTATGTGTCTGCTCTAGAGAATGTCAACTTGGCCCAATTACATTTCTTTCTCGTGTAGGGAAATAGCAGGGTTTGTACCACACTGGTGCTGTATGTGTGCAGAGAAATTTCACCATTTAATTTTCATGTCTGGAAGGAAAGGAGCTTATAATCATGCTGCGAGGTATAACTATAATTAGGTTTCAAATACCACAGGTATCCCTATGATCCAATTTAAAAATAACAGAGAGTTCTGGTACTGTGTTATTGGGTTGGCTTTTTTTTTTCCCCCTTGAACCATCACATTCCTCAAACCTCAGGAATCACGAGAAAACCTTATCGCTGAAAAAGTGTTTTTAATTTAAAAAAAAAAAAACTAACACAAACTGTTATTAATATTTAGCACCAATAACAATTTCATACATACGTGTAGATGCTTAAAAATCATCATTATGGCTGAGTTATACCCAGCAAAATAGGTTAATGGCAAGTTTAAATTAATAAGCTTAACTTTATTACCTCTGGTGATGCTAATAAGATTTTACAATAACACAGCTTCCTAACTGTGAGGCCACACGGTGTACATTATACATGCTCCTTTACACTTATATTTTGCAGAAGATGAAACACATATACAATTTATAGGTCTTACTCAAGTCTAAGCAGCAGTTTTGTGTTTGTGTGTTTTTTGTGGGAGGAAGGGGAGGAGTATATACTCAAATGTTTTTCCCCAACCACATTCAAAAATTGAGTAAGATAGTTCTTGCCCTATATAAGATAGTATGTTTGATACGTAACATGTGATATGCCCACTTTTCTATACTGCTCCCATTCTGGGAAGGAGACAGAAAATGAAAACAAGCACTTCCAATTCTTGGTTGTATGATCTGATTACTAGAAGTAGCCCTGTTCATTTAAAATCAGTTAGTGTGGGGCACCCAGGTGGCTCAGTCATTAAGCTGTCAACCTTGGCTCAGGTCATGATCTCGCTGTTTGTGGGTTGGAGCCTCACATCATGCTCTGTGCTAACAGCTCAGAGCCTGGAGACTGCTTCGGATTCTGTGTCTCCTTCTCTCAACCCCTCCCCTACTCACACTGGCTCGCGTGAGCTCTCTCTCTCTCTCTCGCTCTCTCAAAAATGAATAAACTTAAAAAAAATTTTTTTTAATAAATAAAATCAGTTAGTGGTTCTAAACACCAAATAATACTGAAAACACCAGGAAAGCATCTAGAGAAAAGACAAATCTACAAGACACAAAGTATGTAAGCATGCTAATCAAGCATTTGTAAAATATCAAATGCCTAATAATCTTATTCCAAAATATTTCAAGAGCCAACTTCCAAACATACCCACTGCATTACAAAAATCCCATGAATGTATAAATTGTACACGAATACCCAAAGTCATACAGAGCATGGTAAGGCCTTGTTGACTCAAAAAACTGACTCCAAGAAATAAAGAAATAGAGCTTCAAATAAAATGGGATCCCTTAAATAACTGAGTAATTCCCAGCTCACAAGATTATAAGAAAACAAACAAAATTTGAGAATCCATTTGGAAATCTGTAGGGGAGAGAGAACTTTCCTGAGCACTTAGAAATTTAAGAAGGCAGTTCACATTCCAGTAATTCCAGGTTTGTCCCCAATAAATCTGTACCACTCATTGTTCATAAAAAAAAAAAAAACAAAAACAAAAACAAAAAACAAAAAACTATGGGGGGGTGGCATTTAACACTTAGATAAAATGTAATATGTCTACAGTGTTGGAAATCTTTTGTGAACTGACCTAACAGTAAAAAATAACATGAGTATAGAAGCTAATATTCAAAAGAAAGAGCTCTTTTACGTAACAAATATACCCATGTAAAAATCTCTATCAAGTATCATTCTACATACAGATGGTTTTAAGTACTTGGTAACCACCTTCACATTTTAATTTTTCAGATTATTCCTGTTCCTTGTACAAAAGTATTAATACCATGATGTTACTCCTCAAAACTTTAGTTTGACACAAAAACGCTCAGCAAGAGAAGAAAACATTTTCCTTCATGAATTCAAAAATAACTCAAGCTATGAGATTTCTAAAGCAGACTCCTTTTTCTTTTTCCTAAAATACATATGAAGCCAGTCATGGAGGATTATCAAATAACATGACTTGATGCAATTTCAGATTCTGAGATTAAACAAAATCCAAGCTACTTGGCCAAGTCAGTAAACAACTGGACAAAGCTGAGTTTTGGGGGAGGGGAGAAGTTGCCTAAAAGGGACCTTGGCGATTTTAAGACTCTTAACTCCTCTTTCACCCCCTTCCCTCCAAATACATATGTCAGAGCAAATGTAAAATAATCACTTCGCTTAGAAATGCAGGCCTACACAGATTAATTTATTAGCCTCCAACAATCCAACAATTCCAAGAAGTAACCAGTTTGAAATCTGAAGCAGAGAGGTTAGATGATTTATTAGTAATTCTGTAAGTCATTCTTCCAACTTGCTCTATTCTGGTCAACGTTGGATGTTAGGGCTGTGTTTGTCTAAAAGTACCATACAGAAAGAAAACTGTTCCAAAGCAAGACAAATCTAGACAGAATGAAAGTTTCCTGTTCCTTTGGTAAATGATAATTCTAATGTGGACAATATTCAAGTCTTGGGAGAAAGAAATAATCAACAGGAGGGCGCCTGGGTGGCGCAGTCGGTTAAGCGTCCGACTTCAGCCAGGTCATGATCTCGCGGTCCATGAGTTCGAGCCCCGCGTCGGGCTCTGGGCGGATGGCTTAGAGCCTGGAGCCTGTTTCCGATTCTGTGTCTCCCTCTCTCTCTGCCCCTCCCCCGTTCATGCTCCGTGTCTCTCTCTGTCCCAAAAATAAATAAAAACGTTGAAAAAAAAATTTAAAAAAAAGAAATAATCAACAGGAGATTCCATTTTGAATTCCTAACTCCTTTAAACCTAACCTCATACAAATCTTTCACAAAATCTGTGTAACTTATAATGCAAGCTAAGCCCACAACAGCTAGTCTTAAACCAATGTTCTGGGTATCATCAGGATAGCTTCTGTTTGGTGATATCTCAAAACTGGTTTTTCAGTCTGTAATAATAAATGTTACCATTGACAGAGAATGGAAATACTGTTAACAATTAAAGTCTCATAGTTCTTTCAGTATTTATGTGTTTTATTAAAACACAAATATGCTCTTTGTCACTCCCAGATGGCCATGGGAATGTCCATATTAGCCATCTGTAGGTCAAAAAACCTTATAGTTCGCCATGTAGGAAATAAAAAAACCTACACTGGACCTTTGGTTTCTCCAGCAGAAACCAGAGTGTGAACCACAACAAGATGAGCAAAAAATGAGCAAAAAATACTTTACTCTAAAAGCAATACATGTACTCAAGGAACAGTTTCAGTCAATGGGCTAATAGTTAATATCAAACTATTCTGTATTCACTATTCATAATTCAACGTAAGTTTTCACAATTTAAGTTCTAAACACTAAATGTAAGTTTAACATTAACAGTTTTTTTTTTTTTCCAATGCACAGCCTATTTCAACCATAAGGCTATTTTTTAAGTTATTCATAATTTTATGCAAAATGGTGTTCAAAAAGCTTAAAAGAATAAATACACTTGGGTCAGGAGATAGAGATCAAGACAATTAACATAAAATAGGGGCTTCCTCCTTCCCAAATAATATTTCTGAAAAAGATCTGAGTCAATGAAAATACAAGCTTGCCAACAGGTAAAAAGTTTTAATTCGGTCTTTGCAGCGCTGCATCATAGCCAAGTGACCGTTACTCTTTAGAGAAAGGGGAAAGAGTTGGGTTAAAATATCTCTTGCCTTCAATCCTGATTTACGATTTCCTCCACAGAAAAGCACAATTTCTGCCAAGCAGAGAAACACAAGGCTTAACTTTCCATTGGGGGGGGCGGGAGGGGAGGGTGGACCCGGTAGCAATCTTTTTTTGCATAAAATAATCACTTTTATGTAGCTCACTCATGCAAAACACAAAACCAAACAAAGGCATCAGGGATCTATAGTCCTGGCAGGATCTGCAAAAACAAGAAACGAGAAAAGCCACGTTAAGACACATTTCCAGAGCTCTTTCAGCTTTCATCAGAAACCAGCAGTTCTACTTTCCGTGGCCTGTGCCACAGACAAGGGACGCCTTTCTTCCACCATCCTATCTCTCTGAATAAAACAATTTTTTAAAAGAACCAGAAGGAACCAGCTATTTTACAAAAGCACAGAACCTTATCAAAGTCTAAATGTTTTCTGACGCATCTCAATGAACCCCCACCACCTCCTTGAAATGACTATACTCACTCGGGTACTGGAAGGGCCTGCCTTCCCTGAGTCATTTTGCCCACCTCACCCCAGCCTCATCTCCCTGGAGGACTGTCCTCAGGGATCAAACAATACAAGCTCTTCTGCTTGGCAAGCTGACAGAAGTTTTATAGTAGCAGTCCTGTCTCCTTTAACTTCCTAGGACATCAAATTCCAGTTCTTCAAAACACTCCTAATAGGTCACAATTTCCAGATCTCTGGTCATAGTATCTCCCCACCCCAAAACTGGCAACGTTCCAACGTGGCACCATTCCTTAAAATGGAGCGGATGGGGTCTAGCACAAGAATCTCCAACACAGAGCACAAAGGGAATGTTCTCTCCAGGAAACTGGACACTAATTACATTATATCTGCTAAATGTGGTAAGGTTAACTTTCCTCAACTCTCCATTGCCACAGCATCACATTTGTGCTCAGTGACAACCCCCAAGACGCCTTCGTCAAACCAACTCATCTTCATTTTTACGTTTTATTTTTCTAAAGTTTATTTCTTTCTGAGAGAGAGAGAATGTGCACATGAACAGGGGAGTGGCAGAGAGAGAGAGAGAGAGAGAGAGAGAGAGAGAGAGAATCCCAAGCAGGCTCTGATAGCACGGAGCCCGATGAAGGGCTTGAACTCATGAACCATGAGATGATGACCTGAGCTGAAATCAAGAGTCGAACGCTGAACTGACCGAGTCACCCTGACGCCCCTTTAGTTGCCTTTTTTTTTTTTTAACACTTATTTATTTTTGAGACAGAGAGAGGCAGAGCATGAATGGGGGAGGGTTAGAGAGAGGGAGACACAGAATCTGAAACAGGCTCCAGGCTCTGAGCTGTCAGCACAGAGCCTGACGCAGGGCTCGAACTCACGGACTGTGAGATCATGACCTGAGCTGAAGTCAGCTGCTTAACCGACTGAGCCACCCAGGCGCCCCTTTAGTTGCTTTTTTAAATATAAATTCACAACATAACATATAGCCCTGTGACATAAAATAGTACCAGCTTCACTTCACCATACCATCTCATAAGGATTATTTTCTGAATTCTGTTGCCAGTGGTCTCTTCCAGCTTTGTTTCAACCATCACTCCCAATTACTGATAAAAAATGCTGAGTAAAAACTCTGTGGTGAGCACTTCGAAGTACCGAATCATTTCCTCCTAATGCACATCTTTCTTTACTGAAGAAAATACCAGTTTTCCTAAAGCAAGTATTTTAAATAGAATGAACAGCTTCACCAGGCTAAGAAATCTGGTGAATGGCAATATGTAAGGAAGGAATAATCAATTTAAAATCGTTTTTGTTAAACAGAGCATGACAGCTACCTCTACCAGCACAAACGTCTCTACTACAGTTGTCTTGATTACACCAGGCTGTGTGTTAGCTCCAGAATGGAACAGAAGTCTTAACAGGAGTGCCAGCTAATGTCTACAAGTTAACCAGATGGGAACTGTTAAATACTCTTGGGATCAAATTTGTTGAAACACTGGTATTCCCAAAAGTCACCTTCTTGTGCCCTGTTCAGTTCTATGAACAGCAGGTTTATTCGAAGCACAAGCAAGAGCTGCTTGCTGCTTATCAATTGCCTCTTTAATTAGTTTTTTAAGTAACACACATACTTCATGGGACGCCCGGGTGGCTCAGTCATTTGAGCACCCAACTCTTGATTTCAGCTCAGGTCTTTCATGATCTCGGTTGGTGAGTTCGAGCCCCGAGTCAGGCTCTGCACGGACAGTGTGAAGCCTGCTTGGGATTCTCTCTCTCTCCCCCTCCCCCCTCAAAATAAATAAATACACATTTAAATAAATAAATAACACATATAATTCAGAAAGCACTCTCTAGTTGTTCAATTTGAAGGACTGGAGAAGGGAAGAGAAGTAGGAACTATTATTTGATTTTTGGCCACAGCCAGCTCCATCTCAGCCCTATTCCAACAGAGGATCTCTCCGAAAATGTTCTCAAAGGTATGGAGAATTACTAAGGGAATCAAATGAGGGCCAGCAACGTCAAAGATGTGAATGGCACTCTCTGGAGTCGTGCACGCTGAGTCCCTGAGCATAAGGCCCAAAGTGACCAATGTACTTTTGAGGGGACCTTTTCCTTACCACGGATAAACTGTGTAGACAAGAATTGTTTTTTATTCAGCTCACAAATCACCAATTCATAGGAAACCCATTACCCATAAAGAGTTAGCCACACACCACAAAGGCTCCTTGTGGCGAACTCATCAAGCACCAGGGACTTTTCCAACACATCTCCAGCATTTTGGTGACATCCACAGAGAGAAAACTTTACTGAGCACTCTCGGGTTTCTGCAGGCTGATCCATCAAGTCAGCTCATATAAGCAGATGGGTTATCCAGCAGGAAAGCCAACGGCCTTCATCCTCTGGACAGCTAAGAGAGCAGGAAGCCAGAAAAGGCTGGAGAAGAGCACTACACAACAGGTTACAAAACAGCATTCACACAGAGCCCTGAGGAGCACATTCCCCAACCCAGCTGGACTGAGTGATGATAGAGGCAGTATTGAGGGAGAGATCAGACTGGTCAGTCACCCACTCAAAGTTCTGCTCTCTTCCTATCACTGTAAGTCCAAGTTCATCTTTATTTTCAATGTCCCCCAGCCCCCCACCTAGGGCAGTGACCAGGGCCATGCCATAGCATATTAAGTTCAGTGTTACCAGACAGCCCTCAGCCAGAGGAAAGAAGAGCCTTTTACCCCTGTGAGACAGGGACCTGGAGTCACAACTAGAATCCCACCTTGGTACTGTGGGCTGAGTATGAATGCATTTTTCCTCCCCCGTCCTCAGCCCCATCTGAGGGCTCAGTCCCAACCTCAATGTTCCATCCCACAGCTGGGCATCTCTCAAAGCAACCCCAACAGTCTTTCTCTGCTCTGGGCATCCCTCCAATCAACCTATACACGGGGTCAGTGTTCCTGACCGCAGTTCAGAACCGCTTGGCTAGACACTCACTCTGGGAATGACCGTCAAGGATTATCGCAGCAAAAGGGCATCTTGACCCAAAATCAACTGCAGTTCAATTCTCCCATTGACAATAGGTCTGTCTATTCAAAAGATGTGGAAGGAAAATGTTGCTGCCTTTGAAATGCAATCTGCAGGTGATCTGAATTTAAAATATACCAGCCAGGGGCGTGCCTGGGTGGCCCAGTTGGTTAAGCGTCATTGAACTTCAGCTCAGGTCATGATCTCACGGTTCATGGGTTCAAGCCCCACATCAGGCTCTCTGCTGTCAGCACGGGCGCCTGCTTTGAGTCCTCTGCACCCTCCTCTGCCCCTCCCCCACTGGTTCTCGCTCTCTCTCTCTCTCTCTCTCTCTCTCCCTCTCCCTATCCCTCCCTCTCTCTCCCTCTCTCTCAAAATAAATAAATAAACTTTAAAAAAGAGTACCCATCTCAGTTGTCTTATTGTTGAAGAAGACAATATAACAGTATCCACCTCAGAATAATTGTGAAGAGTCCAATGCTCTTATGAAAGCACTGCCACATCATAAGTAGTCCATAAACACCAACTATTATTACTGCTGCCCTTTCAAGTCCTAACACATTAGCTGTTCTCCTATCTGTGCTTGTTTTATTTCCACCAACCAGATCGACAGCAAGTTCTTGTGTGTGATGGGACAAAAAAATAAAAAATAAAAAAAAATAACATAAGCTTTGAAATTAGGCAAGAATGAGCATCTAGGTTCTTCTATTTACTTCATTACTTAAAAAGATTTTTTTTCACATTCCAACACTGCTGCATTTGGAATGGGTCTTACATTCAGTGAAATTGGGCATTATCTCTGATCTTGAGCAAGTTATCTCATCTCTGTGAAACTGGTAATATCACCTTCCTCTCTCAGTGTTGTAGGAAGGCACGATAACATCATGCAAACCCCAAACACACAGCAGGCAGCCCTGGTATACCGCTTCTGGGTCCACCGTCTTGTACACAAAAGATGCTTAGGCGGTGAATAAATATTTACATGTATTTAACCGAGCACCCATTATCCATGGAGATTTAAAAATAGTGCCCAGACCCATTCCAAGTCAATGTGTGTGGATGTCCCTGCTGAAGCAAGTCTCTAGAAAACATCAAGGGGTTTAAATACAGGAACTTTCCAGAGGGTCAGTGTATGGACATCCAGAGCCCTTGGCAAGGACCTGCAGCTGTTTTTAATAACCCACCAGAGCCCTGGTAGTGTCTAATTTTCCACAGAGACCAAGCTCAGGTTCAAAGTGTGACAGTGGGCCAGCGAGTGTCAGCATTTTACAAATCCCGTAACAACTCCTGGCACGTAACAACAGTTTTAAGCTCTTACTTCATTGTGCTCTGCTAAACCCTTCACGATAATCCCATGAAATACAACCAATTTCATCCACATTCCTGTTTTCTTAGGCCCCGAGTTCAAGTCACACCTTAGTAAGTAGCAGATATCTGTGTGGTTCCAAGGCCTGTGTCCTTAACAACTATGTTCTCTCTCTCAGAGAGGTTATGCAACATCAGCTGGAGAAGGAAGCAAGATGCCCCACACTTTGAGGTCTTGCCTTCAAAACAGCCAAATAGCACCCTCCCCAGACTGGTGTCAGACCTTCCTGCTCCAGGTGAATGGAGGCAGAAGCAGGTGGATGGGTGGGGCAGTTCCCTGTAGAGCGGGTTTCCAAGCCCCTTGGTGCTGCCTCGGTCCTCAGACTCCAGTCAGCCCTAACAGGCAATGTTTTCTGTTTGACCTGTCTCCATTTCTCTTCTTCCTGACTTATTTCCCAAAGCTCCAGGCAACACCCTCCAGATCACCTCTGGTTTTCCATTTTCTTGATAGAGGCTTCCTCCATCTTGTTCTTTGTTTAAATTCTGGTTCTTCAAAGTTTCTCTTCCAACATCAGTTATTTCTCCCTACACAGTACCACACTACTAGGCAAAGAAACTCTTCTTGAATCATCCTTTGCAGAAGTGAGTCATAACAAAAAGTCGTAGTTGGGAGATTCCCCGTCTGAACTTTCCAGAATGCCAGTGCACATGTGTAGGCATGTCACAAAGACGGAAAAGCCAGAGGAAGACACAGACTACATTATAACTTGCCTTGCCTGCTCCTTGCACTGTGAGATCACCGTAGGCTCTAGGGACCACACTGAGAAAGACCATCCAAGTGGAGAGTTCAAGACGACACAGTGCACGTGTTCGACAGACTCACCTCAGCCCTTCCGGTGCGGCAGAGTCACTATGCTACATTAATTTCCTTCTCATCTGAGGAAACCTTGCAAGTTTGTTTTATGCCATCTCCCATTTCCAGGCAATACGATAAACTGGCTGGCAGCTCATCGACTTGACATGCAATCACCAAATCGCCACATCCCTCCAAGAGGTGAGATGTGTGTCTAACACAGAACCTATCACCATGGCAGCTGCAGTTGTTCAGTTTCTGAATAAGGAACAGTGACCTATTTCTCTCTCCACTACACCTGTAACAGAAACAAACAGGTTAGTAACATCTCGTGTGACTCCCATTACGGAGCTCCCGAGCAAAAAGACAAAGGATACAAGGGTTACATAGGAGCTGACAGGGACTCACTGGGAAGTGAAACCCAGTGGTCAGAACACATACCTTGGCTCTGTGCCAGCCCCAAATCATCAGCCTTCCCTACCTCCGGGCCCCACAGCACACTCAAACTACAGAGATGATGGGCCAGCAGAACCCACCGCCTCCTTCACTCACTAGAAGATAGAAATGATGAAGAACCATGTTCACTTTTGCAGATATGACTCAGTCTGAGGTTGGAAAAGACGCAGGACTTTACCCTCGCTTACCCATCCCACTTACACCATGCCAGACAGTTTCAGATATTTGCGGAGTACAACTGGCTCTTGGAAATGCCAGAAAACTCACTCATTTTTTTCAAAGCCCATTAACTTATCCTTTGGCAAAAGAACTCCTAAATTATCATCCTCAACCACACTAAAATGCCCTGTCAGGTGACCAGAACTTCGACAGAAGCTATACTCTCCCATTATTTCCCCTCCATCCATAGGGTCCCCTAGAAAGTTCCAGGTTTGATGGTTTGTGTGCCTTAACCTGCTTGCCTGACATTTATGGTGATGAACCACCAATTCTATAAAATCAACTTGAGTTAGATATCCCAGAGACAAATTCATTTATGCACACATACGATTACTACGATTACTACTGTTGATTTATCATTAACCTCTTCCTTCAGTTTTGCTATGGGATCCAAGTTTCTAGCTTTGCAGATAAAGAGACTTACCATATATGCTGAGATTTTGGTGTTCTCTATTACTGTTTATTTTTTTAAGGGGTTAGATTCTTTGGGGCAGGGGAGTGGACACTGGTGTGCTCCACTCAAATCCCAGTTTTAAAACTTTTGTTTATTTATTTTGAGAGAGGCAGAGACAGAGCAAGTAGGGGAGAAGGCATAGAGAAAGGAAGAGAGAATCCCAAGCAGGCTCCGTGCTGCCAGCATAGAGCCCAACACGAAGCTCGAACTCACTTAACCAACTGAGCCACCCAGGCACCCCCGAACCCCATTTTTAGATCCAGTTGCACTCCTCCCCAGCTGCTGACAGCTCACAGGGAAAGCCCCCAGCCAGCCACAGGACACTGCTTCACTCAAGGTTAAGCCCAGAAGGGGTGCCCAGTTGCCAGCAATGGGCTGATTCAGGGATACACACGTCCAGCTCCTTGCCTCCACAGGGCCATCCCAACTCGAGAGTTCCCCTTAAGCACAGCTGGGGCCTCCATTACTGCTGATCAGCTGTATTGCTGCATTGCTGATCAGCTTCTCCTCCACCAAATCCCACTGCCTTTTCCTCCCCCCTAAAATCCCTCAGCACCCAACTCCTGGGCTGAGCATGCTTCCAGTGTACCTCAAAGACAGGCTGTTTTCTAAGCTCAGCAAGTTATTTTTAAAATTGTACTGAGGGAGTTACAGGTCCTAGACATGTTCCATCAAGACATGCTATCAGAGGTCCAATGAAGGCCGAAAACAATCTTTGAAAAATATGTGACTTGGTTTAATAATTACAGACATTCTGATCATCAATCCCGATCACTTTCTGAACACTAAGCCGATACAGTCAACAGGGACAGGAGTTAAATAATGCCCAGGATGGCACAAAAACAGACACATAGACCAATGGAATAGAATAGAAACCCCAGAACTAGACCCACAAACGTATGGCCAACTCATCTTTGACAAAGCAGGAAAGAACATCCAATGGAAAAAAGACAGTCTCTTTAACAAATGGTGCTGGGAGAACTGGACAGCAACATGCAGAAGGTTGAAACTAGACCACTTTCTCACACCATTCACAAAAATAAACTCAAAATGGATCAAGGACCTGAATGTGAGACAGGAAACCATCAAAACCCTAGAGGAGAAAGCAGGAAAAGACCTCTCTGACCTCAGCCGTAGCAATCTCTTACTCGACACATCCCCAAAGGCAAGGGAATTAAAAGCAAAAGTGAATTACTGGGACCTTATGAAGATAAAAAGCTTCTGCACAGCAAAGGAAACAACCAACAAAACTAAAAGGCAACCAACGGAATGGGAAAAGATATTTGCAAATGACATATCGGACAAAGGGCTAGTCTCCAAAATCTATAAAGAGCTCACCAAACTCCACACCCGAAAAGCAAATAACCCAGTGAAGAAATGGGCAGAAAACATGAATAGACACTTCTCTAAAGAAGACATCCGGATGGCCAACAGGCACATGAAAAGATGTTCAGCGTCGCTCCTTATCAGGGAAATACAAATCAAAACCACACTCAGGTATCACCTCACGCCAGTCAGAGTGGCCAAAATGAACAAATCAGGAGACTATAGATGCTGGAGAGGATGTGGAGAAACGGGAACCCTCTTGCACTGTTGGTGGGAATGCAAATTGGTGCAGCCACTCTGGAAAGCAGTGTGGAGGTTCCTCAGAAAATTAAAAATAGACCTACCCTATGACCCAGCAATAGCACTGCTAGGAATTTATCCAAGGGACACAGGAGTACTGATGCATAGGGGCACTTGTACCCCAATGTTCATAGCAGCACTCTCAACAATAGCCAAATTATGGAAAGAGCCTAAATGTCCATCAACTGATGAATGGATAAAGAAATTGTGGTTTATATACACTATGGAATACTACGTGGCAATGAGAAAAAATGAAATATGGCCTTTTGTAGCAACGTGGATGGAACTGGAGAGTGTGATGCTAAGTGAAATAAGCCATACAGAGAAAGACAGATACCATATGGTTTCACTCTTATGTGGATCCTGAGAAACTTAACAGGAACCCATGGGGGAGGGGAAGGAAAAAAAAAAAAAAGAGGTTAGAGTGGGAGAGAGCCAAAGCATAAGAGACTGTTGAGAACTGAGAGCAAACTGAGGGTTGATGGGGGGTGGGAGGGAGGAGAGGGTGGGTGATGGGTATTGAGGAGGGCACCTTTTGGGATGAGCACTGGGTGTTGTATGGAAACCAATTTGACAATAAATTTCATATATAAATAAAAAAATAAATAAATAAATAAATAAATAATGCCCAGGAGTATCACAGGTTCACAAGAAGGTGAGACAGTGCCAGGCTAGTGACTTGCACGTCACAGCATCATGTGGCACTGAAAACTGACACGAGAGCACGGATGCCAGGTCTGATGTTTGCAACCTTAGCCAATGGAGTACGCCCCTCCCCACATAAGGCACACTTGCTTCATAACCTCAAATCCTAGGAAATCATTCTAAAGCTACTTAAAAAGAACAGTTCTACATGTAAGTATGACATTAAGTCCTAAACACCTTATCCCCAGTATTTCAAACTTTTAATAACAGAGAACTCTTAGAGCTGACAGATTATTGATGACTTTGTAGTATTTGCTGCATCCCCAAGAAAGCAGACGGCAGACAGGCCTGAGCAAGAATCAAGAGCTACTGCTACAGTGCTCGCTTCGGCAGCACATATACTAAGAGCTACTGCTACAGCGTCGAACAGGAGACAGTACCACTTCCCAGAAAACCCTGAGGAACCATCTACCAGTCACTCAGGCCCCCTAGCCCAGTATAGGGCCCGGGATGGCATTAGGGATGTCACAAAAGTAGAAGTCAGAGCAAAAGCAGATACCTGCACAGTGTCTGTATCTTATCACCAAAGGTTTGGGTTCAGAAGGTTAAAAATGAAGATAATGTTCTCCATGTGAAAATCTCAACTTAAAATCACACTCCTGCTTAATGTTTTATAGTTTTTTACACATTGTCTCATTTGACCCTCACAGCTCTCCGTTTAAGGGCAGGGCTGGTATGATTATTACCTCACTTTTATGACTTACCCAGGATCACACACCTGATCAATGTTGGGATTAGATTGCCAGATTCTTGGTTCAAGATCCTTTCCCATAAAATCTACCCATTTGCAATTTTTCTATGTATTTCTCCAGGATTGTGTGCAAAGCCCCCAAGACTCTGTCTCCCTCCTCCATCGGCCTTTCTGGCTTCCACCTTCATAACTACAGATCTGTTTCATAGGAACATGGATTATCAACAGCAGGTGGTCCTGAACAGGGCCACAAACCACCCTCCAAGGTCTCTCTTTTTCAAGGACTTGAAACAACGCAGATACTCTGTTGGTACACAACTTCTAAAGTCTAGCTGACAAGAGGCTAAGGAGATCAAGTTATATGACCACAAGGGTTCAGTATCTCTGACTAACCTGGTTCCTATCAGTCGAATACACAAGACGGCAGTGGGGCGGGGAGAGCGAAGAAAAGGCTTTATATTAAAAGGCTCACCACTTTCTTAGACACAGTCATTGTTCTTAGGAAAGCCTTCCACCCTGGTCAGCAGGCTTTGCTACCGTCATTTGAGACACTTGGTGGGTTTTATTCTTGCCAACTTGGCATTCTGTTTCTGCAACGCAAAAATGCTTGTACTGAAGAGATCAGATGGGGATTCTCAACGTTTTCAGGAACTTCAGGAACAGAAGCAAGCGTCTCTCTGCCTCAGGTGGATGCATTACAGCTTGTGGGAGTGCTAATGAGAGCTAATTACTCTATTTACTCCATAAGCCAGCCAGCCAGCCAGCCAGCCAGCCAGCCAGCCAGCCACCCAGCCAGCCAGCAACAAGAAATGCCTGGTAAAACTCGCTGGGTTCTCAGGCTTTGTTTCAAAGGGCTGGTGCCAAAACGATCTGGCTGATCCGCAGTGGGCTCAGGGCTGCCCAACTGGATTGTTATCTTGTGATCACAAAGCACAATCTTTAGTCCTTTGTATCCTGTTAATTTAATAGTCACATCAGCACCAATTTTATTCTTCCAGATTTAATCTACTCTCTCCACCATTATCAACACTCCCACCTCTGCCCCCAAATGTCCACTCTGGCTACAAATTAAGAAATCAAACATTAGGCCCAGAATTTTAGGAAAACAACTGCCTACTGACCATTAAAATGGAGCATAGCATTTTACAATGTCCTACACTCACTTTGCAATAGTCATGAGATTTGGCCAACAGTGCACTCACTTTGATCCTTGAACTCTAGATATAAGAGGGAACTCAGAAATCACGTAAATTTCACTTAATCATTGATACTTAACTGTATCCATGTGTTATGTAAAGCATATACATATGGCATGAATTATATAAAAATGCAACTAATTTATAACTCTAATTTATGTAACTTATATAAATTACATTAAAAAGAAGCTTTCCCATCCTTGTCTCTCCATTCCTACTATGGGGGGGGGGGCCCCCCGCAGGAATGGAAAAAACACAGGACAACAGATTTAAATTTCCCAGAATAAGAACAAGAAGGTTAGTTATTAACCCCCTAAGGCCCCATCCACATTAACCTTTCCCCTTTCCAATACTAAGAAGGTGTATTGTTGAAAATGCAACTGTGGCTTCAGGAACAAAAAATAAATAAGATCCAAGAAACACTTTATTTATTTTTGGGACAGAGAGAGACAGAGCATGAACGGGGGAGGGGCAGAGAGAGAGGGAGACACAGAATCGGAAACAGGCTCCAGGCTCCGAGCCATCAGCCCAGAGCCTGACGCGGGGCTCGAACTCACAGACCGTGAGATCGTGACCTGGCTGAAGTCGGACGCTTAACCGACTGCGCCACCCAGGCGCCCCGATCCAAGAAACACTTTAAAGAAGATTGCCGAAAGGCATTATCTTTAACTCCATAGAAACAAGGCTGCATTGGATTATAATACAACTCTAAGCTAACATATATAATTACTTGGCTCAATTTATTAAAATGAAAAAGTCTGAATAAACATGCAATAGAAGTTAACTGGCAAGACAATCCTCATGTTGAAACTCTTTAGGCAGAAAGAGGCTTTCTGCCTCTTTAGTGGAGGCTTTTTAGGTGGATGACCAAATCTAGCATAAGGACCAATCAAATCCAACTCACTTTGTACATGGTCTGAAAAATGAGATTTAATTAACAACTGGTCTCCAGAGTTATTTAGCAACTTTCTCTTTTCTCGTGATTTTCTACGACTTTCTTTTTAAGACTACTTTGTTACCTGAATGTTTATAATAACAGGGGACAAGTAACAACTCCATGAAAGATGCCAAAAATCTCAACTATGTGTAAAGGAATGACTGGGTTATGGCTCTTCCAAAAAATGGTCCGTGCTTTTACATAAACATGTAGACAAAACATGTTTTGTTTTGGCTGTGAGTACAGGACTAAGCTCGAGATTCATCACAAAGCTCGAGATTCATCACAAAGTTCTCCAAGCAGAAGGATTTCAGAGAAGGAGGTGATATCCACAACAGGGAAGAACATCTACTCAATAGGAAAATAAGCAGGCCAGATAAACAAATGTTTCTTGCACTGAAATATAAATAATATTTACTAAAATTTCACAAGTCTGAGAAGGTTTGCCAGTTATTCTGAAATGCTGGTAACAAAAAAGAACAGTAGCATTTTGAGCCTTGAGACTAGGAAGCAATCATTACCGAGCACCCACAATTAGTGAGCCAGGTACCGTTCTAGGAGTCTTGTATAGATTATCTCAACTTAAACTTTCCAACATCCCTGCAAGGTAGACATTGTTGTTTCCATTTACAGACAAGGAAACCAAGGCTCAGGCTGGTCAAGTAGCAAAGTCACAATATTAAAACATGACTCTCCTGGAATCCCATCCAAGCTATGCCTGATTCCAAAACCTAAAGTTGCTGCTACCTTCTGCCCAATAGCACCACCGAGAAATCACAACCAGAAATCATAATGACAGAACTGTTTCAGAAGCACAGAGGATCAGCTCTGGAGTCAGAAGCTCCAGATTTTAATTATGCTTCTATTGAGTGGTGGTTTCCTCCAAATTGATGGAGATGAAAATAGTACTTAACCTCATAAGGTTGAGGTGAGAAGCATATAAAAAAGCCGTAGTGAAAGCGTTTTGCAAAAGAAGTAAGCACTATTTGTTATGATACCTTCCTCTTCAAGCTTCAGCTGGTGAACTGCACCTAGGGAGCCCCTCACAGGCCAGGGAGTGACCTTGATGAGGCTGAGCAACACAGAGCCTGGAGCCAAAGAGAATAAAACTTCAGGGGTAAGGAGGGGGGGGGGGGACTTTGGCCAGCCTCTGCTCAGTATACCTTCTCAGGCACTAGACAATTGTTGTGGGCCAACTCTGTGCCAGGCACAGCCACCGTTTGCTCAGCAAGCTGCTGGCCCCGGTGACTCAGCCAGGTGAGAACTGTGGAAGCCCCTGCCTTCAGGAAAGCTTGCTTCCACCCTGTGGGAAAGGAAATTAAAACAAAACCAAACAAGCCACGGCCCAACATGAGCCTCAACCTTTCTCATCAACTTTCCCTACTCACACATACCCAACCCACTCACACAGAGACGTGGAGTGTTTTCCATGGTACACAATGGGTGCCCATATTAGACCAAGTTCTTGAAGCCCATTTATCCTCATTAAGAAACTCTATAGCGGTCTACAGTGGGGAGAGAATTTTAAAACACTGACAAGTCAGTATAATCACGTCCAAAATACAAAGGGTTCATTTCAATATAGACAAAAGAAGGTGAAAGACGGTGGAAAAGAAAATCAAGATTTGACTACATAAAAATTTTCTATATCTATATGACTAAAAACAAAATTGAAACACAAACCAAATAGAAAATTGAAGGGAAAAAAAACGAAGTCAAAATATTTATAATAAAAATGATAAAAGGTAAATAAGGATTAAGTGAAACACATAGTTTACGGCAAACAAGAAAGATACTAATTCCCAATAATAAATAAGCAGGCAAAGTTCATGAAGTTTTAACAGGAAATACAGTCAACAGTCGTATAAACATGTTTGATCTCATTAATATCAAATAAAAAAGAAAAGAAAAATAAAAGTCTTTTCTCCTAGAAAATTGCCAAATATTATTAAAATGAGAAATCATTCTGCTAATGGCAGCAAAACTTAGTACAAACTTTACTGGCAACCAATAGCAATATCAACCAAGATACTCATATGCATGCACATCCTTTGGTTCTACTTCTGGTCATCTATGACAAAGATAAAAAGGATCTGGGGGCACTAGGGTGGCTAAGTCAGTTAAACATCCGACTTCGGCTCAGGTCTTAATCTCACAGTTCATGAGTTCCAGCCCCGCATCAGGCTCGGCACTGAGCGCTTGCTTTGGATCCTCTGTCTCCCTCCGTTCCTATCTCTCTCTTGCACTCTCACTGCTCTCTCAAAAATAAACATTAAAAAAAGATAAAAAATGATCTATACAGAAAATGCTGACTGCATAAAAGACGCTCATCAAATACTGAAAACAGCCTCCTCAATGGGATTAAATAAATCAAGAAACATCCCTACATAGGATACTTTACAGTCTTTAGAGATAGTATTTACAGGGGTGCCTGCGTGGCTCAGTTGGTTAAGCGTCCGACTTCGGCTCAGGTCATGATCTCATGGTTCGTGAATTCAAACCCTGCATCGGGCTCTGTGCTGACAGCTCAGAGCCTGGAACCTGCTTCAGATTGTGTCTCCCTCTCTCTCTCTGCCCCTCCCCTGCTCCCACTCCGTCTCTCTCTCAAAAATAAACAAACATAAAAAAATGTTTTAAAAAAAGAAATAATATTTACAGTTATTTTTGTAGGGTGGGGAAGGGCAAATAAAACAATGTTAAATAAAATAAAGGGGGGGACACAAATCACATACTCAATATTTCAAATATGGGGAAAAGTACAAATAAAAAAATGTAAAGAAACACAGCAACTATAGTTGTACCTTTGTGTGGTAGGATTACTGAAGACTTTTTTTTTTTTAACTGTGTCTTTATGGTTGTTCTATGCTACTAAAATCGTCCATAAGGTGCATTATTACTTTTGAAGTTACAAAAGATTTAAATAACCATCTCCCCTGCAAATCCACAACAAACAATTGATGGAAATCCAACAACCTTCCAAACCACTCCCACCAATACCCAAACACTGTGCAGTGGGCAGGTAAGACAGTAAACAGGGGGAAGGGTGGCCTTGTTTTAAATCTAGGACTAGAAAAACATGAGGCTTGTTGATGTGAAAACAAGAACTTTTCACATCCCACTTGCCAAAACATATTTTGGAAATTCATTAACCAGAATATTTTCCATCAGAGAGAGGACTTAAACCCACACACCAAAATTATCATAGAACAAACTAGTTAAGCAAGCAGGAAGTTTACCAGGAACACCCTAAAAATTAACAATTGTTTTCACAGCTCTGATACATGCAGCCAGCTCATGTTAGCACAGAGCGTAACACAAACATTCTCCAGTTGAGTCTTCTAAACAGGAGAGCATGAAATCCTTAGAACAAGGGTTTTCCTTGGCAAGGATCACAGATGCCGCTGACACGGAGCCTTTTGGGATTCACCCTCCTCAAGGCTTGATTTTACAATCTTTGAGATGGCATGCATGGTCTGGCTTCATCCTCACAAACCCACAAGGCAGGGTTTCTCACCTTCAGCACCAGCTGTCAGTTTGAGCCGGTAATTTCTGATTACGTCCCTTGCATTGAAGGGTGCATCCTTGGACACTCGTCACTGGACTTCAGTCCTCCCTCCATCCCCAGCTGTAACATGAGAAATGTTTCCTGACTCCTACGGGGTGAAATCACCCCAGCTGAAAACCAGCAGTACAAATGATAAGCTATTATTGCCCCCATTTTACAAATGAGGAAATAGACACAGCTAGGCCCATCTAACTTCAAACCCCAAGATCCAAAACTCTATACTTGTATTTGTGCACAGGTCGGAGGCATATCTTCTAGTATAACTGCTGCCCACCCATCTCTCCTACTTGATATCCTTTGCATCACCCCCATGGAGCCTTGTCTACGCCTTGGTGCGTACTGGCTGAGTAAACCATTTCTCTTGTCATGGAAACATGTGTTGACAGTAACAGATAGAGCCTGGCAACAAAGGCCCAGTCACAGCCTTCAACAAGTATACAACCTATCTGAAGAAATAAGACATAAGGCAAGGATAAGCTCTTTAGAGCGTCGGTTTTGGAGAAAACCGTTTCCTCATCTGTCAAAGGAAGACCATACTAGTGCTGCCCTCCTAATTCACTGAGACAGTGCAAATAAAGCTCCTTCCCCAAAGCACAATTTCAAAAACCAACTAGATACTGGCAATAAATAGGCACAGGCCCTGGACAAATTAGAGCGTTTCAAAATCATCGGGCCGGAATGGACCCTCAAAAACAATCTGAATGTACTACCCACGTGGTGCTCGAGCATTTAAAAATCCAAAATTTTAATTACCTGCTTCCAGCAGAGTTTGAGGGCTGAGTTTTCACGCAGGCTCTCGGCAACAAGAGCTTCCTGAACTGCCTCAGTTGGGCCTAGAGGAAAGACAAGGAAAGGTTCAAGCACAGAGCAGAGCAACAAGCGAAGCAGAAAAGGTGGGGCTGGGCTTAAAGCTCTCCAGAGGGGCAGGCCGGGTCTCAGCACAGCAGGACAGGGGAAGACAAGCTTGGAGAAAGAGGTCAAGACCAGACGAGGTCACAAGGTGACCAGTGGGGACGCTGACCAGGTGACACCGAAGAAACATTTCTCCTAAAAAAAGCAAGGGCTGCTACAAAGCATACATTCAACTTCCATTATGCAGGTGGAGAACTTAATTTCTCACACTAAAAGATCAGCTTTCCCTGAGAACAACAGACAGATGCTTGTTTTAAATCTGCATTAAGGGTGGGGCGCCTGGGTGGCTCAGTCGGTTGAGTGTCCGACTTCGGCTCAGGTCACGATCTCGCGGTCCGTGAGTTCGAGCCCCGCTTCGGGCTCTGGGCTGATGGCTCAGAGCCTGGAGCCTGTTTCCGATTCTGTGTCTCCCTCTCTCTCTGCCCCTCCCCCGTTCATGCTCTGTCTCTGTCTCAAAAATAAATAAAAACGTTAAAAAAAAAAATTAAATCTGCATTAAGGGAAAGTGATGATTTTGCCAGAATAATGAGTCAATCTGCCCTAAAAGTAAATCCAAACGTCTTCCTTCCCAAATCCACAGGTCCTCCTGTTCTCTAAGGGCATCAGCCCAACATAAGGAAACAAGAGCCCAGAGCAGCCAGATTGCCTGCTTTTAAAATCTGCATTTCAATTAGGTGAAATCTCCCAAACTTGAAGTACTGGCTTCAATTTCTTCAAATACTGTGTAGGTCAAACAAAACCTATCTCCGTTCAGTCTCAACTGAAGGACCACCAGTCTTGCCATTAAAAACTCTTGCCAAGCCCACGGGAGGTCAAGTAAAGCTTTGGGGCTGGCAGGGTGGCCTCAAACCAAAGGTTTATTTTGAAGATCTGTCTGGCAAGGAGATGTACAATACAGGGTTTTGTTGTACATCTACAAACGAGCTGCAGGGTTTGTAGAGGCCACTTTTAGGCAAACAGGCTTGAGCAATGGAATGTAGGAAGGGCCCCCAGCGACCACCTGGATGAATACAGACAGGCCCATCAGACAAGCTGCTTTTGTTCTGCCTCAGGTGAATTCTTTCACTGCCCACACCACCAGCTTCCACACAATCCCTCATCCAACAGGGAGAGATATCCCATTTAGACACCCAGGGTCTACTTCAGAGCTGATAGGGATGTAAACCAAGGCAATGGCAGAAGCAATGGAGAGTGATTCAAAAATATACGAAAGGCAAAAATACCAGTGATGATGGCAAGGCGGGGGTCCCTAGGATACCAGACACAAACCTGACCCATTGCAACTTTGATAATGAAGGTGAGTGAATCTTTAAGACCAGAGGCATACAGGCTTAAGAGTGTGCTCTTTGACTTCTGAGAACAGAGCCATCCTCATGAACTTGTGACCTGTGTAGTTACACAGGACCCTATGCTCAGAAAGGGTCCACACTTGGTTTAATGCTCTGCTGTCGTCATCTTGAGATTCTTTTTTTTTTTTTCTTTAACACTTATTCATTTTTGATAGATGGAGAGAGAGCAAGTGCAAGTGGGGGTGGGGCAGAGAAAGAGGGAGACACAGAATCTGAAGCAGGCTCCAGGCTCTGAGCTGTCAGCACAGAGCCCAATGTAGGGCTCAAACTCACCAACTATGAGATCATGACCTGAGCCAAAGTCAGAAGCTTAACTGTCTAAGCCACCCAGACGCCCGTTGAGATTCTTAGTTTAACTCTGAACTTGTGTTTTATAAGGGAGGTCTGAAGGGGCAATGTGTGAGCAGAGGAGATCCCATGTAATATGTGTGGCTGCCATTTTTACACCGTGTTTGCAATACCTCAAGAGCACAGAATTTCTGTAGATTCATGATGCATGGGATATTAGCAAGACTAGGTCAAGGTAGCTGTGTTACCAGTGTAACCAAATGAGCAGGCAGGTGAATGCTGACAGCTCCCAGAAGCTGTGCTTTCCATTCAAAGAAACCACAACTTGCTCTGCACACAGAAACAAAGCAATGTCTTTCTAAGAAATACAAACAACCAAAGAATCCTATCATATCCTCTTACTCTTATTACTTCCCACTATTAGCCAACCATGTACACCGAAAATAATAGCACAGAAGGAAAAGGAGAGATAGGGCAACCCATGGTTCTTCTTCCTTTCAGTCCTTCCTTCAAGCCAGCCCCTTCCTTCTGTAAGACAAAGGCTGATAGAATGCATGTATCAAGCAGTGAAATAAAAAAGTAGTGAGATAAGGGGCGCCTGGGTTAAGCATCCACCTCTTGGTTTCCTCTCAGGTCATGATCACATAGTTTATTAGATAGAGATCCGGTTCAAGCCTCACGGCCGGCTCTGTGCTGAGAGCACAGAGGTTGTTTGTGATTCTCTCTCTCTCAAAATAAATAAATAAAAGAAAAAAAAGCAGCAGTGAGTTAGTTTTGAACAGTGTTTCCACGTTCTGGTAAGAACAATACACATGTGCATGTATAAATTACAAAATATGAAGTGTGTGATTTCAGTAATTCTGCAGATGTGTCAAATGCTCTTAAATTCTTTTTGTTAATGTTTATTTGTTTCTGAGAGACAGACAGACAAAGCACAAGCAGGGGAGGGGCAGAGATAGAGACACAGAATTCAAAGCACACTCCAGGCTCTGAGCTGTCAGCACAGAGCCCAACGCAGGGCTCCAACTCACAAGCCATGAAATCTGAGCCGAAGTCAGATGCTTAACGAACTGAGCTACCCAGGCGCCCTTCAAATACTCTTATATTTATACTTAACGCTGGCTGTACCATATAAGAAATAAAAATCATGCTAATAATTTAAATTTTTAATTTTCCTTCACTTAGAATGCTATTAAATAGCAAGCACGAGAACAAGTCAAGAAAGTATAGAAGAAAAGGAAAAGCTTTTCATGTTAGTACCTTTAACATGGATTTTTCCTCCTGCTTTTTGAACGAGGAGCCACACATTTTCATTTTACACAGGGCTCCAAAAATTATGTGGCCAGCCCCACTGAGAACCATTGAACTCAGGAACACCATACCTATCTAAAACGCTACACACACCTGGGTAAGTTCCTCCTGATATCCTTCAATTTTAGTATATGTGCTGCCGAAGTGAGCACTCCTGATATCCTTCAGAGCAAACCCAGAAATATCCAAGGCTGGACTGATGGGAGTGCTCCATTAGTTCCATGCTCCTAATTACCGAATCCCTTTAGTCCTTTCCACCTACCCCCTCAGGTCATTACGACAACAAATCTCCTGAGATACTACAACTCAGCATTGTTTCCGACTAAAGATCACTCTAAAATCCATCCGTTAAACCAAAGACTACAGAAGACCGTAACCAAGAGCAGCATCCAATGCAGACACCTTCTACAGGGTATTTTGCCATGCTTTGGCGGGTCAGTTTTGACCAAACTCAGGCTGTTTCTCACCACTTGGAGCACTTGGGTTTCCCCAGGGAAGTGGTTCTGTGAACGATGAAATCTGGTAGTCTAAAAATTCCTCCTTCAAATACAGTCAAGTTTTCCTTTGTCTCATTTCATTCTCCTCTTCTTTTTGTAGCCACCACTTTCCACTTCAATAAATTACTTTCCTGCCTGGAGACACATCCTGACAAATGTGTCAGCTTGTATTGTTTAGATGAGAGACTTCGGTCATTCTTTCAAATTTTTCCTCTGCACCAATAATCCCCAAGAGCCAGCCTCTCAGGAGCCTAAGTCGCCTGTCTATGAATTTCCTTTCACTGATTCCTATTACACTGAAAAAATGCAGACTGCCTGCGGTGAACTTACTCAACTCTTATCGCTTCCAATCACATTTTTTTCTGTTTCCCCCCATCCTTTCTTCCATCCTACCTGAAGAAAGTTCTTATGGAGTTCAAGGCTAACCAGGCATTCGCCCCCCTGATTTTTAATCCATCTGTGGCCCCCTCCCCTAGACTTTGTACTCATTCCCCCCCCCTTGCTTTTGCTGCTTTCACACTACCCCCTGTACCTGTGCCTGCCTCAAACCAAGCTGTCGCAGCATGCTTCTCCTTGTCCGATTCCTTGAAAGGCTGGGCTAATGGGCCACCTGCAGCTCATCTCCTCCCTTGTAATAGCCAGGTTTTTGCACTCTGGATTCCATCTCTACTGGACTAATGAAAATATAGTAAAACCTTGGTTCACAGCTAAATCGTTCTGGAAACATGCTTGTAATCCAAAGCACTAGTATATAAGAGTGAATTTCAAGAACCATTGGCTCAGCTGTGATCATGTGACACTTGGCATCACATACGACTCATAGGGCAAGACACTGCTCGCTTACCAAATTAACATGTATTAGAGGTGTGCCTGGGTGGCCCAGTCTGTTGAGCATCTGACTTCGTCGCTTCAGGTCATGGTCTCACAGTTCATGAGTTCGAGCCCCATATCGGGCTCTGTGCTGACAGCTCAGATCCTGGAGCCTGCTTCAGATTCTGTGTCTCCCTCTCTCTCTGCCCCTCCCCTGCTTGTGCTCGGTCTCTCTCTCTCTCTCTCAAAAAGAAGTAAACGTTAAAAAAATGTAAAAACAAATTATTAGAAATGTTTGCTCATCTTGCAGAACACTTGCAGAACAAGTTACCCGCAATCTAAGGTTTTACTGTACACTCTCCAAGTTCACAAATGACCTGGTAGCTGGACCAGTGGCAGTTGACCTGTCCTTGTAACGGGTCTGTTGTGCCAGATGGCAAGGACAGTCCCCCTGTGTAGGGTGTGCTTCTTCCCTTTGCTGTCACCATCTTCCCCTTCTCTGGTGGTTCGTGCTCTACCTCCTTTAATAAATTTTCTTTAGCCTCATCATGCCTCAATGCCAAGAGTTCCTTGACGGTTTGTACTTTGCTTCTCTTTTTATTCTGCATCTTCTTTAAAATAGGTGAAGGGGGTAGGGGATAAGAGGTACAAACTTCCAGTTACAAAATAAATAAGTCACAGAGATTAGAAGTGTAGCAGAGGGAACATGGTCAATAACGTTGCAATAACACTGTATGGTGACAGGTGGTACCTACATCTAGTGTGGTGAGAGCACTGCAGAATGTACAGAATTGTCGAATCATTATGTCATGCACCTGAAAATGATAGAACGCTGTATGTCATCTTTCATTAAAAAATTTAAATAAAAAATAAAATAAAATTGGGAACATTTGACATATTGTACACAGCCTAACAAATAGCAATAACTAAATTTTTAATTTTGCCTTGTATTTCTTTCTGAAGTATTTTATGGTTTGTTGTGCTTCAGCAAATTATTGGCATCACTCTAGGATTTCCAAAAATAAATCAAATGCAAGATGAACTGTACTCATTATTTATCCATAACAGAGGACATCTTTTCTTGACATTAAAAACTTCCATGGCTTAGAAATAATTTATCAACACTAGACTCAAATAAACTTCAGTATACCATATCCTGTCATGGTTCCTTGTCCCATATTTTCTAGTCATTTAAAAATACTGGACTATAAACAATAATAAATTAAATACACATAAAGTGTAAAAAAGAAGAGTTCCCTGAAGGCTCTGTACTTGCTTCCCTTTTTATTCTACATCATCTTCTGTAGTGAGTTCATCTACCTTTAATTGTTGTGTAACAGCTCCGTGGAAATGATTCATCAATCTAGGATTCTGCCTAAACTCCAAACCTAAATTTCAAATTCTTAACACCTTTGTGTAGATACATCAACTAACAGTTCTTAATGGCTTCTGACAATGCCAAGTCCAGAAATAAGCCAGAGGCAATAACATGAAGTGGTTGAATATTCTGACCCTAGAGACTGTACCTACCTGCATTTAACACGGAGTCCAACACAAACAATCTAGGGAAATTCATCTAGCCTCTCTGTGCCTCAGGCTCCTCATCTGTAATGTAGGAATAACAGTGTCTTTTCTTAGGGCTGATGTAGGGATTAAATCTAAGTTAAAATATTTAAGGTACTTAGAACAGTGCTTGCGCTGTGTAAGTAGGAGCTATTATTACTCTTGCTGCTGTCGTTCCAAAAACCTAATGAGACAGGTACTGTTACTTTACCCATTTATATAATGAGAAGACAGAGATAGGTTATTGTGGGTCATGATGGAATCTCAAATTCCAGGTGTCCAATTCTTAATTCATCCTATTTCCCATTAAAATTCAACTTTCACTTGTATGCCTTTCTTGACTGAAGGTGTTCTGCCCTTCTCCCCACCCCTCACCACTTATACTCTAGTCACATTCAACATACTATTTCCAAAGTCACCTTTATAACCTAATTCTCATAATTCTCCCCACCTGTAAAAGAATCTCATTTTAAAGCATAACCTTGTCACTCTCTTAAAAACCCTCTAAGGGCTGACTCCATTATATCTTACCTCTCTTAATATTGATCTCTGGATCTTACCTTTCTCTAAAATTCATCTCACCACATTCTACCTTTGCTCCAAACCCCAGTGGGCTCATCTCCCCCTTCTACCGCCTCAAAATCTCCTACTCCTCCTTCAGGGACCATTCAAATCCCACCTCCTCTAGCAGGACCCCACCAAACCCAACCTTTCATTTGAGTGACTCATGCAACTCATAGATAGCACACTCTTCCCATACCTACCTCCAAAAGGCCTAATGAATCAATTTTTTAAACTTTAATACTTCCTATATCTCAAGAGTAATGTGTGTTGTAAAATAAACAGTATGCTTTAAAAAAAATTAAAACCCCTCTCATCTTCCCTGCCATGTTAATCGACATCCCATAAATTACCTCCCAATTTAACAATTTTTCATGCCTTGACAAATATAAACTATACATGTGTGCTTGGTTGTTTTTCTTAATATACAATAGACATCTAGTCAACATATTTTTTTTCAACCATTTTAACAGCTAAATAGTATTCTAAATCGGTTTTGTATTATGGTTATGTGTAAGGAGGGCCTTCTCCTTTCTGCCCCCATCTCCTATACATGAATATTCCCAAGGATAAAGGCCATGTTTTGTCCTCACATCTTCAAAAGGACCTCACACCAAGGCCAAGAATTGCTTACACACACGTAATATCCTATTTCATCCTCACAACCACCCAGTTATTCCCATTTCACAGAAGACAAAAATCACACAGCCAATAAGGACATGGGCTTTTAATCTACATCTGTCTGACTCTGGAGCCAAACACCTTTCATTGATGACCTAGGCTATAACTAATAAATTTCTCATAAGGACATCCTCTGCCTTTTCACCCCATGTTGGGACACAGAAAAGCTCCAAATATTCTGGTGTAGGCAGGTGGCACTGAGGATAAGAGATGGGCGCTGGGACGAACGGTGAGCAGGAAGAGTTCAGTGGCTGCAGGTGTAAAGCTAACGGCCCATTCAGTACTTCAATCTGTGTTTACTGAGAACCTACTCGAAGTTGAATTTCTTGCCTCTTCAGGCTCCCCATTACACTCTCCCTCAGCAGCGGCTGCCACCATTTGTTAAAAATGTATATGCCAAATGTGCCACTATTAATTCTATTAATAATTTCTCATTATTTCTCAATTATTCCTAAAAATTCTGTGAGACAAGTATCAGTACCACCATACTAAAGATGGAAGAACTGAGACTCAGAGAAGTTACTTGCCAATATTAGAATGTAATAAATAGTAGGGCACCTGGGTGGCTCAGTCAGTAAGCGTCTGACTTCAGCTCAGGTCATGATCTCACAGTTTGTGAGTTCGAGCCTCGCATAGGGCTCAATGCTGACAGCTGGAATGCTGACAGGTTCCAGTGCATGGAACCTGCTTCAGATTCTCCGTCTCCCTCTCTCTCTGCCCCTCACCCTTTCACACTCTTTCTGTCTCTCTCTCTCAAAAATAAACAAACATTAAGAAAAATTTTAAAAAGATTGTAATAAATAGCAAAGCCAGGATTAAAGCTGAGGGTTATTTGCTCCAGTCTGACCCCTCTCTGGTCATACAGAATGCTGCCTTTCAATTCGTAGAGAAAAGATGAACTATGACTTTTTAAAATTTAGACTCAGGATTACATTTGGCCACAAGTAAGAGACCCAATTTCTGTGGTCTAACCAAATAGAGATTTTATTCTTCTCACAAAAAGTCAAGAAATGGGCAGACACGGTCTGGTACAGCAGTTCCAAAATGCCATCAGCTTCTCAGCCTGCTTAACCCTTAAGCTACTAGTCTGTGGTCACAAGATGGTTTCTCCACTTGGAAAACAGCCTTTGTGTTCCAGGGAGAAAAACGTACAAAGAGCAAAAGGCAAACTCACAGAGGCCATCCCCTTGTAAGAGCTTTGACTGTGGTGGGGAGCCCTACCCACCTACTTCCGTCTCATTGGCCACGACTACTAGCACTTAGACACCCTGCAAGGGAAAAATTAAGTTTTTGTTTTTTGGGTTTTTTTGTTTTTATGGTGGTAAATTAAACAAAATGAGTTTAGCTGTAGGGAAGAGGTGGGTAGGAAGGATTCTGGTTGGCATCTAGCTGTGTCTGCCCCAGAGGGTGATGTAGATAGAGCACAAGTCACGCTAGAGAATCAGGTATTCTGGAGAGAAAAAAGCAATGAAAGAACCTTAACTCCGTGCTGAGAAGCTGCCTGAGAAGCTGACTTCGTGCAAAGTCACAAACTGCCGGGAGCGGGGGCTGGAAGAACGCGAAAGCATCCAAAGCAGCTGATCCAGAGGAAAAACACGGAGACCCAGGTGACTTCACACAAATCATCCTGACCAACTCACAGGTTCAACCAGAGTCTCTCCTGAGTCCTCGCCGCTTCCCTTCCTCCCACTCACTTCCTGGAGTCAATACAGATGGGAACCTACAGGCTCAGACTCTTCTATCATTCATAAGAAGAAATAGAGCGTGTGCAAATTCCGATTCAAACAAAATAAAACTCTCTACGATGTGTTGTTATAAGCAGCAGCATCTTTAGAGAAAGATAATGGTTGCAGAAACATCATTTATGCAACTGTGGCCACAACAACAAGTTATATTAAGAAAGCGGGCCATAGACTTTTCGCCTCAGTTTCACTTTCTCGTAAAGAAAGCAAACTCAGTAAACTTTCCTCACAAAAACCTGATAAAACCCTGTAGTAGCAAGATGACATTTGTGCAAAACGCTATAGTGAGAAAGGTGATAAAGGGCCAGCAAAAAAGGGACTAGATCCTGTGAGCTAGATCCTACGTACAGAGAGACAAAATAATGTAAGCATATTTAGTGATACAGTAGAGTTTTACATTCATAGCACGAAAGAATTAATGCACTTCCCAATGGGCCTACCTACTTCTTCCCAAGAACCACCTTGCTTGCCTAAAGAACGGAGCCACATATGAATGGGCTTGGCAATGAAAACAGCATCTTTACTCTCTCTTACCAGGTAAAATTAAGTTTGCCCTTGTTAACAAACACACACAAGGGATCAGCACACCTGCTCTCTCAAACTTGCGTCTGTTTTTTTATGTCAAATGCTTGATTTCCCTAAATTAAAGGAGAGGTGAAAACAACTAGACTTACTCTGGAGTTCGGAGGGTGTCCATAAAACCCACAGCCAGCCCCGGACATGACAGGATTTGATCTTCCTCCTCCAGGATTCATATTTGAGACATAAGCCTTTGCCAGAATGAGTGATACTGAATGCAATTCGAGTTTGTACAATTTCTTCAGTCATGGACATTTTTAGGTACACCACTGTACAGAAACCACCAAATGATCTTTCTATTCTGAACGCATTACATTTGCCAAAAAAAACTAGGATTTGCATGTGGGCCAGTCAAAATGTGAGTCACAGCAAGTTTTAGGGAGACACATAACCAAAGTCCAGTCACAAACTGTGACAACACACCCATCGGGACCACTCGGAGTCCAAACCCACATCTCAGAACTAGAAGCTCTTCAACGGGTCCAGACTGGTACACATTTCACTCAGATCCTCCTCTCCCCTACAAAAGTGCCTAACAAGTGTGCAAACTTAAAACTTCCAGACGGGCCTGTTTTTTAATCTACAATCCAGTTGTTTGGTGTTTTAGATCCTTCAAAATGGAAAAAAGTACTGAAGCAAAAGTAATCCTCACCACTTGGCCTTTTGAAACATTATCAACTTACACCAAACTGACATCAATGACTATATTTAAAATAAACAGTGCAAAATAGAAGAGTCTTTGTTTTTTTGTAGGGTGGGTAGGTTCAGTTAAGTTGTTTTAGGCCATTACCTCCAATTACTAAAGCATCAGTCTTTGTGGTTGTAATATACATGGCTGAAGCTGTAGGCTTTTTGACTAGGAAGAAGGTTCTGACGTGCACTGTGACGAGTTTAAGAAACAAATGCAACCACACAAGCCCAGAGCAGTTTTTGGATAGTGTCCATTTTTGGACAATTTGATGACTGATTTAACAGTGAAATTATCAACCTTTCGTTGAAGGGAACTGCTGGCCAGAAGACAGACACTTTGTTCCATTTATCCCCAAACAACACCCAGTGTCACTGATCTTAACAGCTTTGCCTCTCATACTTACACCCATCTGTTCAACCATGGTTAAAAAATAATAATAAATCCTAGCTCCCTGATATATTTCACAATTGGCTGCTCAACTGTGACTATTTTTTCTTCTTAATTTCAGAACTAATAGGGCTTTCTAGGGAAATCTCTGGGAATAAAAAGGGCATCATTATGCAATATCTCTTGCCTACGGCTCCACCTTGAAGCAGTATTTAAAAAAGAATCGAGATACACGCCCTAATGTGAATGAATAGTCATTAATTTGCTCATTCACTCAATGTTTTGAAAAGGTAATTCAAATCAGGTCAGAAACATGTAATAATATCTTTGAAAAGACAGAATCAGATGAATGAGGTCTCTTTCAGGTTAACAGTTTGAACAATGTGCTATTTGGGAATTAGGAACATTTTTAAATGGGAGATGAAAAACTGAAAAAGTTAATTTTAATGTAACAAATTACCAAAGGAATCTAAATTGACTAAAAATACAAATATTTCCTACTTTTGGAAATTATGTTTTAAAAAGGAGTCAGCTAGGGGGGCCTGGGTGGCTCAGTCAGTTGAGCGTCTAGCTTCAGCTCAGGTCATGATCTCACGGTTCATGAGTTCGAGCCCCGCTTCGAGCTGTGTTCTGACAGCTCAGAGCCTGGAGCCTGCTTCAGATGGTGTCTCCCTCTCTCTCTGCTCCTCCCCTGCTCACACTGTCTCTCAAAAATAAATAAAACATTGAAAAAAAAAATTTTTTTTTTAAAAAAAGGAGTCAGCTAGTCAGTAACAGTGAAAAAGTGACCTTGTTCTGATTTATCTCATGCTGGGACAGTGAGTGACAAAAAGACTACATACATAAGCAGTTAAACTCTCCCTCACTGAACTTGTTTCCAAAAAAACTTGTTTCAATGATGCCCTTGAAATTAGGCACTATTGATCTGGAACTACATTGCGCCCTGCATTTCAAGTTAACATTTGTCCACAAAGGCCAGATTATCCTTTTTTTTTTTAAGCAGCTATTGGAATTATGATAGATGCTGGTTGAAGAGAATTTAACCAAAACCTGATCCTACCCTTCTCAGTAACTCAAATATCTTTCAAATTTTGTCCTTTGAAAAGTACTGTATTTTACTATAGTACATATGCCTTATAAACACAGAGAAAGAGAAACAAATATTGGTTAAAACTAAGTACACAAAATTAGTGTTATTACTCAAACTATGAATGAAATTTAAAGTGCTGGCATATTCAAGTCCCAAAGCCAGGACCTGCTTCTTGGAAAGAAAACTTAAATCTGAATTTGGCACATCAGGACAACATCGTAAAGATACTCCTTACTGGACTGGTTATTACAAACTGCAGTTTGAACACTATTAACCAAGGCTCCAGTGAGCTCACATTAGTCCACAGGAATTCTGCATTACCTCCTCCTTCCTGCTGAAAAAGTACAGTGGAAAATACAGTATGTTTTATGTACTTCCTATAGAACATATATAGAAAAGACTTATCCACCACTATCTCAGAGCCACTGAGCAACTGCTATTTCTTAGCCCCAAAACACAAACCAAAATTAAAATGTTCTGACCTTTTCAGTAAAACACGCCTTCCCTTTGCAAAAAGCCTGCTCCTGATCCACCCTGTACTAATTTTTTCAAGAACTAAGAATTAACACAGATCCAGGTGTTTTAGAAACAAAAGCAAAACAAACCACTTCTTTCTAGCTCTGAAACCTGACTGTCATCTGGCTTGAAAGATGGAGAACCCCATCTATGAAGTCCTGTGTTCCCTATTTCTCTACTTGGATTTACTAAATTAATTCAGCTTCTTTCTTTCCTCGCCTCCTGGAAATGCCCTTTCATTCAAGGCACCTGGGATGCAGTTTTTGACTCACAATGAAGTTCACACCTGACCTGGCAACAGAAGGATCCTCACTGCTGAGGAACAGTGGTGAATGAAAAGGGAAACTGGACTCAGAGGTCTCAGCCCATATGGTTGTTGTGGTTTCCCCCCCCTCCCCCCTCCAAAAGAAAGAGACTTAAGCACTGATAAGTGAGGTTCTCAAACAGTTTATGGAATTCTCTTCCCAGAAAGCCAATCCACAGCCAATTAGCTACCTGGGCACAGACAAGATCTCCAAGCAGGAAAAAGGGTTTCAAACAGGAAATAAACAAAAAATTAGAATTCTCTATTGCCACTTCTCAAACTACCTTTTCCTCCCAACGGCCAATTGCTTTTCCTAAACACCAAACTTAGACACTAAATTAAGTTCTTCCTCTACTGCTCTCTGCACTTCTTACTGAAAGGATTTGTTTTGGTCCCACATGCTGAAAAATCCACGCTCCTATAATTAAGAGTTTGTCACGCCTCCCACACTATTTCCCTGTTCAAACTCTCTTCTGTAAAAACGATCCTTGAAAACGCAACTACCAGCCCTCATCCTTTTCTCAAGCAGCCACAGAAAACAGATCCCAAGATCCTCAGCAGCCTTCCTAGCCCCTCCAGATCAGAAAGTTGGCAATGAAAGGGATTCTCAGTTAATATGTCAGAGTGAAAGGAGATGGGAGTTTTAGAAGTGTGCCCCCAAGAGACGAGTTTTCCCACAGCTCATAATTAATACACCCCAAGTGAATTTCTCACATCCTGTCCTGACTGGACTCAATAAAGGGATTTTTTATGTTGATACATAAGAATATTAAGAATAACTTTCATTTAGGTCAACATGTAACAGGCCACAAGGAAACTAAAAAATACACAAAACTTTCGTTCTCTCTCAAAAAGCACAATTTTGGGGTCGAAATGTCATAAACTTTTTGTCACACATTTAAATACAACCCCCCCCCCCCATACACACACACTTCTCTAACTGGGGTTTTCAAGTATTACTGGGAGACTAGGGTGTGGGGGGTCTAAGGACACAGACAATACCTTACATGTCCATCCTGTAGGTATTTTTCACATTTAAGCTAGTTGGGAGCCCTAGGAGTTAAGCCCCCCACCCCACCCCCAGAAAAGTTCCCGTTCCCCCTGGGAAACAGGAGTGAGTTGGAAAGGAAATCGACCCGGGGAAGAGGAGGAGCGGCTGCAACACCCAGCTGCAACCGCACAACGGTGCCACTTCCCTCCGGTCTGTGAGAGGAGCCAAACGCCCTTACCTGGGGAGTGGAGAGCCGCCGGCGCCAGTTCCAAAAGTTCTGGTTCACCTTCCGTCCGAGTTCAAAGCCCCAGCACGGTGGCCCCGCCGCAGGCTCCCAGCCCGAACCCTTTCCCGTCCCGCTCCCGCCTTCCCCACCCTCTCGGCCCTACACCATGTCAGGAATCCGGGCAGGCACAGAGCTAGGAGCTGACATCACTCCCAGTTCCAGGTACCTCCCCCTCCCACCTCCCACTCGCCTTCTCTCCTCCCTCCCTGCGGGAATTAGCCAAAGAGAGTTCGCAAGGGGGTGGGGTCGGCCGCGCCCGGGCGCCCGCTCATTGGGCCCGGAGACCGTCACTCAGAGGAGTCAACTAATTTTATACATTCCTCGCTGAGCTAGACCACGGCTGGGAGTGGGTGGTGGTGGGAAAAAAAAAAAAAAAAAAAATGCTGCCTTTGCTGCTATCTCTAAGAAAAGGGGGTAAGTGGTATGGGCTAGAACCTTGCAGATCGTGTTTTAAACTTCTCCTGGGGTATTTACTACGTCCCAGATCGGAAACGAAACTAACCCACCCCAGCCCCCTTTTTAAGGAAAAACAATTGCCTCTGTGTCACGGGCAAGTACGAGTCCCGCAGCGCGTGGAGCAGAAAATGGCTAGCTTTAAGTCATGCAAATAAAGGAAAACGGCAGCTCACTGTTCTTCCCTTTCATCTTGGGACTGCTGGGTGTTCCCTTAGATGGGGAATTTAGAACTTCAAAAGCTCCGGAAAGGTTTGGACGAGAAAACCGCGCGACCCAGCTCTGAATTGTTATCCGGTGGCGTTATCAGCCATGTGCTGCTGCTTTTGCTTTTAGCGGTGAAAATCACACCACACGAGCTTCGGACACACACAAAAAAATGAATCTTTGAAGTAAGAAAAATTACTATTTACCTTTTTAAGTACCTTAAGGCTGTTGCTTTCATGCACTATTGAAAAGGGAGGGGAGGAGGGGAATCTCACAATTGAGTTCAACAAGCCACATGAGAATAATTACTATTGAATGGAGCCAATTGCAGTGGCTGAGCTATCAATTAAGAATTAACTAACATTTACCCTTGACGGATATCGTGCTGCATAATCCCCGTGGCTAACAGAACAGAATGATTCTCGGGAGATGGTTCTTTCAGTTTGCCTAATATCTGATCCAAGACAGAACTGAATGGTGAACTGTGGCTCTATTTGTATGAGATATAGATAGCACAGTATCCATTATCTTCTGTAAGTACAATGAATTAAGTATTGGCTTTCTCTTGGTTTGTATTGTTTGCTTTTTGATTGATGACAACATCTCCTACATTTCATTATTCTGCCAAAAATTGTAGATAGATGCACAGAGTCAAACACTGTGCCTCATTTAATCCTCACAACCAATCTGCAAAGTGTCATTAGCCCCACCTTAACATAAGGAATCAAAGGCTCAGCAAGATTATATAGAAGTAAATTACTCCAGAACATCCAGAACTGGGCTTGAAACCAGGAACCATTTGACTCCCAAACCATTTTCTCCCTTTATAGTAGTGATTGCCCACAACAGACACTCATTCAGACACTATAATGCTGAAAAAATCCATCGACCCAGACTTCTGTCACAGATCCACTTTCCATTACACCATTGTGCTGTTTGTCAGACCTATAGTATTCCAACCTCATAGCGTATTTCTGACTTCATTTTTCCCCAGCTCTAAGTGTTTCTATGCATCCATCACCACCAAATGAGTTTTCTAAAACACTGTTTGCTTTTGCCATTAACATCTTCTCCTCTAAATCAGACCCCCTTTCCCTACAATTCTTAGCTAGCCATTCAAAACTCTCCCTAACCTGGCCTCTATTTACCTTTCCCACCTTATCTCCCACTTCACTCCTGGGAAACCCTCTGCTATATTCCAGCTGGTCTACTCACAGATCGCTGCTTGATTCTTACCTTCTGGCCTACCTGGAATACCAGCTCTTCTTTGTGTTAACTCTTGCCCTTTCCTCAAAGCCTAACTAAAGTCGTAGTCCTCACTGTGTGCTACAGTGAATGGAAAAAGGGCTGGGGGTCCGTTGCGCAGTTCTGGCACTTACTGTGTAACTGGGCAAGGCACTGAAGCATCCATCAGAAACCTTGGTAACGACACCTTTATACAATGGGGCTGATAATACATCAAAGGTTATTGTAAGGGTTATTGAGGTTGTACAGAGATATAAACATATGGGTAATTACGTCCAGTTTTATGTATTTCCTTATCTTCCCACAGGATTAAGCAAGCTCCATGCTTAATCCTCTTTGTATTCCTTACACGTTATTCAAACACTCAAAAATATGGGACTACAGAAAAATGGATCATCATATCACTCCTAACCCCCGTCCATTCCTTAATGCACCCAAACCACCAATAATCTCACAGCCGGAAATCATAACTATCCCTGCCCCCTCAGTCAGGGACACACTTGTCGGTGGTGCCTGTTGCCTGCTTTGTTCCCCAAATGCTTTCCAACAGTGGCTGGGTGGCTACCAGTCATTCTTCCAGCCCCAGTCCTAGGATGGCTGCATCCTGGCTCACATGCTACAACCAGCAGTAGATGGGGGAGGGAATGTCCCACCCCCATAGGGATGGCTGGATGGAATAACAGGAAGTCGCCTCCCATCCCCTCTGCAGCTGGAGTGATAACAGCTGCCATCAGAGTCCAGAAAACAAAACAGTCAAGAGGAAAGCTGAAAACAGGCCCAGGCTGGAACAGTAGTGTTCAAACCAAGGGTTCCAGAGTGGGTGAGGAAGGAACCAATGGGCAAGTTCAGCCTCCTTCTCCCTGCACCCCTCCTCTCTCTGTTCTATCTACATTTAGGCTTCACCATAATGCTCCATTTACCAAAAAAAAAAAAAAGGACATATGTATAGCACTGGCCTCTGGCTATCTTGGAGAAGCCCCAAAGGATAACAGCAATGTAGCAGAAGTGAAATAGGATGCATGAGGAACAGATACCCAGACTTTACCCATTATCCTGGATTCTAGCTGGCTTCATGGAAAAGTCCATCTACAACTCCTGTGGTTTCAACACTAATGAGCTCTGCAGGTCTAGATATCTATTTCCTGCCTAGTTATTCCTATGGTTAGCCTTACCTTTAATACCTATAAATTGTGCCAGATGCTAACACTATGGGGTACAGGTAGGGAGAGGAATACTTTCAAAGTGGGAGAAACCTGCAGGGAGTAACAAAAATAGAACTTGAAATGGACTGTAAAGGTCATTTAATGCACCAATTGGCTGGAAGAACCCCTTCTACAGCATTCCTCACAAGTAGCCTTGAAAGGCCCTGCTTGGATTTACCTGGCAACGAGGAGCATACAAACTAGGAGAGAGGCCCACTCAAGATCTTTCTTCTAGCAAGCAGATCCTCCTTTTTTGACTTTCCCCTCCAAAGACCTTGGTCCTGTGTCTCATTTAACCCTCATACCTGCTCATTAAGGTGCATGTTATTAGCCCCCTTTCGCATAAGGAATCAAAGGCTCAGTAAGGTTATATAAATGAATTGTTCCCGAATACCCGGAACTGGGACTGAAAGCAAGGTCTCTGACTGCAAGCCCTGTTTTCTTTATACATCTAAAGCATTGCTTGTCCGCAATCTACCCTTTTTCAGTTCTGCCCTCCAGAATAACAGGGACGGGTGGAGTCTTTGTTCCCCCTTCCCCAAGGCCGTGCAGGCACAAAGACACATCCCCCACTTTGTTTGGATGCAGAGACGGGGAGTTCACCTGACTCATCCAGGGCACGTCATGTGCCTGTTCTGGTCTGTACGGGCTTCCAGCTGCTGCTTCTCTAAAGCACGGTCCTGATCATTCTTGACTCCTTTCCAAACACTTGAATGTCTCCCTTTACCAGGGTACAAAGCCCAAACTCTCTTTGGGCATCCAAAGGCCCTTCCATCCTGGCCTCCAACTTACCTTTCTGCGCTCAATCATCCACTCTTCCTCATATTCATATTCGCCGTGCAAACTGAATGGCTTTGCACCCATATTCCCAAAAAATATTTCTTTGTCAGTTAAGGATGGTTTTTGTCCCTTTCTAGTAAATGCTACTGCACAGCGTTAGTGTGAGGATTTGATGAGATGTCATGTGCAAGGTGACAGAGGACATTGCCTGACACATAATAAGACACCGTAAACATATTTTCCTCTTTCTTATGCCACAAAACAATTGTACTGTTATTTTTATACATGGCTTATGTCCCTCACTGACTATAAATTCCTGAGGGCCGGATGCCAGTTTGTTTTATCTTTATGTTCGTTAGGGAATATAAAGTCATGCTTCATCCTATAGATGTTCAATAGAAAGTCACTGAATGAACAAATGAATGAATGCTGACTTTTGCTCAAAACTCCTAACCTCCTGAGCTAGGTCTTTAGAAGTTCAGAAAGAACTCTGCTAGCGTTGTCTTAAAAGATGTGGGTGCCTCAGACTGTTCTTGTCCCAGTCCCACTGCTAACCACAGAGTGAGTAGGACACATGGTATAAATCATGGACCCAAATTCAAATGAAACACGCTTAGATTTAGAATTCCTTCTAAAGGAAATTGTGGCTTATTCTGTCTGATTCTAAGCACGGCATTGGTGATAACCCAGACACCATTTTAATATCCTTTAGCTGGACACTAAGCCACTATTCAGCTATCACCGTATCATCGTTTATGAATCCAGCCCTCCTCCCTATTCCCTTCCTGCCCATGGAGACAGGTTAGAAATAGGACCAGTATCTCGCTTCAAGCAGGGTCTGATTTTAATCACTCTTTCCTTGCAACCCAGAACACACACGTTATTCTCTGGTTACCTGCCAGACAACTCCAAAAGCGCAGTTACATTCAATTACCCATTTTATTATTCTATATTTAAATGGAAAACAATCTTAATTAAAAATAGAGACTATTGCTTTCCATGATCTTTGATTAATATTCAATTAATGGTTAAACTAAACAAGTTAAATTCCCTTAAACAGTTAATCCCATTTACAAACATACTTAATTGAATTTCCTAAAAAGCATGTCTGGTTCCTACACTCTGCGAGAGGCCAGCAAGATGGCAAGTCAGCCCTTTCAGTACACAGCAGCAATTCTTATTTTCCATTCCATGCCGATGGTCAGCATAGCATTCTTCCCAAGCAGGCCAGACCCTCCCCGGGGCTGCCAGGCCTTTCCAGGGGTGACAAGTCCTTGCCATTCTTTCCTACCAACATGCACCGTGCACAAACCTTTGCAGAGGTCCCGGGAACATTTTCACTTAACAACAGAGCATTATACATAACCAGTAACTCCCCCCCTTTGATAATCACCTCCCACAATATTTAGTGAGGCTCATTTTTTAAATAATATATCATGGCTCACTACTAATCACAATTTACCCAGTTTGACATTGTAGTGTACCCTCTTCTCTGGATGAGCGCCATGCAGGATTCCCAGCCCTCAGACTAATCCATTAATTTCTACCCCATTCACCTTTTTACCTGGACAATCATTAATTTACTGTTGCCTTATTTTGTCTCTCCTAATCTTTAACTAGAATTCTTCTACTTCAGGAGAATTTACATTTTAAATGGCATGTTAGATTTCAATCCAGAAACCTCTAAGAGGATTAAGAGAAATGAGTTTTAGTCAAAATAGATGTAAAATGAGGATGAGTCAGCTGGTTTAAATAAATGCTCTCATTAAAGGGACGTAGCAAGTTGAAACAAGTTGCTGATTAGCAAATCTTTAGGTTAGAGCATCTTATCTCCCAAATCCTATAAAAATGAGTTTCTGTCCTGCTCTCTCTGTCTCCTCCAGTTTCTATCTCCAGAAAGGCCTTTTCACTTGAAGGAAGCTGACTGGGTAGCCTGTGAATTACAAGATAATTAGTACTGTGGTTTGTTAAACTAGCCAGGGTGTTAAGGGAACAAGGAGAAAGTGTCTCAACCATCACCTTAGTATATGTCTTTTAAGTGCTTTGAACCTTGTTTCTCTTATCTCTCTGTATATAATTTCCATGTGACCCTATATTGCTTGACTTCTCAATTAATTATAGTATAATAGCCATAGAACTACCTTCTACATTGCAAGATGCTGTTTCTGAAAAAGATCATCACCCATTCCTGAATAAAAAGTGTAAGAAATAGCACCTCTTCTTTGGTAAAATTAAATAAAGCACGTAGGATCACTTGACATTTTTGACACTTGACATAAGACGTAAATGACCTCATCATCTATAAATGGAATGACATCTATAAATCCCATCTATAAATGGAATGACAATAATGCTAAAGAAAGAGCACTGAAATGGAGCCACAAACCCCTGGATGCTGCCACCCCCACAGCTTCCTTCTGACACAGTTCCACAGTGGTTCTTTACACACACAATTCTCAGTCAACCTCCTGAAACCCTTGAACAGTTTTGATTGGACCTCGGATTCCCACCTGAATCAAAGACAGCCAAGTGTAAACTTGCCAAAAGCCTGGAGCAGACACAAGCATGGGAACTCATCAGAGTTCCCTACTAACTAGTCACTAAGTGGCCCCATCAGATTCTGTCTCCAGACATTGAATGTGTGTGCCTGGGTGGCTCAGTCGGTTAAGCATCTGACTCTTGATTTCAGCTCAGGTCATGATCTTGTGCTTCATGAGATAGAGCCCTGCGTTGGGCTCTGCGCTGACAGCATGGAGCCTGCTTGGGATTCTCTCTCTCCCTCTCTCTCTGCCCCTGCCCCTCTTGTGCCCTCTCTCTCTCTTTCTCTCTCTCTCTCAAAATAAATAAACATTTAAAAAAAGACATTGAATGTGAGGCACATAAAAAAACAGAGAATAGGGGCGCCTGGGTGGCTCAGTCAGCTGAGCGTCCAACTTCAGCTCAGGTCATGATCTCACAGTCTGTGAGTTCAAGCCCTGCATCAGGCTCTGTGCTGACAGCTCAGAGCCTGGAGCCTGCTTCGGATTCTGTGTCTCCCTCTTTCTCTGCCCCTCCCCACTCAATGCTCTGTCTCTCTCTCTCTGTCAAAAATAAATAAACATTAAAAAAAATTAAAGGAAAAAAACAGAGAATAGACAAAGCAAAAAGAAGCAGAGAGGCACGTCGAAAAAAGGCAATAAGCAGAAGCATGAGTAAGTAGAAGCATGAAGTATAGAAAGTGAGAGCAGAAGAAAGTCAGCAACTCAAAGCAAAAAGATGTAGATGCTGAAAGTCACACACAGAAAAGGCAGCAATCAGAACCATGAGATAGTAGACACTGTAAGAGTAGGGGGAAATAGCTGTAGAAGTAATAGAAAATATAACAATGATAATAAAAAATTATAATTGGGAATGCAAACTGGTGCAGCCACTCTGGAAAACAGTATGGAGGTTCCTCAAAAAATTAAAAATAGAACTACCCTACGACCCAGCAACTGCACTACTAGGTATTTATCCAAGGGATACAGGTATGTTGTTTCGAAGGGGCACATTCACCCTAATGTTTATAACAGCACTATTGACAATAGGTAAAGTATAGAAAGAGCCCAAATGTCTATCAAGGGATGAATGGCTAAAGAAGATGTGGTATAGAAATACAATGGAGTATTACTCGGCAATCAAAAAGAATGAAATCTTGCCATTTGCAACTGCGTGGATGGAACCGGAGGGTATTATAGTAAGTGAAATTAGTCAGTCAGAGAAAGACAAAAATCATATGACTTCACTCATATGAGGACTTTAAGACACAGAACAGATGAACACAAGGGAAGGGAAGCAAAAATAATATAAAAACAGGGAGGGGGGCAAAACATAAAGGACTCTTCAATATAGAGAACAAACAGAGGGTTGCTGGAGGGGTTGTGGGGGGGGGGATGGGCTAAATGGGTAAGGGACATGAAGGAATCTACTCCTGAAATCATTGTTGCACTATATGCTCACTTGGATGTAAATTTTTAAAAAATGATAATGATCATAGGAAACACCAATTTCTGTGTCTCCGGTACTATTTTAAATGCTTGAAATATATTAACTTCAACCTGGCGAGGTCTGTTTCCATTTCAGAGATGAGGAAACTATGCCACCAAAAGCTTGACTTGCCCGAAGTCACATGCCAGCATGATTGAACCCAATTTAGGACTAGAGTGTGTGCTCAGAGAAAAGCTGAGTTAACAAGAACGACAGATACAGAGTTACTGTTGGATATTTAACCAGGCTCCAGTTCTTATGAGGCTTGATGGTTCAGTGGTTTCTAGCATTTCCTTCATTCCCCAGATAGTCTCGTTCTGAATCTCCATCACCTGAGATAGTATGAACACTTGAAATAATCTAATACTGTGTTTTCAAATGAGATCATAAATGTGAGACCATTTTACCTTCCCTGAAAGAAATGGCACGAAGTGAAGTGTTTTTATTCCGAAATGAGGTGGAATTCCCGAAGATGTGGTCTGGTGATCAAGATGGAGTTTGTCTCTTAATCACGTTTCTTTGCGACTTCACTTTGAGTCAGGCTCAGTCTGTCTTGGTGGTATATTTTTCCACGCTCTGTGGGAATTTTAGAATGTGTTAGTTTTCAACATGCAATTATCATTACATATTAATTAAATATAATTATATTAATTACATGACCCTGTTCTACCTCATTCCTTCCCTAAGCAACTAGAACGAAGAGGCTATGATTATAAGGGCAATGAACAAAGACCAAAAGAAAAGAAGCTTGAATGTTGTTTTATCTTTCTACCACCTCTCACAAAGCAGCCAGATCACTTAAGATATTGGAGGAGTTTAGATTTATTCTAATTATAATGAAAAAAAAAAATCAGGGCATATGCTACTACTCTCTTTTTGTTCATTAAAAAACAAACTTTTCTCAATCAACCCCATTTTGCTTTTATTTGTGAGAGTGACCACAGATACAAGGACAGGTGATGCTTTTTTTTTTTAATGTTTATTTTTGAGAGAGACAGCGACAGAGGGCAAGTAGGGGAGGGGCAGAGAGAGAGAGAGAGAGAGAGAGACAGAATCTGAAGCAGGCTCCAGACTCTGAGCTGTCAGCACAGAGTCCGATGCAGGGCTCAAACCCACAAACTGCGAGATCATGACTGGATGTTCAACCTACTGAGCCCCCCAGGAGCCCCAGTGATGCTTTCTCATAGGGCTCATTAGCAAGCCTCTGAGCTTTGCTTTCAAAAGGGCTGTCAGTGGATATTGTGAATCAGTGCTTCCATCATCATGTTAAGAAAGGAAAGAGTTGGAGCCTAGATTCAAACCTGCCTTCGTAGAGGTGGAGTTGCAAAAAATTGAAATCTGCTGAGATACCAGCAGAAGATTTAGAACTTTATGTGTTGACTAAAAATTATTTCTTTATGCTATAATTGTTTGAAAAGTTGTTAGTGCTGGGCGTTTTATTCTAATTCGTTCAACACACTGGCTTCTAAATGCTCTTACAAGGGAATAAATATGTCAAAGAAAATAATCACCCCTTCCAAAATGCCACTCAGAATCCCCTGACTTTCTCTCCTAATGAGGATTAATCTTATAAGAATCAGCTTTATTTGTCCTGTCCTATTTTAGACATCAGAGTTGTGTTCAGTTGCCTTCTAAAGCTTTATTTATTTATAGAATAAGAGAGTCATATGTGTGGAAATAATAACACTTTTGTCAGAAAGTCAGACAGCAACTCAGAAGCTCCAGGGTCCAAATACCACTTCCAGTGGAGCAGGAGGGAGTGAAGAGAAAGAAATCATATGCCCTGCACCAGGGGCCCTAAGACTATAAAATAAGCAAATTACCAAATAATCTGCACTGTTCACTCCAACAGAATCTCTCAGCTCTGAAATGTCCCTGCCCCCCCGTCCATGCACACTCTCCCCTCCCACCGACTAATGTCTCACTGACCACAGAGGAAAAAACCAAGCTATTCTTTCTTGTGATCCTGTGACTCAACCTCAGCAAGACATTTAATGCTAACTTTGAACACCTTTCTTGGTTACCCTTTCAGGTTTTCTGAGAACGTAGTCCTAGAATCTGATTTAATCTTCTCAACAAACCTAAAGTAGGTGCAGTTATCATCACCACATTCCAGATAAGGAAACTGAAGTCTAGAAGCAGAACTGACTTCATGGGTGGAAGATGTGTGGAGTCACCCAGGGCCCACACTTAGAAGGGCTTCATACTTGGTTTAATTCTCTACTGTCACCATCTTGAAATTCTTAATTTTTTAAGAGGCCCCTTTACACTGGGTCCCACAGATTACATAGTTTATCCTTTCTAGAAGGAGTATATTTCCCAAGATACCCTCATTGATTTGCTAAAGTGATGAAATGAAATACCATAGACTGGGTGCCTTAGGCAACAGAAATTGATTTTCTCACAATTCTGGAGGCTGGAAGTCCAACCAAAGTGTCAGCAGGCTTGGTTACCACTGAAGTCTCTCTCCTTGGCTAGTAGATGGCTGCCCTCTTTCTTTGTCTTCACATGGTCTTCAGAATTATGGCCTACCCTATTGACCTCATTTTAACTTAATTACCTCTTTAAAGAGCCTATCTCCAAATATAGTCACATTCTGAGGTAGTAGGCATTAGGTCTTTGATATATGAATGGGGGTGAGGGGCAGGAGGTAGGGAAACACAATTCAGTTCCTAACAGTCCCATAACAACCAGTTAGTGGAAGAGCCTCTAAGATTTGTTCCATTCATTATTCTCTATTTGCCTTCACAAATACCCATGTAAGTATGTGCGAGAGTCTGTCTCTTCTTATCACCAATAGGAGAAGCAGAGGCACAGAAAGGTCAGTACTTGCTATCATGAAATAAGATGGCAATACAGGAAATTTATTAGTAAAATGATAGCACAGGGTTGAAACCTCAGCTCTCCTGGCACTGGGTCTACTTCTGGGCCAGTACTGCCTTTCACAACCTACACACACAGACACGGCTGCCAGGAAAGATGGCCCCTCTCTACAATTATAGGTTGTTGGACTGTCTGCCTTTGGTAGATTTCAAAATAGCACAGTTGACTGTTTCTAGCCAGAAAAAAAAAATCACTACTCTTCCCCTCACAAGTTACACAAAGGCACCTCTGTGGAATACATCCAACATACCATTGTGTAGCTGCTTTATCTCATTCTTTTGCTGGCTCCAAGCTGTGAGCATGAGCAGTGAGAAGTGAGTTTGTGGAGATAACTGGGGAGTAAGGTAACTCATTTAAATGATAAAACAGGAAACCCATTTCCAGTTTGGACATGGATAGTGTTTTCATATGAGCAGATCTGGAGTCTGGACTAAGGACTTGGGAGTATCATAATATGGAATGGCAAGGAGGTGGGTGAGGGGGAGCACCAGCTTTCTTCTTTTAAAGAAAAGAGTTCTTGGTGACAGCTGGACGCGGAAAGCATTTGCTGTGCTTTGGCTCACAGCTACAGCGGGGTGGGAAGGGTGGCAGATCAGGGACTCTACTGTGGTCCTAGTCCTGGCTCTGATACTAATGTTGGGCAGGTTACTTCACCTCTCCAGACCCTAACCTTCTTTTCTGAAACGTGATGCTTTAAAGTCCCATTCCTGCTCTCAAATTCAGTATTATCGATGGGGTATAGCAAGTTTTTCCTTGCATGATCAAGAGAGCATAGCATAGAGTTTTTCATTTAAATTCAGTTCCCAGTTGTTGTAATGTAATCGTTTATAATGTATTAGTTTTTAAGAAGACATTTTCCTTTATGATTAGAAATATCATGCATCAGTGGGGAAACCAGATGTAACCAGGTGATCAAAGTTAACATTACTAATAAGGGGCAGATGGACTTTGTATGCTTCCAGATATGATGCCCTGAGCAGGACACAACACCATTTAGGTGATATTCTGGCTCAAGATGCATAATCTGAATCTAATCATGAGGAAACATCAAACAAACCCAAATTGAGGACATTGTACAAAATGATTGGCCTACTCTTAAAAAACAACAAAAAAAAATGTCAGTGGCATGGAAAGAGAAGGAAATGTTGAAAGCAAATTAAAAAGACAAATAACCCACACATATATGGCTAATTAACTTATGACAATAGAGCCGGGAACATACAATGGGGGAACATACAACAGCAGCTGTTGGGAAAACTGAACAGCCATATACAAAATAATGAAACTGGACCACTATCTGACCCTATACACAGAAATCAACTCAAAATGGATTAAAGACTTGAATGTAAGACTTAAAACCATAAAACTCCTAGAAGAAAGGCAGTACCCTCCTTGACATTGGTCTTGGCAAAGGTTTGGGGGGATTTGACACCAAAACAAAGGCAACACAAGCAAAAATAAGAAAATGGGACTGCATCAAACTAAAACGCTTATGCATAGCAAAGGGGACCATCAACACAATGAAAAAAACAACCTATCAAATGGGAAATAATATTTGAGGTTAATATCTAAAATATATATTTAAAAAACTCATACAATTCAATAGCATAAAACAAATCTGACTAAAAAATGGGCAGAGGACCTGAATAGATATTTTTCCCATGATGACATCTAGACTGCCAACAGGTACATGAAAAGATGCTCAACATCACTAAATATGGGGAAATGCATATCAAAACCACGATGAGATTCTACCTCACACCTGGTAGAATGGCTGTTATGAAAAAACAAGAGGGAACAAATGCTGGCTGTGATGTGGAGAAAAAAGAACCTTTGTGCATCTCTGGTGGGAATGTAAATTGTAGCCACTATGGAAGACAGTATGGAGGTTCCTCAAAAAATTAAATATAGAATTACCATATGATTCAGTAATTCCATTTCTGGGTATTTATCCAAAGAAAATAAAAACATTAATTCAAAAAAAATATCTGCACCTCCATGTTCACTACAGCATTATTTACAATAGCCAAGATATGGGAAACAACCTAAGTGTCCAAACTCGATGAATGGATTAAAAAAAAAAAAAGTGGTATATATACAATGGAATATTATTCAGCCATAAAAAAGAATAAAATCTTGCCATTTGTGACATCATGGATGGAACTTGAAGGCATTATGCTAAGTAAAAATAAGACAGAGAAAGGCAAATACCTTATGATTTCACTTATATGTGGAATCTTAAGACAAAAAACAAACAACAACAACAACAACAAAACCCGAGAAGCTCATAAAAACAAAGAACAGATTGGTGGTTGCCAGAGGCAGGGGATGGGGGTGGGCAAAATGAGAAGAAGGAGTCAAAAGGTACGAACTTCCAGTTATAAAATAAGTCATGGGGATATAATGGATAGCATGGTGCCTATAGTTAATAACACTGTATTGCATATTTGAAAGTTAAGAGAGTAGATCTTAAAAGTTCTCATCATAAGAATAAGAATTCTGTAACTATGTGTATTAACTAGGCTTATTGTGATGATCATTTCACAGTATATACCAATATTGAATCATTTTGTTGTACACCTGAAACTAATAATGCCAGATGTCAATTATGCTTCAATTTAAAAAAAAAAAAGGCAAATAATACATGATCTTGGGCTAGATCTTGTATAGGAAAAAAATTTCTATAAAGGACAGTATTGGGACAATTGACAAAATTAAAACATGGGTAGTTGATTAAAGGAATGTATCAATGTTAAACTCCTTAAATTTTATAACTATACTATTGGTCTGTGAAAGAATATCCTTGTTCTTAGGATATATACATTCAAATATTATGAAGTAAAGGGAATGATATATGCAGATTTTCAAATGGTTCCAACAAAAATAGAGTAGTTAGTAAAAAAAATGTGGCAAAATGTTAAATATTGATGAATCTGGGCAAAGGATATATGAAGTTCCTCATTTTTTTCTTACAAATATTCTATAAGTTTGAAATTATTTTGAAATAAAGTATTTTTTAAAGTAGTACATGTACATTGTGTAACATTTTCTTTATTTTTATTTTTTTTATTTTTATTTTTTTAAATATTTTTTTGTTAACGTTTATTTATTTTTTGAGACAGAGAGAGACAGAGCATGAATGGGGGAGGGGCAGAGAGAGGGAGACACAGAATCGGAAGCAGGCTCCAGGCTCTGAGCCATCAGCCCAGAGCCCGACGCGGGGCTCGAACTCATGGACCACGAGATCGTGACCTGAGCTGAAGTCGGACGCTCAACCGACTGAGCCACCCAGGCGCCCCTTGTATAACGTTTTCTAAAAAGTCTCACCCCCCAGAGATAACCGTTAACCTTTTGTATATACCTGATTTCTTTCTATTATGTCATGACAGCTGGACAGGAGAAGGGTTCATTGTGCTTAAACTCACAGTACAGGGGAGTGGGAAGGGTGGCAGTTCAGGGCCAGTAATTGGTTTGGGTGGCCTATAATCTACCGTACCCAATGGTTCCCAAGAAGTCTGCTGGGAGCTTCTAGGAAAGATTTGTCCCTGTTCTTTTCTTTTGTTGCATGTTGTATCACACGAAGACATTGGTGCAGCAGTAGCCACTTGCTATCTCCTAAGTAACGTTCTAGATGCTAAATACACAGGGCTTAACATGGCATTGTTCCTGCTGTCATAGAATTTACAACCCAGTTTTGAGAGGCTGTGTGTCACATAAAAAGGCTACTGCATCCAGAAGATCTAGATTCAAACCTTGACTCTACTATTCACAGCGGGACTATGGACAAGCCACTTACCCTCTATGTACCTCATGCATAAGAATGGGTATAACAACAATACCTGGCTTATCAAGCTTCTTCACAGTGAAGGTCCATCTTGGGACATGAAGGGAAAGCCAAGAGAATGGAAGATAAGGTGGTTCAGAGCACTGGCATCACTGAGGTGCTTAATTAACTGAACCCTGGAACCAACCTGGCTACAGACATTTTGTCATGTGATGTAATAAATGTCCTTATTCTTTTTTTTTTAATGTTTGTTTATTTTGATAGGCAAGGGGAAAGCCCAGGCAGGGGAGGGGCAGAGAAAGAGAGAGAGGGAGAGAGAGGGAGAATCCCAAGCAGGCTCCATGCTGCCAGCACAGAGCCTGGCGGGGGGCTCAAACTCATGAACTGTGAGCTCATGACCTGAGCAGAAATCAAGAGTCAGATGCTTAACCGACTGAGCCACCCAGGCGCCTCATGTCCTTATTCTTTAAGTCAATATTACTTAGGTATTCTGTTATAGACAAAAGCATTCCAACTGTTAAGCCTCTATTTTTAAACAAGATAATGTGACCATTTGCTGTGCTCACTCATCAGTCACATGTAGCAAAAGATCTTCCAAAGGAAAAACAAGTCATGGGACCAAATCTGGGTTTTGAGCATGTGGTAAGGTCACTATCCAGAAGCTAAAGGAAACACAAGTGTCTAGATTGGGACAGGCTGTGTGGGCTTCATGCCCAGAAATTGGGAAAGGTCGAGGGGGCACCCTTCATCTCTAGTGTACCTCTGAGTACTAGAATAAGTAATGGGATTTAGACTTACTTTGACTTCCAGAGGGGGATTCAGTTTGGAGAGTAGACAAAGAGGAAGCAGAAAAGGTTGTAGCTCAATCTGGGTGAAAAGTGGGCCACTGGCCATTCCAATCCTATGTCAATGACCTTTGCATCAATGTGACTTCTGGGAGTAGTGATGAGTGGCAGAGATGATGCCAGAGAAGGGCAATGTGGCAGGTGGCATCTGAAAGCAACTGCACTGTGGAGGCTGAACTTGACACTTAACACGTTAGTTCATTGATTCATTGATAAATATTTATCAAACAGTTGCTATATTCTTTTAAAATTTTTTTAAAGTTTATTTTGAGAGACAGAGAGAGTAGAGGCAGGGCAGAGAGAGGGAGAGAGAGAATCCCAGGCAGGTTCCATGCTGTCAACATGGAGCCCAATGAGGTGCTTGAACTCACGAACCATGAGGTCATGACCTGAGCTGAAACCAAGAATTGGACGCTTAACCAACTGAGCCACTCAGGCATCCCAACACTTGCTGTCTTCTAAGTAATGTTCTAGATGCTAAATACACAGGGTTTAACATGGCATTGTTTCTGCTGTCACAGAATTTACAACCCGGTTTGGGGAGGCTATGTGTCACATGAAAAGGCTACTGCATCCAGACAGATTTAGATTCAAATCTTGACTCTACCATTCACAGTGGGACTATGGACAAGTGACTTCTACTCTCTGTGCCTCGATTACCTCATGCATAAGAATGGGCATAACAACAATACCTGGCTTATCAATGAACTGTGAGGATCAAATAATAAAATGCATATGAAAGATTTAACATGATGCATGAAACACAGTAATCACTTCATAAACAATATAATTATTTTTTATTATTGTATGTGTATTATTAAATTATTAGTTAATAACAATCATTGTTACATTTATTATTTACATTTGTGTTCTTCTTGTGCTAGAGAATAGAATTTTGCTGAAGATAATCTGCCCTAAAGTTGATTGTAGCCTTATCTGCAAAGCCACTGAAGGAAGTTATGTTGATGTGTTCGTAGTCTTGCAGTCAAAAAGCACTCATTACTTCATCAATATAAAAAGCTTCTGCACAGTGAAGGAAACAATCAGAAAAACTCAAAGGAATAGGAGAAGATATTTGCAAATGACATTTCAGATCAAGATTTAGTATCCAAAATCTATAAAGAACTTATCAAACTCAGCACCCAAAAATCAAATAATCAAGTGAAGAAATGGGCAGAAGACATGAATAGACACTTTTCCAAAGACATCCAGATAGCTAACAGACACATGAAAACATGCGCAGCATCACTCATCATCAGGAAATACAAATCAAAACCACAATGAGATACCATTTCACACCTATCAGAATGGCTAAATTAACAACACAGGCAACAGATGTTGGCAAGGATGCTGAGAAAGTGGAACACTTTTGCTCTGTTGATAGGAATGCAAACTGGTGCAGCCACTTTGGAAAACAGTATGGAGGTTCCTCAAAAAAATTAAAAATAGAACTACCCTATGACCCAGCAATTACACTACTAGGTATTTATCCAAAGGATACAAAAATGCTGATTCAAAGGGGTACATGCACCCAAATGTTTATAGCAGCACTATCAACAATAGCCAAATTATGGAAAGAGCCCAAATGTTCATCGACTGATGAATGGATAAAGAAGATGCGGTGTGTATATATATATATATGTATGTATATATATATATATGTATGTATATATATATATAATGGAATATTACTTGGCAATCAAAAAGAAAGAATGAAATCTTGTCATTTGCAACAACATGGATAGAACTACAGTGTATTATGCCAAGTGAATTATGTCAGTCAGAGAAAGACAAATATCATACAATTTCACTCGTATGGAATTTAAGAAATTTAATTCCACTCATGGAATTTAAGAAACAAAACAGATGAACATAGGTAAAGGGAAGGAAAAAATAATATAAAACAGGGAGGGAGACAAACCATAAGAGAGTCTTAAATACAGAGAACAAACTGAGTGTTGCTGGAGGGGTGTTGGGTAGGGGGATGAACTAAATGGGTGATGGGCATTAAGGCGGGCACTTGGGATGAGCACTGGGTGTTTAGTGATGAATCACTAACTTCTATTTCTGAAATCATTATTATACTATGTGTTAATTAACGTGGGTTTAAATTTTTTTAAAAAGCACTCATTGCTCTCTTTTCCTCAACACTTTTCACAGAGGCACAAGACATTTTGAGTGTGAGAGGCTGTGAAGGTCTCAGGAGCTCCAGGACTTTTCTCCCCTCAAACCAGCCATATTCTTCCCTGGAGAGATTACCTTGATCTGAGAGGTAAGAATTCACTTTGCCAAATGCAGAGAAAACACCATTCACTTTTGGAAGGAATTTGTGCCACTAAAAATTCCAAAACCCAGGGCATTTTAGTCACTTGATCTGCTCTGAAAGATTTTTCTTTTTCTCCCTAATGCTTCACTGACCAAATTTCAAAGAAGAAAAATAAGAAAACAAGAAACAAATTATTCCTACATCCACACATAAGAACATTAGCTGTGTAGTGCAGACAGAATATCACATGTGGTATCATTTTGAAAAGGCCTGGATCTCATCAAGTACAAGTACAGGAGGACATTTGGCCATGTCTGAGACTGCTTATTAGTCAAGTACTCTTCATTTGGGAAACGCCAATGTCACAACAGACATTACTGCTTGTTCTTATTCAGGAAAGGAAAATAACCACATAAACAACACAGGAATTTGATAAAACACCAAAAGAACTGAATTCAAACATGAGTAGGCTCATCTTCTACCTCACCCAAATATCACTCAAGTGCATTTAATTATGTACTTAATGATACACTTATTAAAACTTTTCTTTGCTATTATTTAATTCCAAGATAGCAGGTAACCATAAATTAAAATTTGTCTGTATCCTCTTACTGAAGAAAATAAAAACCCCCCATCATACATACATATACATGTATGTATATATATATATATATATTTAAATCAAACTGGACTTTGAAAAGTAATTATCTCATCCACCTCTGCCTCCACCTCCTCAGTTCCTCTCCTCAGATCTAAATCTCAGAGTCTGGAACAGTAGGAAGACATATACAATAGGACTGTAGATTAGGTTGTTAGTAGTTCACTGATGCCATTGAGCATCCAGGCTATTTTTATCTCTTGTATCTATCAGCTTTGCTCTAATAATGGTTTCAAGCCCAAACGAGATTGTACATTCCCCTCATGGCTACAAAATGACCTAAGGAATTTCAAGCATCAAATCTGCACACAGTGACATCCAAAAGTAAATAAGAGATTTTTCTTTCTACTGTCTCCTTTTAGGATAAAGGAAACAGCGCAGAAACTTCCCCTCCCCCGGTAGTTATACCTTCAAGTATCATTGGTCAGAATTTAATCACATGCTTACTTCTAAACCAATCATGAACAAAGGGATCAGGGCCACTATGATTGGCTTAGGCCAATCAGGATCTGATCCAGAGCCCTCAGGACAAGGGTACTGTATCTCTACAGTAAGAAGGGGAAGTGAGGAATGGCAGCTGGAAAAAATATTGCTACATTCTTCTGAACTTAGCTTTATTTGTTGGGCTGTATCACTTGGAGATCATAGCAGCAAAATCAGTTAATTTTAAATTGAGGAGAAAGAGAGAAAAAGCCATCGGCCTACGCAAACAGAAATGATATGTCACTTGGTCAGTAACTATTCTACGATATTGAATATTAATGAGCCTCCTCAAATACCCATAGAAAAAGAGATTCAAAAACTGAAATTAAAAATAATTAAAAATTAAGATGGTTTCAGACTTCATGAAGTTATGCCAAAATTGAAAATAACCTCTAAGGTGACTAACAGGCCCTTTAATGACAAAGGGGCTATCCTCTCTCACCCTCATACGCATCATCCCTCATTGCAAACGAAATGTCCTGTGAAAATCTCTATCTTTACCCAGTTCTGCTTGGCCACAGGCATGGGAACCCCTAATTTGAAGGTACCATCTTACCTACTTCTAATCCAAAGTGAGCAGTGTAACCTTCAGCTCAATTCCACCTGCCAGTGATTTTTTTTTAAGTGAAAGTATTTTTTTAATGTTATTTATTTTTAGAGAGAGAGCAAGAGAGAATGAGCAGGGGAGGACAGAGAGAGAGAGAATCCAAAACAGGCTTCATGCTTTAGTACAGAGCCCAACATGGGGCTTGAACTCACAAACCGTAAGATCATGACCTGAACTGAAATCAAGAGTCAGCTTCTCAACTGACTGAGCCACCTAGGTGCCCCCTGCTAGTGAATTTTTTTTTGCTTCCTTGGGATCCAATAAGTCCTGGACCCCTTATCACATTTGTTCCTACCAATTTGCTCTCTCTAGCCTAGGTGATTCCATAGTCTATGTGAATGAATTTAGTCATCATAACTGGGAAACTCATTTGCCATATGTGGAGCATGTTTTTCTCTTTTTCCTCTAAACTTTTATTCAGGTGCAAACCTCACAGATTTTTCTCCTTCGTGATTACCTGACCTTTTTTGACTTTGACTCCTTCACCCTAGATATAACTCATTCCTCTTCAGCCTTTTAGCTTTCAGAGCAAAATAATCTTTCTTAGTAATTGTGATGCTAGCATCCCCCCTTTCAAATGGATGTATTTTCTTGTATTATGCATATAGATAATGTAGTGTCTCTATAGTCCTAGTCTAGTCTCTGCTCTTATGGAGCTTAAATTTCAACAGGAAGAGACAGGTGAACAATAGACCTAATAAATGAATAAATTATCTATCTATCTATCTATATACATACACACATATGTATATATACATATATGTGTATATATGTGTGTGTATATATATATATATATATATATATATGTTAGAAGTCACAGTAAAATAAATAGAGCAGAGAAGAGCAATTGAGAAGGATGGAGAGGGGATGAAGATTACAATATGAAACATGATGACCATATAAGTCTCATGAAGATGATATTTTTAAAAATTGAGATACAATTCACATATCATAAAATTCACTAGTTTATAATATACAAATTCAGTAATCTTTAGTATATTCACAAGGTTGTACAACCATCACCACTATCGAATTCCAGAGTATTTAATCACTCTAGAAAGAAATGCTGTTCTCATTATTGGTCACTCCCTCCCCACCCACCCCCATCCATAAATCTATCTTGTCTCTATGAATTTGCCCATTCTGAACATTTCATGTAAATGGAATCATTATAATATGTAGCCTTTGCGTCTGGCTTCCTTCACTTAGCATAATGTTTTCAAGGGTAATCCATGTTGAGGCATGATTCAGTACTTCATTCTTTTTTTGCAGTTGAATAAATACTCCATTGTATGGACATATCATATTTTGTTCACTCATTAGTTGATGGTTATTTGGATTGTTTCTAGTTTTTAGCTATTATGAAATGCTGCTAGGAGCATTCATGTACAAGTCTGTGTATGGACTTATGTTTTTATTTCTTTTTGCTATACACCAGGAGTGAAATTACTGAGTCATAGGGTAACTGTACATTCACTTTTTGAGGAGCCGTTTTTCTAAGAGGCTATTTAATTTTACATCGCCATTAGCATTATATCAGGTTTTCAATTTCTCCACGCCCTCACCAATCCTTATTACTATCTGCCTTTTTTATGATAGCCAAGAAGATAACATTGGAGCTAAGATTTGAAGGCAATGTGGAAGTGAGCCATGTGAATATTCTCAGTCTCAGAGAAGAGACTGACAGGCAAGGGGACCAGCCAGGGCAGAGCCCTTGAGGTGAGAGTGTGGCCGATGTGCTCCAGCGATAGCCGGATGGACAGTGAAACTGCACTGGTATGATCAAGGGGGCAAGTAGAACAGGGTGATGTGAGAGCCAAGAGAGGGCCAAGTACAGGTCGTTGAAGGTCATTGTAAAGATTTTGGTTTTACTCTAAAAGAAATGGGAGGCCATTGAAGGATTTTGAAGCAGAGGGGTGATTTGATTTGACGTACATTAAAACAGTATCACTCTGACTGCTGAGCAAGGGTGGACTTAGGAAGAATCAGAGAGACAATTAGAAAATTTTTGCAATAATGGTGATTGATACTCAAGGCAGTTGGTATCAGGGAGGTAGTGGGAGTGCTTCAATTCTGCATGTGTTTTAAGGTAGAACCAAAAGATTTCCTATTAGACCTCAAGTGGAACGTGAGAAAGAAAGGAGTCAAAACTTGTGGTTCAGTTACTTTCATTTCAAGAAATAGTACCTCAGGAAGTATATTCAAATTCATTTCTTCCCTATTAGGTCAGACCCAAAGTTCTTAATTCGGTAATCTCACATATTTAAAAATATTGTCCACAGTAATAATAAAAACAACACCCTACAACCTGTTAAGCATCAAGTCCTTTAATTCAACTACCTCATGAGGCAGGTATTATTTTCCACTATTTTTACGTGTAAACAGAGATGTGATTAATAACCAATAGCTTAGGACCAACCGGAAACAGCCAAATATGCACCCCTAACCATTATGTAGGATGCCCTGCTTCTAGTTAGCCCAGCTACATCTTCCTCATGCCAATAGCCACATACCTGAAGCCTTCCTCTTTTTTCACTGTAAAGCTTTCCCACTCCTCTATCTTTCTTGAGTCTCTATTAAGACACAAGTGAAGGTGGCTGACTTCCTTGCAAGTTTGAAATAACTAGCCTTTGCTTATTCTCATTTAATTGGTCTTCATTTATTTTTATTGGGGTCTTAGGTCAGGTTCCCTGGGAAATGGACTTTGAGATCCCGACCTGAGGGTAGGTTTATTGAGGAGCACTTTCTAGATCATCCCCTCTGAAGGGGATGATGGGAACAGCACGGGGCAGAGAGAGAAGCTGAACTACGACACAATAGTTGCACTACAGCTTTAATGGATCTCATGGGGAGCTCTGAGTCGGGATGGCGCTTCAGAAATGTACCCTGGCCTGGATCAGTTGTTGGATGTAGCCTACCCTTGGGAAAGGAGAGGAGCCTTAGGTGAAGGAGATCCCTTTGACCAAAGACAAGTCCAAAGGGAGATCCTAGCTGTGAACTCTCAGCAGCCAATACGCTGAACAGCTGGGGAACAAGTGCTTGGATCCCCTTCAGAGCAGGGGGAGGGTGGAGATTAGGTGACCCTACCAAACACACGGCTGGCAGCAGATCATGACTCTAATGTAACTTCGAATCCAAATTTAAAGCTTCCTTCACTACAGCGTAGCTGCCTTCACTAAAAAATAAACGACATATGGAGATTCTGTGACCATTATTTTCTGTCCTCCAAAACCAAGATCATATTTGTAAAGTGATTCTGATGTTTTTGGTAAGTGATTGTGAGCATAGTGGTTGACTCAACTGAATGTGGCGTCTAAAAGATCTGAAATAGGGGCGCCTGGGTGGCGCAGTCGGTTGAGCGTCCGACTTCAGCCAGGTCACGATCTCGCGGTCCGTGAGTTCGAGCCCCGCGTCGGGCTCTGGGCTGATGGCTCGGAGCCTGGAGCCTGTTTCCGATTCTGTGTCTTCCTCTCTCTCTGCCCCTCCCGTGTTCATGCTCTGTCTCTCTCTGTCCCAAAAATAAATAAACGTTGAAAAAAAAATTAAAAATAAATAAATAAATAAATAAAAGATCTGAAATAAAACCCAACCACACAAAGCAGTTAACTGAATTGCCACATATAGCCATTTATATCATCTTAATACTATGGTACTTTACTAAATGTTTTTCTCTCTCAGTGGAGTAGGACATTGTGACACCCAGCTTTCCAGCTTGAGATGTTGATAAATTGAAAATAAATTGATATGAAAATAGTATCATTCCCACCTCAAGGCTATTCATCCCCTAGTGAAAATTATTCCACCTTAGTTTAAATATTAATAAAGTATATCTTAGAAGTCAGTACAATATGAATTTATGCCTTAAAAGAATCTAGTTCCCTACATTATTTTCATCACTAGTGTTACATGGTCATTGCAGCACTTTTGGCTTTACTTGAGCTAGTTAAACTCAATGCTTCTTTTTTTGGTTTTACACACAAATCAGCAGATACCGTATCCAGCAATGGGAATTTTCCTGAAGATTATCAAAAAACATACACCCAGTTCTGTCTACCAATTGGTCTGAGTAGTCCCTTTATTTGAAAATAAATCTGTGACTTCTAAAAAAAAATCTGTCAGCATATTCTCTCACTATCACAAGACCTTTTGAATATATTACTCATTGTTCCCAGAGCTTTTGGATTTTTTTTTCCCTTTACTGTTTGTCCTGGAAATTTCCTCATCCATACCCTTGCCTTCTCCCTCCCCTAAAAAGGAGTCGCCTCTTGATTAACATTGTATGGGATCTCAGCCAAATTGGAATCCCAGGTAGCTTTTGCTCATAGCATAGTATGGTGGTTCTTAAACTTTGAGTCCTAAGACTTGTTAGGGGAATCTATTAAAATGGAAGATATTAGAGATTCATCCTAGATCTAAAGATTTAGAATTTCTGGAGGTGACGCTCAGACAACTGTATAACTGAATGTTTCTTTGTGGAATTCCGTTCAGTATCACGGCCTGAAAAACACTCAGAAGTACATTTCACATTTCTAGACACTGATACGGTTTTCTGGTTGTAGAATATCAGGATGAAATTGGCATTTGGAGTCTATTCTTTTCTAACATTGTGCATATATATAATAGTCTATAGAAGAGGAAATAACGGGCTGGCTTTCGCTAGCAGTAATCCACTTGTATAATAAGGGCTATCAGAATAGAAACATTATAAATGTAAAGAATGGGGGCTGTTTGAGAAAAATTGCTGTAGAAGAATTGGAAGGACCTGGTGATTTCTAGAATGTTAAAGCAAAAAGATAGAAAGGAGTTGAAGGTATCATTGGGAAAATGGCTATGATGGAAATTATTGAACAAATATTAAATGTAGCACTTGATGAGGTGATAGGGAGACCACAAAGAGAAAAACACATAACTTAGATTATTTCAGTAGGTATTTCTTGAGTATCTATTGTGTGCACAGCATTGTCCTAAAGGGTACCAAGGCATGGTTCCCAAATTTGGCTTTGTATTATATTCAGCTGGGGAGATTTAAAAAAATAAAGTGCCTGGACTTCACATTAGCTCTACTGAATGTAAATATCTGGAGGTGGGATTGAAAATCTTCAATGTGTAAGGCTCCCCAAGTGATTCTGATGCATTCAGTTAATGGACCAGTTATTTGGGAATCACTGTTCCAGAGACCACAAAAATGAGTGAGGCTGTGCTTTTTGAAAGGACCATATAAACTGGTTTGTTGAGTAATATACTCTAGCAAGTTTCCTTACTCTGCCTTATACTCATGGCTTCTAAGTTTTACTCAGATGTTTCTTTTCTCTGAAATGCCTTTTCCTCATCTCTGGCATGAAAATATTATCCATCCTTCAAGATCCGTTCAAGTGTGAGAATTGGGACCATATCCCTATCACCACCCTTCCAACCCCACATCCATTGCACAACCCAGTGTCGTAGAACCCATCCTTACAATGTCTACTTCACCCCTCGTCTCCTTTCCATCCTCGACTCCCCATCCTTCACTCACCTGAACCACTGAATGGCCTTTTAACTCATCCCTCACATCCCTTCTGTTCTCCTAAAGCCAATGTATTCTTTATGGTTCTATTAATATTAAACAGTTCAATTATAACTGTTTTTCATATTGCAGATAAAGTTTACAATCTCCCCATTACCTACACAATTAGGGATAAAAACACTCCAGTCGAGCATTCAAAACTTCTGTATCAATTAAAATTTCTTTTATCATAAGCAACAGAACCAACTCTGACAAACTTCAGCGGAAAAGGTATAGAGTAGTTCAAATAGTTAAAATAGAAGTTTCAAATCATTTGTCTTTTTTATATGATTCTTCTCAAAATTCTCATTCTCATTTTATTTATTTTATTTTATTTTATTTTTTAAGTAGGCTTCACACCCAGTGTGGAGCCCAATTCAGGACTTGAATTCATGACCCTGAGATCAAGACTAGAGCTGAGATCGAGAGTCAGACACTTAACCAACTGAGCCATCCAGGCACCCCACAACATTCTCATTCTTAGAGAATGTCTGATTCAATATATTCCTAACTGTTGTTAATAGAAAGAAACGGGACACTGACTGGAAGACCACTATAATTATGCTCACTGGGTAAAGATAGTTCTTTCAAAGCAAAATTAGGGTCCTGTTACTAAAAGGAAAAATGAATGTTAGGAGCAAAACCAAGAAATATCCACTACTACCAAAATATGGCCCCAATCCAATTGAAGTAAAACTGATATTGATGAAGAAGAATTCTGTGTTTTCCTTTTTGAGGAAGCAAAGGTCAAAATGGGGCAAATACCGAGGAAGCTAATACTGGATAGTCTCAGGTTCCCAGGGTTGGAGAGGCTAGGGGTTTGAAGTAAATGTTTAAACAACCTCTGGGATGATTCAAGAAGTAATTGTGAGTCATAAGGGTAAAGATAAACTGTTTTCATTTTTTCTGTCTGTGAGCAACCAATTTCCTTTTAACTATAATGTCCTTTGCTGAACATCCAATAGTATTTTTTGAAAAATATGTCAACCACCATAATACAAGAACAGCCAGAATTTTATTAAGGAGAAAGTCTTAGGGTAACAGTAACTTCTATATCTTTAGGAGGGTAACAAGTCTTCTGCTTGCAAGTTCAAGGCCTGATGATCTCCCGTAGTTCCCACATTCTGCGGTGCCCAAGCATTGTGGGGAGCAGGCTTTCAAAGATAAACGTAGCATCAAAAAATAGTATGTAACATGAAAGTCCAGTGAAGGTGAGGACATAAAACATGATGAAAATCCTCAGTGCACGTTTCCTACAAGAAAAGAAGACGTCTGTGTTAAGAACATTGTACAGAAAACCACACTGATGTGATTCCTGGTTCCTCCACCCAGGTAGTTCTATTAACTGCAAGGAAATAACTGAACTTCTCTTGACCCCAGTTAACATCCACAAAAGAAGGAGCTTAGAATAAATAAGCACGTAAGTCCATCCTAGGACTAGAGCTGGAATTCCGAGGTTCTGCAGCCACGAAACAATGAAACCCTGGATATTATGAGGTTCTCTCCTTCGAAATGGACTTCTCACACACTAGCAGATTATTGAGGTAAAGACCTCACTTGTGAGGTAAATGATGCCAATTTGGAGGGAAATAAAAGAACAGGCAGTTAGATTTTCCTGGTGATATAAAATACTAGTGACAAAACTAGTGACAGCTCTATCACTAGTTTTGTCCTGGCACCTGACTTACCCTTTTGAAAGCAATAGAAGCTTTCTCAAGTCTTTAAGGACTCCTCCTTCTAGGCTGTACCTACGATGTATTTTGTTTGCCTTTAAATCCTGTGTTATTACTTTTTAATTATACATGCAATACTTGATTAAGGCAGAAGATCTGGCAGATCCAGAAAACACAAAGAAAGAAAGAAATGTCCCAGATAATACAGTAACCTGTAGATAATTACCATCAACAATAAATTTCAGAAGAGAAAATCTAAAGCGCAGTTAAAGCCAGCTATGGATCTAGTTTGTGATCCAACTCAGAGGATTCTGTAAACCTGAGCCAAAGTGCTTGGAATTATTGCCACTGGCTGCCTCTTGGTAGTTACACAAATGATTGCTTCTATTTCATACATTTATTTATTTTTAAAAATTTTTTTTTCAACGTTTATTTATTTTTGGGACAGAGAGAGACAGAGCATGAACGGGGGAGGGGCAGAGAGAGAGGGAGACACAGAATCGGAAACAGGCTCCAGGCTCTGAGCCATCAGCCCAGAGTCCGACGCGGGGCTCGAACTCACGGACCGCGAGATCGTGACCTGGCTGAAGTCGGACGCTTAACCGACTGCGCCACCCAGGCGTCCCTATTTCATACATTTATTAAAGAGCCAATGCTTTTATAATATACTCTAGTCAGAAGAGGCTGCTAAGATGAAGCAAAGATGCCCTTCCCTCAAGAAGCGCTAAGTATAGATTTGTTCTTTCTTATGAAAAGAAAAACAACTCACTACAAAAACATAGCTAGTAAATGAACACCATTCTTCCTAAATTCCAAAACCAATAACCTTTGGAAGCACCAAACTGGTACATTTTCAAAGGAACACATTTTAACATTTTTTTTTTTAATGTTTATTTTTGAGAGAGAGAGAGAGAAAGAGCGCGCGAGCAAGTGGGGGAGGAGCAGAGGGAGAGGGGGACAGTTTTCCAAGCAGGCTGTGCACTGACAGCAGAGAGCCTGAGGCGGGGCTTGAACTTACAAATCGTGAGATCATGACCTGAGCTGAAGTTGGAGGCTGAACCAATTGAGCCTCCCAGGTACCCCTAACATTATTTTTTTTTTTAAGAGAAAAACTGTTTTTCTGAATCACAAATAATTTGGAAAACAGAGAAATGAAGAAGTTATAATCTCATCACCCTAATATAAACAGCTAAGTTTTTTTTAGGGAGACAGCACGAGTGGTAGAGGGGGAGAAAGAGAATCTTAAGCAGGCTCCATGCACAGCATGGAGCTCAATGCGGGGCTCAATCTCACGACCCTGAAGTCATGACCTGAGTCAAAATCAAGAGCTGGATGTTCAACTGACTGAGCCATGTAGGTGCCCCTATAATCAGCTAAGTTTTTTTCTGTTTTTTTCTTTTCTTTTCTTTTCTTTTCTTTTCTTTTCTTTTCTTTTCTTTTTCTTTCTTTCTTTCTTTTTCTTTCTTAGTTTTTGTTTGTTTTGTTTTTTATTTGTTTTTCTTCTGGTTTAGAGTGTGTTCTTCCAGTTTTTTCTTTCCTTAAGTGAACACTCCAGGTGGGGTTAGGTTCAGATTTATTTCTTGACACTACTGAATGGTTTGATTTTTATTTGCAAGTCAATATAAAAAAATATTTTTCAGATTTTCTATCAGTAAACAACTAAAAGAACATGTGTAATGTTTGTTTTTTAAAAGTTCAGACACTTTTCTGAACTAATCATAGCTACTAATTCAAAATCATTTTTTTTTTCATATCATCGGTACGGAACCAAATATTAGTGTCATTAAATATTTTATTCACTTTGAATTTATGTTCTTTAAAGAATAAAAACATTCCTTTGATTTTTTAATACTGTTTATTTATTCATTTATATATATATTTTTCAAGACTTGCCATATATAAAACCTTTATTCTTTTAAAAAATGCTCGTATTGTTAGTGGAAGGTCTATAAGAGAACTGAGGATACCAGGAAGAGGTCCCCCCGAGCCTAAAAATAGCAAAATTGATACATAAACCTTCTCAAAAATATGATGTATAAATATGCTTCAATGGAACCAGTATGTTTCCAGTTCATAGACAAGAAATTGGTCAAAGTCTTAAGCAATCTTAACTAGGATGTAATGACGTGATGAAAGATGGGCAACTCAACTGAACTGTAATCTGCCCATTTAATGCAAGCAAGTGATGATAAAAAGACATTTACTTATTTGTTTGTTTTTTTGAGATATAATTTGCATGCCATAAAATTTACCCTTGAAAGTGTATACTTCAGTGGCTTTTAGTTTATTCACAGGGTTGTACAACCATCACCACTATCTAATTCCAGGAAATTTTCATCACCCCAAAAAGAATGTACCCATGAACAGCCACTCCCTATTTTCCACTCCTTTAAAGCCTGGCAACTATTCATTTACTTCCTGCCTACATGGATTTTCCTATGTTGAACATTTCGCAGGAATGAAATCATATAATATGTGGCCTTTTGTGTCTGACTTCTTTCACTTAGCATAATGTTTTCAAGGGTCATCAATGTTGTAGCATGTATTAGTCCTTTGTTCCTTTTTTGTGTATGAACAATACTCCATCGTATGGATATGCCAAATTTTGTTTACCTACTCATCAGTTAATGGATATTTGTATTGTTTCTACTTTTTAGCAATTATGAATAATGTTGCTGTGAACATTTGTGTACAGGTTTTTGTGTGGACATACAGTTCTTCTGGGTGCATACCTAGGAGTGGGTCAGATGATAGCTCTATATTTAATATTTTCAGAAACAGCCGAATTGTTTTCCAAAGTGACTGCACCATTTTACGATCCCATTAGCAATGTCTGAGGGTTCTAATTTCTCCACATCCTCTCCAATGCTGTTCTTTTGATTATAGTTATCTTAGAGATGTAAAGTGGTATCACGTGATTTTGATTTGCGTTTCTCTAATAACCGATGGTGTTGAACATCTTTTCTTGTGCTTTTTGGCCATTTGTGTACCTTATTTGAAGAAATGTCTATTCAAGTCCTTTGCTCATTTAAAATATTGGGTTGTTTCTCTTTTTGTTGTTGAGTTATAAGAGTTCTTTATATATTCTGGATACTAAATCCTTAATTTCCAAGGTTCTGAACGAGTTGATTCTATTTTTTTTCAAGCTCTCTCATTGATTTTATGGAGGAGGAAATTTTCTGGGGTCTTTACTCCACTATTTTCATTGACATCACTCCTCACTTACTTAGTAATTTAATATCTGTTAAGCCTGGTGAAGATGTTTTATATTCCATGTCTCAAAATGACTAAAATCTCTAACTTCAGCTCATGAATTACTAGGAGGAGACAGATTTAAAATAATGTAATTGCGTGGGACACCTGGGTGGCACAGTCGGTTGAGCATCTGACTCTTGATTTGGCTCAGGTCATGATCTCAAAGTTCTCAAGATTGAGCCCTGCATCGGGCTCTGCACTGACAGCATGGAGCCTGTTTGGGATTCTCTCTCCCCCTCTCTCTCTGCCCCTCTCCCACTTATGCTCTCTCGCTCTCTCTCAAAATAAATAAATAAATAAGCATTTAAAAATAATAAAGTAAGTAAATAAAAATAAAAATAATAAAGTAATGTAATTGCAATGATATACTGTGGGTTCTGTGTCAGGATTATGTGCAAGGTACAGTGTATGCGCAAGACAGGTTGCTGAACATCTACTTGGATTGGTAGTTGAGGATAAAGAATCAGACAAGTTTTCTTACAGGAGAGTACTGCTCCAGGTATATATGATGTTGTGGCATCTTCAGAAAGGGATCCAAAGAGTCAGATTTGCTAGTATGTATATCTTTAATACCATACAAGGGAGAAGCCTCTTGTGTGATGAACAAAGGTTTTCAAGTCTGCCTGGCAGGTATGTTCCTTTGGTGGGGGAAGCTGCATCACACCTTGCAGACAACGTCCTAAGATGTATGTATACATATTTACCTAAAGCAATAATAAAGAAATATATACTTGTATTTTTAGATCTAATGCAATAGATCTGTATCTAAAAATGATACAAAAAAACTCCAATAAACACTACAACTCCAATAAACAAATAGACAAGTAGAACAAGAATAGATAATTTATAAATGAAGATAAAACAAATTTTCAGTCAACCCTTGCAACAACTCATCATACTATGGTTCATCCATTTGGGGGCCTTTGTCCAGCCCCAAAGGCCCCTTTCTCTGACTTACCACATTGTAATGCCAGAAGGAGCATTCTCCCCTAAAGGGGGGCATGGAGCCTGAGGATGCGGAGGTTCTCTTTCCTCCACTCCCATTTCTTCAGGACTCTGAGAGTCTGTTTTCCCCTCTTGCTTTTGGTACATCCCCAGCTTTGTATTCAGCAGAGTCATGTCTTTGTAAAAGTTCTGGAAAAAAATAGCAATCAACTCTCATTTAAAACAATGATGTCAGAGGTCTGCTTGTCTTATTGTAGATGCAGCATGCTTTTCCTCCAGAATACCTCAGGAGCCCACACTGCCAATCCCATATGAGTCACGTGAGGAAATCGTTGGCAGGTGCACACCCACCTAATGGAAAGAGACTTACACATTCACAAAATAAGGTAGCAGCACCACAGTAGAAAATTAAACGAAACCCACATGCTAATCTTTAACTACTGGATTATTCATGTAGGAAGATAATTATCCTTGTATTGAATTCATCTGTTCAATTTGTTCATCTATGCAAAACATATTAAGTGACTCCTACTAGGCACCATTCTAAGATTCTGTGGTTAACAAAATAGATAAGAATATGCATTCTATTACATGTGCATTTTTAAACCAAATGGATAACGAATTGCATGCATGTTTATAGGGGCTGGGAGACAAGCAATAAACAACAAAACATAATATCTAATACACACACACACACACACACATACATTAGATTAGACATTATAGACTCTGATACATGCTAAAGAGAAAATAAATAAGGTGATGAGACAGAGTAGCCGAGGTTTGTTGGTGGGACATCTACTCTAGAGGTGGGACAATTAGGCATCTCTGAACAAGTGACATTGACTCAGTCATTCATTGCTTCTTTTACGCATTCCTGTTTATCTCAAGATCTTGTGGGAGAGGTTCAGATATGGAAGCATTTTTCTGGCTAGGGGAGTTTAGGGGAGGTCTGGAGGAGGAGATGACATTTGAGCTGAGCCTTGAAAAATGCATAATTTGTCGACCTGGAGGATAAGCTCCAAATGGAGGAGATGTAGAAGCAGCACAGGGCTGTGAGGTCTGGGGAGTACACCAGACCTGTGAGGTGTCCCATTGGCCCAAAGAAGAAGCCCAGGAAAGGGGGGAAAAAGTGATCAGGAAAGAGAAAGAGTATGTGGCACAATCTCAACTTCTAGAGAATCATCCCTATAGTTAGATTTTATCATTATTTGAACTTGCATAACTGTGAAATCTTACCTTTATTCTTGCAATGAGTTTCTCCTTTAATGCATGAGCTTCATTACAAGCATCTTCCTGAAAAGACATGCACAATTCTGGGTGAAATGGAAATTAGATTTTTCTGGTTTATACCATAAAACGTCACTCATTTTGACACCACTTAGTCGTAAAGCGGCTTCTTTGAAACTGCTTTTACTCAATAAAATCCTTCCTCTTACAGCAAATTCATAGTATAATCATGATAAATTGCAGGAGGAATAACCAAAAGATTAGCATAGTTATTTTTAATATTTTAGAAGTATAAATTTATACAATAGCAGCTTATTATAAATCTTTTTCTCTATTCATTATTCTTTCTTTGTGCCTTAAAATACTTCCAAGGCACTAATTAGAGAAACGTAGTATGTTTCAGAGAAAAAAAAGAAAATTGCATTTCCTTTAAATATCTTAAAATTTATAATATACGAGTACATGTTCTCACTATATTAATTTGCATATTTTGACTTTACAGTTTAGCAAAAGAGCTGTCCACAAAAAATGTCTGATTCTTCTTTTCATCCTGTCTCCTACAGGTCGTTAGAGACAACATATGGTTTTGGTTGGTTCCTATCAGTAAGTTCAAGAGACAGGCTGAAAGCAAACCTTCTAAGACATGAATCCCAATCATACATATGTCGGGAGTAAATAACTCTTTAACAGGTTTTTAATTAATCATTCTATAATAGACTTGCAGGAGATATTGAAAGGCAGAGCTATAGTAGGAAGAACAGTGTTCTGGGATTCAAGGAAGATGGGTGCTAGAGGTGCCATTTCCAGAAATTTTGCTTAAGTACTTGCACAAGCAAGCAAAGATACAGATTTTCTGAGGCAAAGTTTATAATAGCAAACATTTATTATAAGGTCCAAAATATCCAATAAAATAAATTTTATAAATCCCAAAATCAAATTGCGCATTATATAGACAGTGAAAAGGTAAAAATGACATCTGGTGGCATAGAAAGTTGCTGAAGAAAAATGGTAAGTGAAAAACAGCCAACTTGCAAAACTATATATAATATAATCTGATTACAATTGCAACAACATGTAGATACATGTATACAAAAATTTGGACGAACATAAATATGCTAAAATGTTCACTGTGTTTATCTTTGAGAGAGTGGGATTATTTTTCATTTTTAAAAAATGTTTACTTTTGGGAGAGAGAGAGAGAGAGAGCAGAGGAGGGGCAGAGAGAGAAAGAGGGAGATACAGAATCTGAAACGGGCTCCAGGCTCTGAGCTGTCAGCACAGAGCCCGATGTGGGGCTCACGAGCTGTGAGATCATGACCTGAGCCGAAGTCGGACACTTAACTGACTGAGCCACCTAGGCTCCCCTATTTTTCATTTTTTATATGAAATAGTTCTAAATTTTAATTATTAAAATAAGCGTGCCCTACTTTTGTTAGAAAAAAAAACATATACTTTTTTTTTTTTTTTTTAATGGAAGAGCAAGAACAAGACTGGTCTTTTCATCTGGGAATGTGGGCAGATCACGTCATGTTTTTGAGTTATGCTGTTCTCTTCTGAACATGAGAGTAAAGGCTACAAGACAGTTCCATGCTAGGTCTAAAATGCTGAGTCTATCTTTCATCAAAATTTGGATTCCATTCACCAAAATTCTCTAAATCTGAGATTGTCTTTGAAGAACTGTTTTTCTTCCTTAATTGTAATGCCATTTTATCATTACCTGGACACATTTGTTATCCATTTCTTCTAATTGCTTCTTAATTTCCATGATCTTCTCCTTTAAAACAAAAGGGCATAAATCAAAAGTTGTAATGAATGATATGTGGAACTGAAACAAAATGAAGACGATTTTTGGAACAAAGCTGATTCATGGTCAAAAATTTTGAGACTTAAGAGCAACTGTTTTTTCAGTACTTTTCTGAGTTCTGATCTCCAAAATCAACATTAAGTCAAATCAACACGATTGAGTTGGCCACATCCTACGTAAGTGGCCCTTGGGCTAGGCATTGTGTTGATTAGATACATGGAATGAGTATTTACCTTCAAACAGCTTCTCGAGAATGTATAGTCTATACCCTTTTTTTTTTTTACCAAGCTCATTCATCACCAACCCCTGAATTGTATGACTTAATTATTTAGAAAGGAGCTGTGATATTACAATCGTGTTTTACTTGGTATCCTGGTTTATTTATATAATGAATATCTTTTGCACAGTACTTATCTGAGATAATTGTATCAAAGAGAAAAGATAGGAGTCAATCTCCGAATGAAAGTTTAGATGTTGACCTGGAGATTTCAGAAAGCTTCGTGGATTTAGGGGTTAAATATCAGGCAACACCCAAAGGCTACCCCAAAGTCCTTTCTTCACTGTAAAGGTCTTTAAATTTGTTTCTGCTGTGTGTGTGTGTGTGTGTGTGTGTGTGTGTGTGTGTGTGTGAGTTTTAAGTGTGTTTTAAGTGATTTTACCAATCTTTCCCTCCTGCCTTCATGCCTTTCTGAGCCATTCCATTTCTTCATGAGATATAAATGAGCCAATACATGTGATATTATTTTAACTTTATTAACGCATTTCTCCTTTAATTTGTCCAAACTTTGCTTGACTGCTTTTTCTATATTTCTAACAATCTTCACTTTCTCTTCACCAGAGTAAACCTATAGCCATTCCTACTGATTTTGCTTCTGTGGTAATTATATTTAAAGTTTCTTATTCATTACACAGCCTTTCCCATCACTGTTTAGACTTATTGAGGACAGACGTTGTGCCCATTTTTATTTTTATTTTTATTTATTTTTAATTTTTTAAATGTTTATTCATTTTTGAGACAATGTGAGAGACAGAGTGCAAGAGACGGAGGGGCAGACAGAGGGAGACACAGAATCTGAAGCGGGCTCCAGGCTCTGAGCTGTCAGCACAGAGCCTGATGAGGGGCTCGAACCCACGAACTGCAAGATCATGACCTGAGCCGAAGTTGGACACTTAACCGACTGAGCCACTCAGGCACCCTCATTTTTATTTTTATTTATTTATTTTAAACGGTTATTTTTTTAAGTTTATTTATTTATTTTTGAGAGAAAGAAAAGTGCAAGTGGGGAAGAGGCAGAGAGAGAGGGAGAGAATCCCAAGCAGGCTCCACACCATCAGCACAGAACTTGATGCTCAAGTTGGGGCTCAAACCCATGAACTGTGAGATCATGACCCAAGCCCAAGTCTGTCACTTAATGACTGAGCCCTTCAGGCACCCCCCTGGCATCCATTTTTAAAAGCCACGTGCATTGGGGTGTAATTTACATGCAGCAAAACTCACTTTTTAAAAGTGTACAGGGATGCCTGGGTTAATCAGTCAGTTAAGCGACCTACCGACTCTCAGTTTTGGCTTAGGTCATGATCTCACCATTCATGGGTTCGAGTCCCACATGAGACTCTATGTTAACAGCATGGGGACTGCTTGGATTTTCTCTCTCTCTCCCTTTCCCTCTGCTCCCACCCTGCTTGTGCTCTCTCTCTCTCAAAATAAATAAATACACTTTAAAATAAAAAAATAAAAGTGTATAGTTCATGGGGGTACCTGAGTCACTCAGTCAGTTAAGCATATGACTCTTGATTTCCACTCAGGTCATGATCTCATGGTTTGTGAGATCAAGCCCCGCATCACTAATAGTGTGGAGCCTGCTTGGGATTCTCTCTCCCTCACTCTCTGCCCCTCCTGCACTCATGCTTACTGTCTCTTGCGTTCTCTCTCTGTCTCTCTCAAAATAAATAAATAAAATAAAAAATGAAAAACACATATGTAAAATAAAATGAAAATAAAAGTCTACAGTTCTATGAATTTTGACATAATCATCAGCACAAGATACAGAATATTTCCATCACACCTCAAATTTCCTTGTGCCCCTTTATCAATTCCCTTCTCCCTTTCCCCACACAACCTCAGCAACCACAAGTCTCTTTTCTATTCCTATAGTTTTGCCTTTTTCAGAATGTGATGCAGGTGGAATCATGAACTATGTAGTCCTCTGGATCTGGCTTCTTTCACTCAGCAGAATGCACTTGAGATTCATTCATGTTGTTAAATGACTAAGAAATCCAGCCCTTTTTATTGCTGAGTAGTAGTCTATCATAGCACATGTGCCACAGTTTATCCACATACCAGTTGGTGGTTAGTGGAGTGATTATAGTTTTTAAGTCATGCCTGTTTTGTTTTGTTTTTTAAGTGCGTACAAAGCTGTGCATCTCCTGTATAGAAAATCTCCCTATCTACTTGTCATGCCTTCCCTTTTCATAATTATTCCAAGCCTCTGTTGGTTTGTTTTCAAATCTCCCTTTCATTTATTTTTGTTCTCTTCTATCTTTCTCATCATTCTTTTAATATCTACCCCACCCTATCCCTACCTCCTGCTGAAATTCACATCCCTGTAACACAGCTGACTTTGGAGCAAATTTCCCAAGGCAGAATATTTCTTGGCCCTTGTCCCCTTCCCTTTTTTCATAGTTTGCGATTTCCAAAGCCCAAGGATAGTGGAAAAAAACCTTAACTTTTCAACTATCTCAAAATGAGATCGCTACTTCAAAGTTTTGGACTAAATCATGGTTGAAAGTAGTTTTTTCCCCTGGCATTAATCTATGCTATCTATAGATGGCTTTTAATATGTAAGGGGTCTAAATAAACATTACCTTCCTACAATAAAGAGATATTTCATCTTTATTTTCTCCAAAATCCACTTAATGTAAGCTTTTGGGCTTAAGCTAAAGCAGAGGCTGGCGATTTCAATAAAAGGAAGTAGGTAGACACAGATTTTTTTCCTTTCTTAGAGAATGTTTTTCAAAGGCACGAAGTTTAGAAATACTATCGGCCAGGGCTCTGAGGTCTAATTCTTATCCAAAGTTGGTTACTACCTTTCTAACATTCTATGACTCTTTAAAAAGGGAAAATTAAACCTTTCTCAGAAAAGAGTCTCTAAGAAATGCAAGGCAGGAAAACAATAGAAAAGCTGGAGATCATGAAAACCAACACAAGAACTCTTCATGAAAGCATCAGAGATGAACACGAATATATCTCTTTCATTTTAAGGATGCAGTTACTCACAAATACTTAATTCCTGGGTGTCTTCTCTAAACTGTTAGGTGCTGGGATGCAAAGATTAAGGAAGAGAAGTCTTCCCTTAAGGCACTCATCATGTCTTCACATGGCATCCAGATATAAGCCTATCTAACTGAATTTCCAGATAGTATTAAAAAGTCTAGCCTTTTTGGGGGCACCTGGGTAGCTCAGTCAGTTGAGCATCCAACTTCAGCTCAGATCATGATCTCTAGTCTGTGGGTTCAAGCCCTGCGTTCAGCTCTGTGCTGATGGCTCAGAGCCTAGAGCCTGCTTTGGATTCTGTGTGTCCTTCTGTCTCTCTCTCTGCCCTTTCCCTGCTCGTGTTCTGTCTCTCAAAAAAATAATATAAAATAACTTAAAAAATAAGTCTAGCCTTTTTGTGTCTTCAGAGGATAAAACTGGCGGTACCCACATGAACTGACCACCAGAGAGCATTGCTCCTTGTGACAAAAGACAGGTTTTAATTCTTCTTACGACCTGTTAAACAATAGGAGGGGTGGGAAGAGGTGACAGATTCCCCAGAGCCTCCCAGATCCTCTCTTCCAAGCCTCCCACTTACCTCAATGTTTGTCCCCTTACCAGGGTCAAAGTCCTTTTGTGACTCCAGCTTTTCAATGTGGCCCTCCAGGGACACCACCTCATTTAATAAGCTGCAGACAGACCAAGAGATGGACTAAGTCACATGGGCTAAGAAAAATCACCCAAGAGACAATCTTTTTTGATCTTTCAAGAATGAAATCCTCTTCTTACTTCAGAGGACTCTTGGGTAGTGGCTGTGTTGGAACGAATGTCACAAATACAATGCAAGAAAGTAAAAAACACGAAATAATCAAGAGAGCAGTACAGAAATGTAAGGCCTAATTGGACACAGGAGCAGAAAATTTATTTTTTTTTATTTTTATTTTTTAATTTTTTTAACATGTATTTATTTTTGAGACAGAGAGAGACAGAGCATGAACGGGGGAGGGGCAGAGAGAGAGGGAGACACAGAATCGGAAGCAGGCTCCAGGCTCCGAGCCGTCAGCCCAGAGCCTGACGCGGGGCTTGAACTCACAGACCTCGAGATTGTGACCTGAGCTGAAGTCGGACGCTCAACCGACTGAGCCACCCAGGCACCCCAGGAGCAGAAAATTTAAATGATTAAAATGGAAGCTTACCTAATCTCTAGAAAAAACAAACACAAAAAAATCCTTGGGAGGTAGGACTAGGCAAAGCTTTCTTCCACTTGACATCTATAAAAGGGAACACTGATAAACTGGGCCTCATCAAAATTTAAAGCTTTTGTTTTGGCCAAAGACTCTGTAAGTGGATTTGCTTGTCACATACCCTAGATCTTATATGTAGAAAATATGAAAACTTCTCAACACTCAGTATTAAAGAAGCAAACTATCCAATGAAGAAATGAACAAAACACATGCGCAGACATTTCCCTAAGGAGATACACAGATGGCAAATAAACACATGAAAGGATGCGCAGCACCTTTAGCCGTGAGAGAAATTCAAATCAAGGCTACAATGACATAGTACTACAAACTTATCAGAATGGCTAAGATGTAATATAGTGATAATGCCAAATGCTAGTGAGCTTCTGGAGAAATTGGGTCACCCGTACATTGATGGCGGGAATGTAAAATGGACAGTCATTCCAGAAAATAGCTTGGCGGTGCCTGTCAAAACTGAAAACAGACTTACCATATGACCCAGCAATTTCATTCTTGGGCTATTATCCCAGAAAAATAAACACTTACTTTCACACAGGAAGTTGTACATGAATGTCCAAAGTAGCTTTATTCATAATAGCCCAAAACTAGGAATTACACACTTGTCCTCTGATGGGTGAATGGTTAACCAAACTCTCTCTCTGTCGCTGTCTCTGTGTCTGTCTCTGTCTCTGTTTCTCTCTCTCTCCATACCATGGAATACTACTGAGCCACAAAAGGAGAGGAACTATTCATACAGGCAGCAACTTGGATGATCCTCAAAAAAATTATGCTGAGTGAAAAAAATGTATAATGCATGATTTGATGTATGTAACATTGATGAAATAACATAATTATAGACATGTGGAAATGATCTGTCATAGCTGGGTATTAGCAGTGGGTGGGAAGGAATCGCTGTGGCTATAAAGGAGTCTTGTGCAATGGTACAGCTGAGAATCTTGATGTGGTGGTGGCTATGGAAGGCTGCCCATATGATAAAATTGCACAGAACTATACACACACTCACACACGCAAATGAGAATACATATAACTGGTGAAATCTGTATAGGCTCTGTTTATAGTCCCAAGGTCATTTTCTTGGTTTCGATGGTATACTAAAGTTGGACAAAATGTTACCATTTAGAAAGGCTGAGGGGAAATGAAATGGGCAAATTCCTTGAAAGATACAACCTACTGCTAATATATACTGGAGAGCTCAGTAGCCGGAGGAGTCCTGTATATCATTAAATAAATTAAATTTGTAGTTAAAAATCTTACTGTAATGAAATACCCAGGCAATATGGCTTCACTGGCAAATTCAATCAAACATGTAAGGAAGAAATTGTGCCAGTTCTACACAAATTCATCCAGAAAATATCCCAGTTTTTTCTGGGATGTTTCTTTCATTAAAAGAAAGAAAAACCGAGGCCAATATCTCTCATTAATATGCATTCAAAAGTTCTATTTTAGTAAACAGAATCCAACAACATATAAAAAGAATAATATATTATGACCAGGTGGGGTTTATGCTGGCAATTCAAGGCTGGCTCAGCATTCAAACATCTTTCATTATAATTTGCTGTATCGGGAGACTATAAACAAACAAAAAACAAATAACATGCTCATTCATAGATGTGGCAAAAGCTATTGGAAAAATTTAGTACCGTTCCTGATTTTAAAAACATCTCAGTAAGCTAAGATGAGAAAACACCTTCCCAATCTCAAAAACAAAACAAAGCAAAACAAAACCATCAAGACAGCTAACATCACACCTCATACTTTTTCTGTGGGATAGAGAACAAGGTAAGTATGTCCAGTGTCTCCTGTCATTCCTCCTATTCAACATCATACTAGAAGTTCTAGCCAATACAATAAAGTAGCAAAAGGAAGTAAAAGGTATGCAGATTGGAAAGGAAGATATAAAGCTCTATTTGCGGATGACATGATTATCTATGTGGAAAATCCCAAATAATCTACAAAACTACTGGAGTTAACAAATGAGTTTAGCAAGGTCACAAGACACAAGACCAATATACAAAAACCAATTGTATTTCTGTATCTTCACAATTAATAATTAGAAATTGAAAAATTTCAAGTAACTTATAATGGCACCAAAAGCATGAAATACTTAGGCCTAAATCTAACAAAATATGATCTCTGTACCCTGAACACTATACAACACTGATGGAAGGAATACCTTTGACTCCAAAGCCCAATCTCTTTATACCAGTGACTAGATAAATAACAATTAGTCTCATCACTTCTGTTCCAGCTTAAAACTTTTCAGTTAAATTCAGATATACGTTAACAACTATACTTTTTAATATATTTTTTTTCATGTTATGCTAGTTGGATCCCTTTGGACAACACTGGCTAGAGCTGGTTATTGGGGACTTGAAGACCTCCCTTTGGTGACTATTAACACATCTCCAAAAAAAGAGCTTATGAAGGAAGTTCTTTCCTTGAGAGAAGAGAGAGCAAAGATGCAGATAACTGTGATTCAGGCTTTGAGATTTTTGTGGCATTGACCTCTAAACATAAGACTTGGCACTTCCTATTCTGAAGACTTTGTAAAAGATCTTACTACCTTAAAGCCAGAGTTTCTGAAGCTATGAAAATTTTCAACTATTTTCTGGCCAAACCCAACACCCTAAGATTACCTCTTCACTGTGAGGGGCGCCTGGGTGGTTCAGTCGGTTAAGTATCCTGCTTCAGTTCAGGTCATGATCTCACGTTCGTGGGTTTGAGCCCCACATCTGTTTCTGTGCTGACAGCTCAGAGCCTGGAGCCTGCTTTGGAGTCTGTGTCTCCCTCTCTCTCTGCCCCTCCCCTACTCATGTTCTGTCTTTCAAAAATAAATAAACATTAAAAAGGAAATTTTAAATTACCTCTTCACTGTGTTTTCTGTTAGGTTTATTTTTTGCATAATATTGTTCATTTTCTCCATCCAGTCTATGTGATCAGCTCCAAGTTCTCTCACTTGTAAACCCATCTGTATATTCCAGTGGTTTAGCTGGAAGAGCGTGTTCTCCTGACTCCTGCAGAAATATTATTATGGTCAGTTTTAAGGCAGAAAAATTCTTCCCTTGAATGGCAAGTTAGAATGCTGATTCTTTTTCTGTCACCAGAATGGGCCAGGTAGGCAGTTAGGCCTCAAGAAAGCATTTATATGATAGCCATTTAGATCGTCATAAGGCTGGAGGAAATAAAATGCATTTTACATTTAGTAAAAAAAAAAAAAAATGATGTATTTTTTAAATTTCCCTGTATGGAATGAGTGTTAAGTATTACACTCCCCTAATGAATGTTAGGGTAGTGATTGCATCTTGTTGGAAGAAGAGAGCTATAAAGGTTCTACAAGGCCTTAACAATACATTTCTATTGATAATTATGATGCTTTTCATATCTAGAGAATTATCTGAGAGTGACAAGATATGTATTAATTCCAGGCTCCAAAGAAGAGGTTGCAAAGAGAACCCCATGGCTCTGCCTACATCTCTAGAAATGTCCTTACTGTGCATCCTTACTGGAATGTGTAGGTAGTTCCTGGGGCACGTGAGTGTTTAAGGTTTAAGACATGTATGGATTTTAAATCTTCCAGTCTTTCCCTAAGTTGTCTGCTAAATTTCATTTTCTTTGCCACAAAATACTATTTTTTTCTTTTTTAAATCGAAGTATGATTAACACACAGTGTTAGATTAGTTTCAAGTGTATGATATAACGAAACAAGGATTTTATATATTCCTCAGTGCTCATCACAGTAAATGTACACTTTAATCTCCTTTGTCTATTTTACCCATCCCTCCCCCACCCTCCTCTGCCCCTCACCCCCTGCCCACTTCTCTTCTGGCAACCATCAGTTTATTCTCTGTACTTAAGAGTCTGGATTTTTATTTGTCTTTTTAAAAAATATTTTATTTTTGAGAGAGAGAGTACCATTGGGGAGGGGCAGAGAGAGAGGGGGACAGAGGATCCGAAGCAGGCTGCACGCTTGACAACAGAGAGGCTTACGCAGGGCTTGAACTCATGAACTGGGGGATCCTGACCTGAGCCTAAGTCAGAAGCTCGGCCAACTGAGCCACCCAAGCTCCCCTGTTTGTCTTGTTTGTTTGTTTGTTTGTTTGCTTGCTTGTTTCTTAAATTTTACATATGAGCGAAACCATATGATATTTGTCTTTCTCTGACTGACATACTCACATAGCATTATACCCACAAAGTATTATCAAGAATCCCTCTTTCTTGTTTCAAGGCTTACAGTTCAGGGATGCTCTCCTCTGAAAACTGCAAAGATGTGGGCACTTGAGGATCCTCATGTTGAACCTGATTTGTTTCTTGCTCATACTGCTCTTTCTGCAGGTCCTGGTGATGCTCAGCACCCAGCTCCGGCATATTCTGATAAAGATGATGAAAGAAGAAAAGCAGAAAAAAAAAAGGGGGTGTTATCACAAGAGGTGATGGCCTTCTTAGCCTACTCATGCCCCCTTCTCTGGGGACAAGCACATAACCCTCTGTGAGGCTGGAGCCTTCTAATGCATTTATAAAATAAGCAGACATGCCCTCTTGCTCCATTGACAGAGGAAGGCTGCAGCAGGGACGCAGAAAACATTAGGGTCCAGATGCAGGACTCTTTTCAGTGCTGACGGGTAACAGAATTCCACCTGATCATGGGCTCTAGCACTCCACTCAACATACTGGTTTCCAAAAAAAGTCAGTATCAGGGAAAAATAAAAGGGGGTGGGACTGTTTTATGTTAAGAGAGTCTAAAGAGATAAAACAACTGAATGCATTGCATAGCTCTTGTTTAGATGCTGATTTTAAAAGTGTAGGCATTTTCTGGGTTTTGGCACCAAAACTGAATGGATGACTGACTGACTGAATGAGTGAATGAATACATAAATAAATAAATAAATAAGCAAACAAACAAATAAATAAAAGTACGGGCATTCGAGGGCCAATTGAAAAAATTACAATGTTCAGAGAATTGAGGATATTAGGTTATGTCATGTAATTATTGCTGTTTTCCTGATGTGATGATGGAATCTTGGTTATGCAGAAGACAGTCTTTATTTTTAGAGATGCTGACTGAAATAAACAAGGGTGAAGTCTTATGCTGTCTTTGACCTACTTTTAAAAAGGATCAAAAAATTCCATCTATTTACATATATAAAGATAAAACAGGGGTGCCTGGGTGGCTCAGTAGTTGAGCATCTGACCCTTGATTTTGGCTCAGGTCATGATCCCAGGGTTGTGGGACTGAGCCCCTGCTTTTAGCTCTGTACTGAGAATGGAGCCTGCTTGGGATTCTCCCTTTCTCTCTCTCTCTCTCTCTCTCTCTCTCTCTCTCTCTCTCCCTCCTCCCTTTCTCCTGCTCACGTTCTTTCTCTCTCTAAAATAAAATAAAAAGATAAAGCAAATGTGACAAATGCTAACAATTTCAAAATCTAAGTGGGAGTATATGATTGATCCTTGTATATCTTTAAGTTTTCATTTTATTTAAAATTTTTCATAATAAGGAGTTATAAGGGGGGAAAAGCCTACTCTATCAGTCTGACCCATGAATTTTATTTCTTTGTTTCTTTATTCTTTGCCTTGTTCTATAAAAACATTTAAACCATTTTCTCGTATTTCACTTCTGTTCATGCACACAATTAATCATTTATATTTGAACATTTCTCTTCTTTAGTGACTACATTGTGAAATATTTCTCTGTTCTTTGAAGAAGTCTGAAATTTTGGTCTGAAATTTTTGTGTTTCAGCAAAACTATTTTTAAACTGAAAGGAGAAAAATTTGGAGTGCAGATCAGTCTCTTACTGAAATGTCTGTATAAATTACTGGCCATGTCAACAGGAATAACCGACATTCACATAACTCTTTACAAACCTCTTTCATGTGCATTCTTTCTTTTAATTCCCATGATGGACTTCAGTGGATAAAGTCAGGTATTGAAATCTCCTAGGGAATTCATATCAGTGATTAGTCCAAGGTTATATGACATAGTGGATTAAGTGGTCTCTCCAAAAAGATATGTCCATGTCCTAATACTAAAACCCCGAGACTGTGACCTTATTTGGAAAAGAGTCTTTACGGATATAATTAACTTAAGCGTCTTAAGATGAGATTATCTTGAATTACCTAGACCCTAAATCCAATGACAAGTGTCCTAATGAGAGACAGAAAACACCCACAGAGAGGAAGAAGTCATGAGAAGACAGAGCTGCCACAAGCCAAGGAATGCCTGGAGGCTCCAAAAGCTGGAAGAGGCACGGCAGGATTCTCCTGTAGAGTGTTCAGAGAAAGCATGACCCTGCTGATCCCTTTTTTCAAACTTCTGGCCTCTAGAACTATGAAAGAATACATTTCGTGTTGTTTTAAGTCACCAAATTTATGGTAATTTGTTACAGCAGCCTTGGGAAACCAATACATATGGCCAATAAATATGTGGACTAGAACTTGAAGTAGGTTTTCTGATTCCAAGGCCATGACTATTTTCATCATATCTAGTCCTTGGATTCACATTAAGAAATATCTCGTCCCTATCACTTCCATGGCCCAGAGGCACCTTGCCAGCGAGGTAAGGATTATTATCACACTTACGGATGAAGAAACAGGCTAGATTTTCCGAGTGCTGTATAACTCTGCTTAGCTACTTCTTTGCGAATAAAAACATCCATAACTTCAATTTCTTCCCACCTAATCTTTTGCCACGCTATTCAAAGGCAGCAGCAACACTGTGATGTTGAGGAAGAACAACACTTCACTGGGTATGGGGGACCTGAGTTCTAAGCCTTGTTCTACTCTTGTGGCTGTGGAACCACCTAACCACTCTAAAGCTCAGTTTCCTGTTCTGGAAGAACAAAATTGGACCAGATCATCCTCAGGGTTCTGTCTATGTCCAAAAAAATCTACAACATTTCTCATTTTCATCAATTGGTTTACTGTAATGGTTAATACACTGCAAAAGAGTCAAAGCCAGGAAGTTGAAATGAAATTTTTTTTTTTTTAACGTTTACTTGTTTTTAGGACAGAGAGAGACAGAGCATGAACAGGGGAGGGGTAGAGAGAGAGGGAGACACAGAATCGGAAACAGGCTCCAGGCTCTGAGCCATCAGCCCAGAGCCCGACGCGGGGCTTGAACTCACGGGCCGCGAGATCGTAACCTGGCTGAAGTCGGATGCTCAACCGACTGCGCCACCCAGGCGCCCCTGAAATGAAATATTTTTTAAAAGCTTCAGGATTGAACAAATAAAGAGGTGTGTGTGTGTGTGTGTGTGTGTTAATAATAAACTAAAAGTGTACTTGCATGAAATACAACGCCTGAGGGCATTACTTTCCATTTATGTGCAGCTCTTTGAAAAGCTCATATGCCTCTATTTGGGTGTTCCATAGGCACCTCAAACTCATCAAGCAAAAAATTGAACTTATTGTATTTCCCCTCTACCTTGTCCAGGTTCCCGTCTTTGCATATGTTCTCCCTATTCATCTGGATGCCTCTGCAGGAACCCTGAAAGAAGTCCTTGAGTTTTCATGGGAGATATTCTTTTCCCTCTTCATTACTCATGTCACACCACTTGGTGTCCAAGCCCAATAGCACCTATCTTTTAAACCTGTGTCCTTTTCTCTCCATTTCCATGGCTGCCAGTCAGTGCCTTGTTTTGGTCCTCATCACTTTCTGACTCCTATTGGCGCCCTGGCTCCAGCCTGTATCCTGCGCTATCTCCCCCCATAGTGTCCTGCCTGCCTGCTTGCTCATCACTCCTTTTCTTCCACCCTTCCTCTCAGAACACAAGTTCTCTTTAGCTCCTTTGTCTTTGCATGTACTGTCCCTTCTTTCTGAAATGCTTTTCTTTCATCCAGTTCACCCTTCAAAACTCAGTTTTCATTTTCCTGGTCATCTGCCTGTACAGCACCTGCCATGTACTTTGTACCACATCTGCTACTTCCGGCGTGGGTTTATCATGCAGAGCCATTTTCTTGTCTGAGTCCCGACTAGTGTGTGAGCTCACTGAGGGGAAAGGATTTTAGATAGGTAGAGATAGTCTCAACACTTTACAGTGCCTAGAACACAGTGGATGTTCAGTACGTGGTTTTAAAATAAATAGACTTCCTGTGTTCACTGCAGCATTATTTACAATGACCAAGATATGGAAGAAACTTAAGCGTCTATCAACAGATGAATGGATAAAAAAGATCTGGTACAGACCAGAGAAGATGGCAGCGTAGGAGGACGCTGGGCTCACTGTGTCCTGCTGATCACTTAGATTCCGCCCACATCTGCCTACGTAACCCAGAAAACCGCCAGAAGGCTGGCAGAACGGACTCTCCGGAGCCAAGCGCAGACAAGAGGCCCACGGAAGAGGGTAGGAAGGGCGGAGAGGCGGTGCAGACTACACGGACTGGAGGAGGGAGCCAGGGCGGTGGAGGGGCAGCCCTCCCGGCAAGGGAGAGCCCTGAGTCTGACTTGCAAAAGCAGAGGGGCCAGACGGAGTGAGTTCTGACAGCCAGCGGGATGTAACATCTGGAATGTTATAGATCAACAGCTCCGTTTGGAGAGCAAGAGGGCAAGAGGACACCACGAGGGAGAGGTGTTAAGCCCCGGAAGACAGAGCTCAGCTTGGAGGGGGAACAAAGGTGCTGGCCAATGCCATCTCCCTCTCCCACCCCCCAGCCTAAAACCCAAAGGGAACCAATTCCCATCACCGAACTTGCTTGCACCAGACAAACACCCAACACTGTACTTCTGTGGATCCATCCCTCCAATGGGCCTCCCTCCCTCCCAGTGATACAGGGCCCTCTTGCAGGGGACCACCATCGGCAAAGTGAGCTGAGCCTGCCCCTCCCGCCCCTGTGCACCTTGCAGATCCACCCCGGCTAATACACCAGATCCCATCCAGGCTGCACCACAAGCCTGGCAGTGTGCAAGTAGCCCAGACAGGGACCACACCACTCCACAGTGAGTCCTGCCCCTGAGAGTGGGGAAGATAAGGTACACACCAGTCTGACTGTGGCCCCAGTGGTGGGCTGGGGACAATATCTGGTTTGACTGCAACCCCTCCCACCAACACAAGTTACTCCGGACCCCACAGGGGAAGTGCCCTGCAGTTTGGAGCCACCACAGGACTACCCAAGATGATGAAACAGAAGAATTCTCTGCAAAAGAAACTCCAAGAAGTAGCGACAGCTAACGAATTGATCAAAAACGATTTAAGCAATATAACGAAACAAGAATTTAGGATAATAGTCATAAAATTAATCGCTGGGCTTGAAAAAAGCATAGAGGACAGCAGAGAATCTATTGCTACAGAGATCAAGGGACTAAGAAATAATCATGAGGAGCTAAAAAATGCTATAAATGAGGTGCAAAATAAAATGGAGGCAACCACAGCTCGGATTGAAGAGGCAGAGGAGAGAATAGGTGAATTAGAAGATAAAATTATGGAAAAAGAGGAAGCTGAGAAAAAGAGAGATGAAAAAATCCAGGAGTATGAGGGGAGAATTAGAGAACTAAGTGTTGCAATGAAACGCAACAATATGCATATCATAGGAATTCCAGAAGAGGAAGAGAGAGAGAAAGGGGCTGAAGGTGTACTTAAACAAATCATAGCTGAGAACTTCCCTGATCTGGGGAAGGAAAAAGTCCTTGAAATCCAAGAGGCACAGAGAACTCCTTTCAGACGTAACTTGAATCGATCTTTTGCATAACATAACATAGTGAAACTGGCAAAATACAAGGATAAAGAGAAAATTCTGAAAGCAGCTAGGGATAAACACACTCTAACATATAAAGGGAGACGATAAGACTAGTGGCAGATCTATCTATTGAAACTTGGCAGGCCAGAAAGGAATGGCAGGAAATCTTCAATGTGATGAGCAGGAAAAATATGAGCAGCCCAGAATCCTTTATTCAGCAAGTCTGTCATTTAGAATAGAAGGAGAGATAAAAGTCTTCCCAAACAAACAAAAACTGAAGGAATTCATCACCACTAAACCAGCCCTACAAGAGATCCTAAGGGGGAGTCTGTGATTGAAATGTTGCAAGGATCACAAAGTACCAGAGACATCACTGCAAGCATGAAACCTACAGACATCACAATGACTCTAAACCCATATCTTTCTATAATAACACTGAATGTAAATGGACTAAATGCTCCAACCAAAAGACATAGGGTATCAGAATGGATAAAAAAACAAGACCCATCTATTTGCCATCTATAAGAGACTCATTTTAGACTTGAGGACACCTTCAGATTGAGAGTGAGGGGATGGAGAAGTATCTATCATGCTACTGGAAGTCGAAAGAAAGCTGGAGTAGCCATACTTATATCAGACAAACTAGACTTTAAAGGCTGTAACAAGAGGAGAAGGGCATTATATAATAATTATAGGGCCTATCCATCAGGAAGAGCTAACAATTATAAATGCCTATGTGCCGAATATAGGAGCCCCCAAATATATAAAACAATTACTCACAAACATAAGCAACCTTATTGATAAGAATGTGGTAATTGCAGGGGACTTTAATACTCCACTTACAGTAATGGATAGATCATCTAGACACAGGATCAATAAAGAAACAAGGGCCCTGAATGATACACTGGATCAGATGGACTTGACAGATATATTTAGAACTCTGCATCCCAAAGCAACAGAATATACTTTCTTCTCAAGTGCACATGGAACATTCTCCAAGATAGATCACATACTGGGTCACAAAACAGCCCTTCATAAGTATACAAGAATTGAGATCATACCATGCATACTTTCAGACCACAATGCTATGAAGCTTGAAATCAACCACAGGAAAAAGTCTGGAAAACCTCCAAAAGCATGGAGGTTAAAGAACACCCTACTAAAGAATGAATGGGTCAACCAGGTAATTAGAGAAGAAATTAAAAAACATATGGAAACAAATGAAAATGAAAATACAACAATCCAAATGCTTTGGGATACAGCGAAGGCAGTCCTGAGAGGAAAATACATTGCAATCCAGGCCTATCTCAAGAAACAAGAAAAATCCCAAGTACAAAATCTAACAGCATACCTAAAGGAAATAGAAGCAGAACAGCAAAGACAGCCTAAACCCAGCAGAAGAAGAGCAATAATAAAGATCAGAGCAGAAATAAACAATATAGAATCTAAAAAAACTGTAGAGCAGATCAACGAAACCGAGAGTTGGTTTTTTGAAAAAATAAACAAAATTGATAAACCTCTAGCCAGGCTTCTCAAAAAGAAAAGAGAGATGACCCAAATTGATAAGATCATGAATGAAAATGGAATTATTACAACCAATCCCTCAGAAATACAAGCAATTATCAGGGAATACTATGAAAAATTATATGCCAACAAACTGGACAACCTGGAAGAAATGGACAAATTCCTAAGCACCCACACACTTCCAAAACTCAAACGGGAATAAATAGAAAACTTGAACAGACCTATAACCAGCAAATAAATTGAATCAGTTATCAAAAATCACCCAACAAATAAAGAGTCCAGGACCAGATGGCTTCCCTGAGGAATTCTACCAGACATTTAAAGCAGAGATAATACCTATCCTTCTCAAGCTGTTCCAAAAAATAGAAAGGGAAGGAAAACTTCCAGACTCATTCTATGAAGCCAGTATTACTTTGATTCCTAAACCAGACAGAGACCCAGCAAAAAAAGAGAACTACAGGCCAATATCCCTGATGAATATAGGTGCAAAAATTCTCAATAAGATACTAGCAAATTGAATTCAACGGCATATAAAAAGAATTATTCACCATGATCAAGTGGGATTCATTCCTGGGCTGCAGGGCTGGTTCAACATTCGCAAGTCAATCAACGTGATACATCACATTAATAAAAGAAAAGATAAGAACCATAGGATCCTGTCAATCGATGCAGAAAAAGCATTTGACAAAATTCAGCATCCTTTCTTAATAAAAACACTCAAGAAAGTCAGGATAGAAGGAACATACTTAAACATCATAAAAGCCATTTCTGAAAAGCCCACAGCTAACATCATCCGCAATGGGGAAAAACTGAGAGCTTTTTCCCTGAGATCAGGAACACGACAGGGATGCCCACTCTCACCGCTGTTGTTGAACATAGTGTTGGAAGTGCTAACATCAGCAACCAGACAACAAAAGGAAATCAAAGGCATCCAAATTGGCAAAGATGAAGTCAGGCTTTCACTTTTTGCAGATGACATGATATTATACATGGAAAATCCGATAGACTCCACCAAAAGTCTGCTAGAACTGGTACATGAATTCAGCAAAGTCACAGAATACAAAATCAATGTATAGAAATCAGTTGCATTCTTATACACTAATAATGAAGCAACAGAAATACAAATAAAGAAACTGATTTATTTATTTATTTGTTTGTTTATTTACATATTTATTATATGTATGTATACATACACACATACACACACACAAGGGAATATTATTCCACCAAAGAAAAGAACGAGATTTTACCATTTGTGACAACGTGGATGGACCTAGAGGGCATTATGTTAAGTGAGGTAAGTCAGACAAGGACAAATACCATATGATCTCACTTATGTGTGGAGTCTAAAAAACAAAACAATTGAATAAACAAAACAAACAAACGGATTTATAAATACAGAGAAAAAGCTGGTGGTTGCCAGAGGGGAGGAGCAAAGTAGGTAAAGAGGTGGAGAGGCACAAACTTCCAGTTACAGAAAATAAATAAATAGACTTCAGTAGTAGGCAAATGCATTCTGCCTGTGAGAGATGCATACGAAAGCAGGAAACAGGAAAGTGTGCTCACTCACCTGGCATCCGAAATCAACACTATACATAGCAGTGCCAGAGATTGGAAAATGTGAAACCAGACAAAATATTCGTTTCTAAATATTTTGGGGGTTTTGATGGTTAGATACGGCAATTTTGGCAGTCTGGTTAAAGTCTATTTTGTTAATTAAGCCAACTGATTTTTTTTAAAAACTTCTGTTAACTCTGTCCTTTTTCTGAACCTTTAAATCTCATGGTCTCATAAAAAAATGTGAAGTTATGCAAATTAAAGACCTTCTGGTTTGCTTTCAGGGAATAAGACAAAGCTGCTTCTTCCTAAAGAAGTCATATATTTGTCCTTTTATTGGCAAAGATCTTAATTTATTAACTTACATTAATTGTGTAACTGCATGTGATTTATTTTTATATGATTGTAGAATTTTCCCTATAAATAAATTGACATAGGGGCGCCTGGGTGGCGCAGTCGGTTAAGTGTCCGACTTCAGCCAGGTCACGATCTCGCGGTCCGTGAGTTCGAGCCCCGCGTCGGGCTCTGGGCTGATGGCTCAGAGCCTGGAGCCTGTTTCTGATTCTGTGTCTCCCTCTCTCTCTGCCCCTCCCCCATTCATGCTCTGTCTCTCTCTGTCCCAAAAAAATAAATAAACGTTAAAAAAAAAAATTAAATTGACATAAAGAAATATAGCCAAAAAAATTTTAAAGCCTTTGTGAAACAGATACTCTGACTTGAAGTTTGTAAGAAATAGTCTTTTTGCCTTATACCCTGAGAATGTGGACTGTTTGGTAAACTCTTACAGAGTGAATAATTTTATTCTCTAATTACACTTATTCTATACTGAGTCAACAAGGGATGTTCACTGACTGACAGGATTCGGTGGGTCAATGGTAACAGCCCTTGGAGTCCAGGGACAAGGCCCCTCCAAAAAAAATCAGATGATACTATTTATAGAGTAATACCTTCAATTCATGTTCCCTAAGATCATAGAGCCTCACACTTCAATTTCCCAATTTCCTTTTCTCATCCTCAGCCTTGCTAAAAAACCCCATCATAAGTCTCCCCTTCTAATTCAGTACCTATTATTCTTTTTTTCCATAAAAGGTGTCTGGCTGGCTGGCTGTCTGTCTGTCTTTCCTTTCACTTCTTGTCTGTCTCATTATGTCTATTCTCCAACTTCTAACTCCATCCCCTCATGCCTTGTATCCCCTTCTACTTCTTTGTTTCTATGTTTACTTACTGAAGAATCCTCAAAGGTAAAGTCCAGCTTACAATATTCTTTTGGGACTTTTCCTTCTATGGATTTACAGAATTAGCCAGCCCTGAATCCAAAATATATTCAAAGGAGAAGTAGACAAAGAGATGAATCCTGAGCTTCCTGTGGGGGATGCATAAGCCTGGGTGTGGACATTCTCACTCTAGCCTTCTTTCATGTTTTTCTGGCTGGTTGAAACCAAAGGCCAATGGCCTGGGGGATCTATGGAGAGATTTGCTCATCGATAATAAACTGGGTCTGTCTCAGCCATGCCTCCGCTTTGATCTAGATGGTAGTGAAAACATAAACCCTTCCCGGGACAATCTCTGGCGTTTGTTGGAATTTCCTCCATTCCATGTCAGCTGAGTGACTGAATTTCAAAGACTGGGAGATGTTCAGACTGAATTAAGAGTAAATAGATCTCTCTGGTGCTTCCTGTTGGAAGACAGTCTGTGAGCAGAGGGCGATTTTACACACGGCAATTTACTCTAGGGTGAAAAAAGTCACAGTTATTTCACAAATCCCAAGGACAAAAGTAACATAGAATGCACAAATGTTTTTGTGCTTTTGTGTGGAAAGGTTAGCAAATCCCTCACGTGATAACAGCAGCCCCCAGAGGAGACGCTCCCTCCCTCCTGGTCTCAAGCTCTGAACACCCCGCACCTACTATGGGGGAAACCCTCAGATCTTTCCTTGTCACCTTGAGATTTGAGATACGAAGTTCCTCTCTTCACCCACTGTGATGCTTACATCTTCCCTTACCCATTTTGTAGTCTCTGTCACATGATGGAAGTCACTTTGAGGCTTTTCAGAGAAAATGTTCTCATCATCTGATCTGTCCAATATGCGGTCCATTTTGGTAAATTCCCTCTGCAAACTGCAAGCCACACAATCAAAACAGATGCTGTTATTATGCCTTAGGTCTATAGTTTAGGCTCGACCTAAACATCTCTAGAGGGAGAACACAGGAATCTTTCCCGGCTCCAAGGAGTACTGATTTCACCCTGTGTGAATAATGTCTACCATGGTATACTGCACAAAACAGGAATAGAGAGGCGGGATAAGTATTTGCTGACTGAATCAATAAGTGATTGAACAGTGAGATTGCAAATTCCAAAGCCATTACAGCTGTGTGCCTGCGTGCGTGCAGATGTGTGTGTAAAATAAACAAATAATAAATAAATACTCTTTTTAAAAAAGTAGAGTTGAAAAGTGTCGTGTGGTTCAAAAGACCATGCAGAATGGAGAAAGTCTGTGTTACTATCTTGATCTCTAGTTGCCTAATGTCTGCCCCACATTTACTCGTTCCTTTTTCTCCTTCCACGGAGATTCCATGCATAAACAAGCTATGTTTATGTAGATATATAAGCCTTTTTAAATATACATGAGAGGATATTATACACATTATTCTGCACCTTATATTTCTTTTTTAACAACCTCTTGGAGTCCATTTCATATTAGTACATATAGAGCTGTCTCATTTTATTTTTATTTTATTTTTAATTTTTTAAATGTTTATTAATTTTTGAGAGAGAGAGAGAGAGAGAGAGAGAGACAGAGTGCAAGCGGGGAAGGGGCGGAGAGAGGGAGACACAGAGTCCGAGGCAGGCTCTAGGCTCTGAGCTGTCAGTGCAGATCCCAACACGGGGCTTGTACCCACGAACCGTGAGATCATGCCCTGAGCCAAAGTTGGCCACTTAACCGCCTGAGCCACCCAGGCTCCCCGGGAGCTGCCTCATTTTCAAATGGTTATGTGGTACTTCATTGTGGGGCCATATACCAATTTGCTAATCAGTTCTTCATTAATGCATATGTAGATTATTTCCAATTAATTGTTAACTACAAACAGTGTTGCAGTGAATATCCCTATACATCTATGGGTCGATGTGTGTGTATGTGTACAAATATATCTATTGGATAACCCTAAAAATAGAATTGCTGGGTCAGTAGATACATATATTTTAAATTGTGACAGATTTTATCAAAGATTTTATCATAGATTTTAAGTTATGCCTTAAAGAGGTTGAATCCATTTACACTTCCAACAAAAATGATGAGAGTGCCTGTTTTCCACTCCTTTTCTACAATCATGTATTATTAAATTTTTTTCATCTTTGTCAATCCCATATGCTTAAACTGGTATCTCTTTTTAGTTTTAATCTTTTTTTTATTAGCGAGGTTGAGCATTTTTGCCTATATGTATAAAACCCATTTGTATTTCCTGTTCTAAGGTAATGTATTGAAATCCTTTGCCCATTTCCTATTGGATTACTGTTATTATCTGGAGCGTATGTGTGTGTATATGTACACACACACTCACATATACATCTGAGTGAATCGCAATACATTGTGATGGAGGTCTATGGCAGGAGTTTCCAGTCTGTGGGTTTTGAACCCTGAGGTGGGTGCATTTTACACCTACCCTGTATAGAAAGGGGTTCTGGAATCTATACAGGGAATCTAAACATTTCTATAGACTGAACAAATATTGCTTCCACAAATACTGCTTAAAGTTTCCAAAGGTATATACTACTGGTATTAATAAATTGTAAATGCATTTAAAAACATCTTTGATGTCATAATAGGTTTTTTGACACATGAGGATTCTGGGAAGTCTTTTACTTTAACACATTTCTTCCTATTCAAAAAGGTTGTTAATTGTTGGTTTATATTAGAACACATTTTTATCATGTATTAACCAATGCGTATGTTTATTTGTCTGAATATTTTGTGTTTTTTCTACTCCAGAAAGTATTGTAAATGGTTTATATATTTTCCACACGAAGATAATAAAAGCACAAAGCAAAGTATTTTTGTAAATTGAGATTAGAGCCTTAACCATTTGTATTCAACTGATGTCCACCTGGTTTATGACCATAGGCCCCTTTAGTGTCTTCCAATAAATATTCATGAGGTCAAAATTAAAAGAATTGTAGAGAAGAATGTCAACCCCACCCCTGAACTTGCAAATCTCATTGTTTGCATCCTACTGTCCCAACAAAGTCTCCAGACAGAGACTGTTCCTGAGAGCTCAGCCCTCACTTACTTCTGCATTGCACCTTCAGCCACATCCGTATTTTGGAGAAAGCCATTGTTTTTCTCAGTAAACTGTTGTTCCTTTCCAACTGTCTTCATCTGCAGAGACATCCTGTCACTTAGCTTCATAAGAGCCATTTCTTCAGCGCTGCAGGGACGATGATGGCAACAAGAGGGCTTTCTTAGCAGGATGGCAACTACATTCCCTGCACTGATACACTGATAACAGGCCTATTTCAGGAAGTTTGGTCTTAACCCCTCTCCTTCCAAAACTGGCCATCATTTATAAGGGACCCCAAAGTAAGCTCTTAGGTTTCTCTGTTCAGATATATACAGGAAAGTCTGTGTGTGTGGCTGTCCTTAGGACTTCTCTGGTTAACATGAGGGTGGTCTGAGCCTACAAATGTGTATTTTAAATCCTTGAATGAGAATATTATAGAGCAATGTATAAGAGCCAGGCTAGGGAAATGGGACCCTTGGATTTTAAAATCTCTTTTTGATCATGTATACGCACAAAAAATGGAAAAGGAGAAAGAAGGAAATAGAAATCACTGGTACTCTGGAGATGACCAGAGATACCCAAGATATCCAGACAAAACCACTCCTAATATTTTGTTGTATTTATTTTTATTTCTAAATTCGATATTTGTTTTATTCTTTTTCTGTTGTTGACAACTAGGTCATTTCTAATTTTGTAATGTCAATAATATAGTAATGAATATCCTTGCTTAGTAATTTTCAGCACATCTCTATTATTTACTTATAATACTTCCTTAGAAGTAAAGCAACTGGGTCGAGGTGTATATGCATTTTTAAGGACTTAGAAAAATATTTCCAAATTGCTTTCCAAAAGGTTGAAACAATGTACACCACCACCAGCTGTGTATGAGAAGGGGCATTTCCTTCCAGCCAGACAGGCAAGTGTTAGCAGAGGGCGGAGGAGTTAAGTGTTAGAGTAGTGAGGTAGTGGGGAAAAGAAAGGGGAGAGGAAATAGAAAGGAGGCAGAGAGATGTGAGGAAGCTTCTAGAAAGCTCATGTGAAAAGCTATAAGAAAGGATCCCTATGAAACATAACTCCCATTTATTGGCAGAAATCACAGGGATTATACCCATCACCAAAAGGATATACCTTCTTCTCTGGAGGGTATCCTGGCCCCCCAGAACCCTGAGAGACAGAAACCCTGAGGGACCGAGGGGGAATATAGGCTAATGGAAGGCAAAGGATAGCAGGGATTTTCCTAGAAGGGTGAACTATGGCTGGGATTAAGAATGGTAAGAGGAGGGGTGCCTGGGTGGCTTAGTTGGTTGGGCATCCGACCCTTGGTTTCAGCTCAGGTCATGATCTTGCTGTTCTTGAGATCAAGCACCTGTTGGGCTCTGTGCTGACAGTGTGGAGACTGCTTTGGATTCTCTCTCCCTCGCCCTCTGCCCCTCCCCCACAAGCTCGCACGCTCTCTCTCTCTCTCTCTCTCTCTCTCTCTCAAAAATGAATAAATATTAAAGAGGGGTGCCTGGGTGGCTCAGTCAGTTAAGTGTCTGACTTCGGCTCAGGTCACGATCTCATGGTTTGTCGGTTTGAGCCCCATGTCGGGCTCTGTGCTGAATGCTTGCTCAAAGCCTGGAGACTGCTTCTGATTCTGTGTCTCCTCTCTCTGCTCCCCCCACCCCACCCCGCTTGTGCTCTGTCTCATTGTCTCTCAAAAATAAATAAATATAATTAAAAAAAATTAAAGAGAAAAGAAAAAGGAATGGTAGGAGGAAAGAGGCTCTGGGAACCACAGATATTTTGGAACCATCTGGGCAGCCAACACCCTGGTCCATCACTCTGTGGCAAAACTGAGCTTTGTCCTTGACCAGTGGGGGGGATCCACAGTGGATGTGGTACAGAGGGGACCCTTGTGAAGGAGAAGCAAAGGGAAAGACTAGAACCTTTGATGTGAGGTAGCTCCATCCTTCTTAGCTTTGAGTGTGACAAAAAAGACTGAAACTTTGATCTCTTTCAGGAGGGACGCTGTGACCTGCCCAATTTCATCACAGATCCTATCTGGACAGTTTCATCTGTTTCCTGAAGGTGCTGAGCATTACTAAGGCAGTTCCTAGCTTTGAAAGATGAATGGCCATGAAATCTGCCTGGTTTCATGTCTCTTTCCTGTCCAAGAACTGGAATACTGTGCAAATAATATTTCCTGACTTTGACAATTCTTTGACATCCTAATAGTTTCCATTGGGTGATTCAAAAGAAAACCTGTTTCTCTCAATTCAAGTACCTACACCAATTCTGCATCCATACATTTTCTCTTATTTCAAATAACAGAATCCTAATGATGGCTTATGTTTGTGCAGCACCTAACAAGATTACAATGCTTTTCACATATTATCTTATTCAGTTCCTACAACAACACAGTGAGGAAGGTATTATTCCTGTTTTATGTGTCCTAAGCTCTGGGGGATGGTGTGATTTACTTAGAGTCATACAGCTGGTTAACTAGCCAAACTAAGACTCAGAATTTCCATGTCCTCACAGCTACTTATAAGGGATTTCTTCCCCACCCCAAAAGATGATCTAGCTCAGGGCTTCCGAATAAAATTTTCTGTGATGTTGGAAATCTTCTCTACACTGTTCAATACAGTAGGTCCCAGCCATCTATGTCTACTGAGCACTTGAGATGTGCTAATGCAACCGAGGAATTGAAACTTTTTTACCTAAATAAATTTAAATTCAATTAGCCATATGTGGCCAGTGGCTACCATATTGAACAACACAGATTTTCTAGCCCAGGAATCAGCAAACTATAGCCTGCAGGCCAAATCCATCCTGCCCCCTGTTTCTGTAAATAAAATTTTATTGGAACGCAGCCACACCCATTCCTTTACATATTGTCTATGACTGTTTTGTGCTGCAATGACTGAGTTGAATGGTTGCAAGAGCAATGTAAATTTGGCAAGCAAAGCCTAAAATATTTACTACCTGGCCTGCAAAACCTAAAATATTTGCGATCCTGCTCTTTACAGAAAAAGTTTGCCAATGTTTGTTCTAGACCATCACCTTCTTCTGTGATGATGGGTGTTTGCCAGAGTGAATCAACTAGATACAGTGAATAAGAGTAGAAATGGGAGCTATTAGTCAGGTTTCTTTAGCTTCAAAATAATAATAATAATAATAATAATAGTGCTTACACATGTGCAGCACCTTCAGTTTCTTAAGAACTTTCACTAAGTTGTTTCATTTGAGCCTCACATCCACCCTGTATGGTCAGGCAACCCAGGCAGATCTTATTGCTTCTATTTTTTAATTTTTTTTTAATGTTTATTTATTTTTGACAGAGAGAGAGAGACAGAGCATGAGCAGGGGAGGGCAGAGAGAGAGGGAGACGCAGAATCGAAAGCAGGCTCCAGGCTCTGAGCTGCCAGCACAGAGCCCGATGCGGGGCTCGAACTCACAGACCGCGAGATCATGACCTGAGCCAAAGTCGGACGCTCAACTGACTGAGCCCCCCAGGTGCCCCTTGCCTCTATTTTTTAGATGCAGAAACTGAGACTCAGAGATGGTCCATGATTTGCCCAAATTTTATTGCTAGAAAATGGTAGAATCAGGATTTAAACCTGCAAGTTCTGGCTACGAAGGTGGCAATTATCCTACTGTTATATGTACATTTGATGCCCAATATGTTTTTTTTTTTAATTTTTTTTTTCAACGTTTATTTATTTTTGGGACAGAGAGAGACAGAGCATGAACGGGGGAGGGGCAGAGAGAGAGGGAGACACAGAATCAGAAACAGGCTCCAGGTTCTGAGCCATCAGCCCAGAGCCCGACGCGGGGCTCGAACTCCCGGACCGCGAGATCGTGACCTGGCTGAAGTCGGACGCTTAACCGACTGCGCCACCCAGGCGCCCCGATGCCCAATATGTTTTGATGGGTTACTTAATAACCTTCTCATCTCAAAAACAAGCTATCTTTTGAAGCTAACTTTTTTTTTAGTAATCTCTACACCTAGTGTGGGTCTTGGACTCAAGACCTCCAGATCAAGAGTCACATTGTGCTACTGATCAAGCCAGCCAGGCACCCCTGAAACTAACTCTTGACGAGTTATGTAGTGTAGGTCCTCATTACTCACGGTGTGGTTTGCACACCTGCAGTATCAGCACCACCTGGGAGCTTGCTAAACATGCAGAATCTCAGGTCCTACCCTGTCTCACTGAATCAGCGTCTGCATTTCACAAGATCCCAGGTGATTCATATATGTATGAAAGTTTGAAAATATTACACTCTAGACCATTGAAACGAGAATCCCTCTTCTCCTCCCTACACCCGATCTCTTCATTGCTATGTGTTTATACCTTTGGTCTCTAGGGCTGTTTGGTACAACTGGAATGAATCCCTCCTCCTTCCCCCAGCCTCACCAAAACCTTTAACATTATAAATTTGGAGAACCATTAATCAAAAGAAACAGATCAACTATTTTAAAGGACAGCTGATGAGATCTCTAACTTACATTTTGTGGGGGATTTTCTCCAGGCCTGACCACTCAGATTGCCCTCTTCAGTTTCTGCTAACCAGACAATTTGGGGTCCCAGGAATTTTAAAGCATGGTTCCAATAATCAAGGATTTGATGTCAAGGCTCCTGGCAAGGTTGTGACGAGACGGTACAGCTGTGAAATAGTATATACCTGCTAATATCCTTGTTCTTCAATCCGGTAATCACAAAATTCTCTCAATTCAGTGGGGTAGACTGGGGACAGTTAAGTTTCCCTGAAAAGTTCTGGTGAGGCCAGATCCACCTTTCCCCTAGAAGAGGCCATTTGTGAGAGCTACACACCTAGGCAGGCGAGTTTGCAGTTGGACTTTTCCTCTCTGACATTCCGCACGGAATGCGGCATGTGCAACCCTTCAACCCCCTCTCACAAAGTTCCAGGTATACAGAGCTCGCCTGCTTTCTTTTAACTTAATCTCCAGCTAATCTCCCAGCTTCCTTGCTTTTGCTAACTATTGGAAACTAAATTCAGCCCTCTGTCCATCTGTCTACGGACACGATGCTCTGGGATGCCTTTCCAGCCTCGGATGCTTCTGCCATGCCTGCTCCTTTCACCTCCTTGTCTGAATAAGACACTTAAGTAAAATCTTCTACAACAGAGGACATGACTTCTCCCGTTTCCCTCCCACTTAGCAGGAACGAGGAAGCAGTTGATCTTGCGAGCCAGGGCTACTCCTATTTGGTGGCTCCGTCACCTCTTTGCATTTGAAATCCATACTTCCTCTTACCATTCTCTACAACCCACTTTCACTTCTTCTATGACTTCAGTGCCAAATGTACATTTCCCTTGGTACCTCATCTTCTCCCATCATTCTTGAGGAACTCAGCACCCACTGGAAGGGCCTAACGTGCTGACTTCAGGGATCTGAAGCCCCCAACTCTTAAAACTTTCCTCTACAACCACCAAAATTATTCAGCAGCATGGAGATACAAATTTTTATAGGCATGAACTTTAGAATTAGATCAGTGTTTCAAACCTGGCTTTGCCATTCATTAGCTATTTGGCTTGTGGCAGAATTTAATTTCTTTGTCTGAAAAAATGTTTTGGATAATACCTGCCTAATTGGTTTGTCAAGAAGATTAAGGCAATCATTTGAGGAGGGAGTTTAGGGTATTGTGGATGGCTGTTAGTCCTCTGGCCAGAATGTAGGCTCCATGAAGACGGGGATGTTTGTGTGCTTTGTGGACAACTGTACCCCAGCACTAGGAGTGGCTGGCATTAGGCACTCAAAAAATGTTTGTCAAAGCAATGGGATAATGTATATATGGTAGCCATGTTTTCTATGTCAATATTTTAGGTCTGGTCATCACCCTGAATATTTCCTCAGCTAAAAGCTCAAGGTACATGTCCCAACTTTCTCCTAGACTTTCCTATGCTCTCTACCTAATTAGAAACCCAGACTCCAGGAGTGCCTGGATGGTTCAGTCAGGTCAGCATCCAACTTCAGCTCAGGTCATGATCTCATGGTTTATGGGTTCAAGCCCCATGTCGAGCTCTGTGCTGACAGCTCAGAGTCTGGAACCTGCTTTAGATTCTGTGTCTCCCTCTCTCTCTGCCCCTCCCCCGCTCATGCTCTGTCTCTCTCTGTCTCTCAAAAAATGAATAAACATTAAAAAAAATTGTTTTGGGGCACCTGGGTGGCGCAGTCGGTTAAGCGTCCGACTTCAGCCAGGTCACGATCTCGCGGTCCGGGAGTTCGAGCCCCGCGTCGGGCTCTGGGCTGATGGCTCAGAGCCTGGAGCCTGTTTCTGATTCTGTGTCTCCCTCTCTCTCTGCCCCTCGCCCGTTCATGCTCTGTCTCTGTCCCAAAAAAATAAATAAACGTTGAAAAAAAATTGTTTTTAAAAAGAAGAAACCCAGACTCCTCCATCTTGTGACTTCCCTTAGTACCCGCTGGGCCAATCTTCAGCCTTGGGTTCTTGCCTCATTTCATGACTATGTTCGTACCTGTGGTTGTTCCAAGAAATCCTATACTTCTTTAAGAAAGAAATCACAAGAAAAAAAAAAAAAAAGAGGGAGAAAATCACAAGATTCTTATAAGTGGTTCCTTCACAATTTAATAACAACAACAATAACATCTAATACTTAATGAGTGCTTACTAATGAGCCAGGCAACTCTTCTAAGCGTTTTACATATATTACCTAATTTAATTCTTACCACCTTTCAAAAAGGGAGGGATCTGGGATTCAAACCCAAACCTGGTTAGTCTGGCTCCAGAGACCATGCCCTTCAGGACCACTGTATATGACTCTTTTTCACGTTGGGTTCTCACAGTTACTCAGCAAAACTTTATACATCTCTTGTTGCCTCCCAAAAATATGGTGCTAACAGCTGTTTTCTGTCTTGCTCAGTTCCTTTCCCTCTCTGCCCTATTCCCAAAATGCAGCCAGCTCCCTCTGTGAGCAGTGACACAGCCTCCGGCACTGTTGCACTGAAGGAAGCCACCTGATGGGAGTTCTCTTCACCGCCAGACAGCTCCTTTGTGTAGCCTCCTCTCCAGAATATCCGTATGTTTTCTGCATCCTTTCCCACTCCCTTTCTACCTCAGAGGAAGTGCTTTTCTACTCTTCTCCCTCAGGCTGCCTTGACTCCCACCCTTGTTCCTTCCTGGGGATGGTAGCCATTAATGATCAATTCTCTGGCAATTTCTCAAACTCTTTTTGAGTTCCACCTCTGGCATTCCCCTAAGGAGCTCGCAATTTCTCTGAGGAAACAGACGTAAGCCTGAGGCAGCAAGCTCTGCCTTGTGCACTATTGCTTCGCCTCCGTGTGAAAACCTTGTCATGTTTCCGCTCTTGTAGGAAAAAAGCCTTTCACTCTGTGTGTTTGAACTACCATCTTAACTCTCTTCTTTTAACAAAAATTTCTTAGAATTTCAATTACTATAGTTGCCATTTCTATTGTTCGTAACATATTCAGGTCCTAAGTGTTTTCAATATGGCTTCTTGATTACAAGGGTTTTTTTGTTTATTTTTCCTATTTTTAGAGGCTTTAATCGTCTAATTTCGTTGGTGGAGTGGGAATAATACACTTTGTTTCTCACGCTTATTTGATCCCAGAGGTTTTTCTATATTCAAAGCACTGTGTTTCATGGGCCACACTTTGGGAAATCCTTTTTAAAGATTTTGGGTAATGTAAGTGAACTTGCAGGCACACATGAAGATCTTGTAAGCATTAGCAACCACAGTCATAGGGCATCCCTACTGTTGCATCGTGGGTATCATGAGTGGGCAGCTTTCTGGAACTACTTCTCATCCAGTGTCATAATCTCTAGATGCTCAGAAAGACTGCTCCTGAGGCCTGAATCTGGGTCTAGCCCCCCAGCATCTGTCCCACCTGGTCCCTGTTTATCCTCCCTGCCCCTCACCAGGCCACCTCCAGCCCAGCAAGTCTTGAGATGTGACACTTACATCAAGAAGGGCATTGGATCCCTGTGAAAAACCTATGTCTTGAATGTATTGGCAAATGGCTTCATTGAGGACCCAGAGGTTTCAGGAATTAAACTTATAAAGGAGTAAATATGTGTTTATTTATGTTCTCAAAGGAATCAGAACCTTTTAATGAGCACCTTTCCATGGAAGGTTTTGCATATTTTATTAATTCACTCTCTAACATTGTTATGAAGCCAGGAGTTAAGTCAAATAATCTCCTTTGAATGTGCTCCTTTTTAACTTTGCTGGGACAGAGAGATATCTGTAAGTCACTCAGTGTCTCTGAGCTTCCCTTTTCTCATGAAAAAAATAGGGGAATGTCTACCTCGCAGGCTCATTGTGAGTAGGAAGCAGAATAATTGTGTAAAGTATTCAGTACAGCCCCTGGAAAACAGTAGGCACTAAAAAAGAGAAGTGACAGCTTGGAGGAATAAAATATGCCAAACCTCAGGTGGTGAATATCTTGACCACCAAAATAAGGAGAACATTATTCATTCTACATCGGGGAAGCCCCTGGCTTCCAGCCCTTTAATAAAATGATTGTCACTGTTTTCAAGAAAGAAACAGTTGAAAGAAAGAGAGAAAAGGACAGAGAGAGACGGGAAGCAAGATTGTACTCTGTCCCATGATAGGAAGGAAAGGTCTTAGAAGCCAAAACTCTCTTATTAGACCCTAAACAAGAGTGCAGCTAAAGGAAGCGATAGAGAACACATATAATGAGAAAGATTAGGGAAAGTAGTGCCTACAGCTTCCCAGATATTTAGGAATAAAACATCAGTGTCAAGTCCCCTTATGTGGTGGTAACAGTATCCTCATCTCTATTATCAACTATTTATCAGCTGCTTACTGAATCTAGGGCCCTATGCTAAATAAGGCAAGGGATGAAAGGATGTTCAAGACAGTCTTTACCTTCAGCTTAGAAAAAGATAAGAAACAGTAACAGTCAGTCTATGATGCATGGCAGGACTCGAGTGACATTTATAGGATTGCTGCAGCATTGCAGAGCAAAGGGATTATTGGAAGGATGCCTACCTAGGGGCATTTCTAATACTTTTAAAGAGGACTACATAATAAGTGTGACTGAATCAAATGTTGTCCAGATAAATGAAGAAGAGGGAAGAAAATCTGCTGTGGAGTTGGGACCCGTCTTAAATGCCAATGTAAGGAGTTTGAGCTTGGAATTTGATGCGGAGATAGTTTATGCAAACGTCATTTAATTGATGTTTTAACCAATTAAATGGAAGAGAAGGCAATGAGGAAAGACCCATGCATGTCAATACATATTTATAGCCATAATTGGTATTTTATCTTTTCATAGAGAAATAATTTGCAGGATGTTCACCCACAGGTTAAAAGGGGCTATTTTGGAGTGGCAGGAATTTTTGTGATTTTCTGTACAGCACAGATTTCAGAAAGGAGGAAAGAAAGGAAGGAAGGCAGACAAGCCTGCCGGCAATGGGGACTTAGTAAGGATTCCCGTCAAAGGACATGACATGACTCAAGTCATGCTGTAGGAACACAGCAATTTCGGGCAGCTTATTAGAAAGGAATACATGGTTTCTAAGCAAGCTGTTAGAAAATGAATCAGTGGTTTCTAAGCACTGGTGTGGGTTTTCTGAGACATGCCCTGTGAGACTCATTTCATTTCCTTTTGCATGACAGAAATACAATTAATCTTTTCTGCACACAAAATCTCCTTTCACTTCATTCAATTGACATAGAAGGAGAAAAATGAAATCATTTTCAAAGCCCAAGAAAGTAAGCCCTAAGAAGGAAATTTAATTTTTCTGCCAATGGAAAAAAAAATACCATAGGATGCAGATTTTCTCATCGTCTCCCTGTACCTGAAACATCAGTCATCTTATCTCCTCCAAGATAACATGAAAAGATTACATTTTGATTTTAATCAAGCGTTCTAGTTAAAAAGTTTTCACTTATTATATCGTATGCAGATTTGGGCTTTACCGATAATCATAGGGAATTTCCACAGAAATCAGGAAGGCATTTGGGAAGAAACGTTGTGCATTGAAAGAGTTACAGATGCATCTGGCACTGGCATGCCTTTGACTGCAAAGACTCGAGCCCATATATTTAAATCTCAGTCATTTGAAGCTCTGACTTCAGGACCTGGATGTGCAGAGTTTCTTAGAACACTCTTAGGAGGCTGACTTCCATGGCTCTACTCCCCAGGTGGCTACTCAGTGTAGTACTACTCAGTGGTTCTGACACTGAAAACTCACAAAACAGTCTTGGAACGTGGAGAGTTTTAATCTATGGTTATGACTGGCTACATAATTTATGGGACCCGATATAAAGTGAAAAAATGGGACCCCTTGTTAAAAATTAATAAGAATTTCAAAACAGTGACAGCAGGGTATGATATCAAGTGTGGGGGGCTTATACGATGCACAGACCTCAGGCCCTTGAGGCTGGTTTGTAATTAGACCAGCATTGATTTTAGGTATCATACATGTTGGAATTTTACTTAAAGGTTTGGGGAGGAAAGGATTCTTCTGCTAGGAGAAAAAAAAATAAAACAAAATACAAAAGTGAAACAACCAAGTTCAATCTCTTTATTTCATATTTTAAAGGATATTGTTAAAAATCATACAATAGGAAAAGTTTATCATTATAAGAATTAAAACATGATAAAAACACACAGACTAAAAAATGAGAAAAACTTTTACCCACTTATAATACTATTTTGTTCCTCAGAAACCCCAATATTTCCATGTGTGTTCTTCCCAGATACTGACATACTTATACATAGTTTCATTATACATATATACGTTTATACATTGTTACATATTCAAATGCTTTTTATATACTATTACTGTGCTCATACTGCATATTATGTCCCACACGTGCTTTTCTTTTTCATTATGTCTCAGGACCTTCTAAGTCAGTCTTGTACATCTTCCTCATTCTTTTTAATCATTGTGTAATATTTCACACCATCAATTTCCATAAAGTATTTTAACCATCTATTCTCCCTATTGTTCAAGAGAACATTAAGAAAAATTATATGCCAACAAATTGGACAAACTAGAAGAAATGGATGAATTCCTAGAAACATAAAACCTTCCAAAATTGAATCAGGAAGAAATAGAACATTTGAACAGACATATTATTAGCAGTGAAATTGAATCGGAATCAGAAAACTCCCAGGAAAGAAAAGTCCAAGACCAGATGGCTCCACAGGTGAATTCTACCAAACATTTAATGAAGAGATAATACTAATTTTTCTCAAACTATTCCAAACATAGAAAAGGCAAGAAAACTTCCAAATTCAGTCTATGAGGCCAGCATTATCCTGACAACAAAAACAGATAAAAACATTGCAAAAAGAGAGAGAGAGAGAGAGAGAGAACTATAGGTCAATTTCTCTGATGAACATAGATGCAAAAATTCTCAACAAAATGTTAGAGAACTGAATTCAGCAATATGTTTTTTTAAAATTTTTTTCAATGTTTATTTTTGAGAGACAGAAGACAGAGCACGAGAGGGGGAGGGGCAGAGAGAGAGGGAGATACAGAATCTGAAGCAGGCTCCAGGCTCCCAGCTGTCAGCACAGAGCTGGATGCGATGCGGGGCTCCAGCTCACAAAGGGTGAGATCATGACCTGAGCCTAACTCGGACACTTAACCGACTGAGCCACCCAGGTGCCCCAACAATATGTTTTCAAAAATCATTCATCATGATCAAGTGGAATTCATTCCAGGAATGCAAATGTAGTTCAACATTTGCAAATCAATCAATGTGCTATATCAACAAGAGAAAGGATTAAAAAAAAATGGGGCACGTGCATGGCTCAGTCATTAAGCTTCCAACTCTTGGTTTTGACTCAGGTCATGATCTCACAATTCCTGAGATTGAGCCCCACATCGGGCTGCATGCTGACAGCACAGAGCTTGCTTGGGATTCTCTCTCTGCCCCTCCCCTGCTCTCTCTCTCTCTCTCTCTCTCAAAATAAATAAATAAACTTAAAAAAAAAAACTGAAAAGCAAAAAAAACCCATACAATCATTTCAATAGATGCAGAAAAACCATTCAACAAAGTACAACATCCATTCGTGATAAAAACTCTAACAATGTAGGTTAGAGGGACCATACCTCAACATAATAAAGGCCTTCTATGAAAACTCCACAGCTAACATCATACTCAATGATGAAAAACTGAGAGCTTTTCCCCTAAGATCAGGAACAATAAGAAATGTCCACTCTCACCACTTTTATTCAACATAGTACTGGAATTCTAGCCACAGCAATCAGACAAGAAGAAGGAATAAAAGGCATCCAAATCAGTAAAGAAGAAGTAAAACTTTTACTATTTGTAGATGATGTGATACTATACATAGAAAACTCTAAAGACTCCATCAAAAAACTACTAGAACCGAAAAATAAGTTCAGTAAAGTCACAGGATACAAAATTAATGTACAGAAATCTATTGTATTTCTTTACAGTAATAATGAAGTAGCAGGAAGAGAAATTAAGGAAATAGCCCCATTTGCAATTGCACCAAAAAAAAATAAAATACTTAGGAATAAATTTGACCTCGGAGGTAAAAGACCTGTATTCTGAAAATTATAAAACATTGATGAATGAAACTGAAGGTGGCAGAAACAAATGGAAAAATATTCCATGATCATGAACTGGGAGCACAAATACGGTTAGGATGTCCATATTACCCAAAGCAATCTACACGTCTAATGCAATCTCTATTAAAATAACAACTAGAACAAGTAATACTAAAATTTGTATGAAACCACAAAAGGCCTCAAGTACCCAAACAATCTTGGGAAAGAACAAAGTTGGGTTGTTGTTCGTACTATGAACAACACACTACAATAAATGTCCCTGTATATGCCTCTTTTTGCACATACAAGACTATTTTTCTTGGATGCATATCTAAGAGTGGATATACTGGGTTGAAAGGAACAAAGAGGCAAAACAAAACAAAACAAAACAAAACCCCACAAGGTTTAATGGTTAAGTTAGATTTTTTTCTTTTTAAAAAACGTATTAAACTTGGTAAAAGTGTAAATTGTGTTAACTTTTGAAAAACAATTTAGGAATATCCTAAAGGGCCTAAGAATGTATCAAATGTTTTGACTCAGTACATGTTCCATCTAGGAGTAATCAGAGATCTGTGCAAAGATATATCTGTGCAAAGATGTTCATAGCTGTTCTATTTGTAATTTTAATTAATATTCTGATATTGAGAAAATTAGCATCTATAAAACAATATAGACTCTTAAAATATTGAAAATCTTTTGCTGGGACTGGTTAAATAGATGCTACTTGAAGCCCTCCCTGCAAGAACTGCCTGCCTTCTAAGTCCTGCTCTAGAACATCCTTCCATTTAAACACTAAACTTAAGTTCACGCGTGGTACAGTCTGGGGTCTCCAGAACCCAGCTGTGGTCTGATGGGCTGGTCATTCTGATTGGTTGATCCATACCTGCTGGCTTTTACATGTTTTCTATGTGTTTTGAATATAATCCCTTGAAATAATGTGAACATTCAACAGTAGGACTTGATTAAGAGAATGAGAATACTAGAAGGCCATGCAGCTTGGTGGTCTGGAAGATATTGATAATGAGGGAGTCTATGCATATGTGGGGCAAGGGGCATTTGATAAATCTCTGCCCCTTCCACTCAAGTTTGCTCTGAACCTAGAAACTGCTCTAAAATACAAAGTTTATTTAAAAATATGATGGTCTGAAGATATGTGATATCATGACAAAATATTTAGAATGTACTGAGGCACTTGGGTGGCTCAGTCAGTTGACTGTCTGACTTCAGCTCAGGTCATGATCTCATAGTTTGTGAGTTCAAGTCCCACGTCGGGCTCTGTGCTGACAGCTCAGAGCCTGGAGCCTGCTTTGGATTCTGTGTCTCTCTCTGTCTGCCCCTTCCCCTCTTGTGTTCTCTCTCTCTCACTCTCAAAAATGAACATTAAAAAAATATTTAGAATGTATTGCCAAGTGAGGGGAAAGGTAGTTTATAAAACATTATACCCAATATAATCCCTTTGGAAACATATTTATTCATACTGATTCATATAGAAAGGCTAAAAGAAAACAATAAAAGTGTCAGTGATGATTAAATTTGGATGGTGGGATCATACTTGATTTTTGTTATTTGTTTTGTTACTTATCTGCAGTTTTCAATACTTTTTCACAATGGGCCTGACAGCTTCCGTAATTAGGAAAAAAACAGTGTTGTTTAAAAAGTAAACTAAAACTAAAATGACTTAGCTAGGAAAAGGCAATCTTTCTTCTTGATTCATGCAACACTTGCCATGCTTGCTTGGATACAGTTCCCTGGGGAAAGAGCCAAAGAGTAAGCCAAGAAGGTTTGACAGAAGTTCAGCGAAAACATCTGTAGGGAAGGAGGCTGGGGGCGGAAGGAAGGAGAGGCCAAGAAATCAGTCAGCATCCACTCTCCTCTCATTCTTTCTACCTCCTTTTGTTCAGATAGTTTATTCTGGTGAGGCCACAGGCAGTTTTGAAATTCTGCAAGGTGGGGAGCTGCCAGGGGCACCCTTGCCATTCTTTTATGTTTGAGCATACGTGACTGTTTTCCAGGGAATACATGCAAGGGGATGTTTCATTCTCTAGCTGGGCTTTAGTCCAAGATATAGATTTACAGAGCTGTGTACATAGCCACTGAAATAACACTTATATTTCCCAGCATGGGATGGGGTGGCAGCTTTTATCTCAGCAGGCTCTGTTAGAAGTGCCTTTTTGCAATGATAAACCTTCAAACAATAAATGGAAGACCCAAACCATGCTGAAGAATCTCGACCACATCTGAAAGCCTGTCATGGAACACTTTCCTGTCCAACCAGCTCCTGGAAGAGATACCCTCAGGCCAGGGATCTCCTATTGTGTCATAGATGTGCTCAGCTCCAGTCTGGTTGAAAACTTGGGGCCAATATCCTTTAACATTGGGATGGAAGCTTAAAATATTCGTGGAGATTCCAGAAAGAATGGGCCGTAGACTCTCATGTTCTGAGATTGCTGACACCAGGCAGAAATCCAGACTCATAGACTTTATCGGACATGTTTTATAACCATGGGCCTAGGAAAGAAACTTCAGTTCCTAGAGTACATGATTCCTTATATGATATGGTATCAGAAATGTGCCTTCCTTATCTTCATTTCCTCTAATATCTACTCAGCACTCTGCAACCCTTCTATTAAAGTTTCATTCTATATGATCAAGGAACAAATAGATTTTACAAAATGATTGTCATCTCTGGAACAGGTATTATATTAGCTATGACTGCCTAAATGTGACTGCATTTATTGCATCTAACTCGTGCTAGCTGACAAGTGTTCCCTGCAGAGAGTGACAGTTACCAGGTGACTCTCTGTAGAGAGGAAAAAGCTCCAGTTAAGGACTTTGCTTCAGGAAAGCAGGCCCAGTAGTGTTTCAGAAGAGAAGACCAAGAACGAAGATACTTAGGGGAGAGGTGGCCGGGGACCAAGAATATATAGTCTGTCTTCATTATTGACAATTTCTATATTTGTGAATTGACTTACTAAAATTTGTTTGTAAACCCCCAAATCAATACTCTTGGTGTTTTTGTGGTCATTAGTGGATTTTCACAGAACAGTGAAAACTTTGAGTCACCTGACATATTCAAAGCTGAGGATGGACAGGGTGGTACCCTGCCTTCTTGTTTTAAGTCTCATGCTATAAACGAGTGTTCTTTTTGTGGACTTGAGTGGACTTTATTTTGTCATTTTTTGCATTTTTGTGCTTTTTACTGGTGATCTCATGGTTTAAAATGGCCCTCAAGTGTAGTGCTAAAGTGTGGTCTGGTGTTCCTTTGCACAAGGAGGCTGTAATGTGCTTTACAGAGAAAAAACATGGAAGTTTCATTCAAGCATGAGTTATAGTGCCTTTGGCTGGTGGTTCAATATTAATGAATGAACAAAATACATTAAATATGGTATCTTTAAATAGAAACACATAACACAAAACACATAACACAGAAAACAAAGTTATGTATTGAGTGGTTGATGAAAATGTTGTGACCCGAGGCTCACAGGAACCTAACCCTATTATTCCCCTAGGAAAACCGTTCAGTAACTGTGAATTTGCAGTGTTCTCAAAGACTTTATAGAACATAACTACCACAAATAATGGGAATCAAATGTGATCTTAAATACTGGAAGAAGAAGAAAGAGCAGATGGTAAATAGCTATCTTTAGTAATAAATGACATGTATTTGTATCTTCCAATTATTCACATGAGAAGAGATTATTGAGAGCCTCAATTTGGCAATTCATAAAGCTTATAAAAATCTAGAATTCCTTGGAAAATACCAGTGTCTCACAACAGTTCTAAAATTTCTCTTTTAATTCCCACAAGGAATCATTCAGGACAGCACTTCTTTCTCTGTGAAGATAATCTCTTTCACTGATACACCACTGGGGTACTCACTCTCTAAAGCCAGCATAACAAAAACACCAAGAAACCTCTACCTAGAAAGATTTAGCCCATTTAACCTTAATATTTGCTTATAATTTTCATTATTTTATTTTATAAAGCAGTCTAATTTGCCTGAAATGCCATTTTTAAACAACTACAGAAATCATCCTTCACCAATAAACATTATTTCTGATATCTCCTCAGGAACTAAGGAATTCTCTGTTCCAGTCTTAGATAAAGATTCGGTGCTGTTCTCTCTGTGATGGCTCTGGATAAGAGCCTGAGTATGCTAATTTATAAGCATGGATAAATATGGATTCCCAAGGGGTTGGGGGTGATGTGGGGAGTATAGATTAAGGTGAATTGACACACATATCCATCAGGCAATTTCTGTTGAACTACCAGTGCTAGACTGTGTAGTGTTAGATTCTAACAAACTTATTTAGGTAAGAAGTATCAGCTAATTGACAACATCCATTCATGATGAGTATACAAGCACTTCAGTGAAAACTGGGCTTCGGAGGAAACAGAAGTCAGGTCCAGTGGTGCTAGTCAGACAAGCCAGCCCAGTCTGCAGGAGAAGGGATGTCGGGTGGAGTGGGTCAGCCCACACTGAAGATATAGAGTACTTCTCATACTCGAGGAAGTGATAAGGCCTGAATCAGGACTAGAGAGAGGTTCATGAGCCTAAGTGACCCTCGGGACAGCACCTGCTGAGGCTGCCAGGGGGAATTGACCTCCACAGACTTCTCTGCTAAAAGGAACAGAACTGAACCTTGGATGAACACTATGTTCCTGCACGAGGTCCACAGAAATCATTCCTCACTGCCTTTGATAAGATTGCCTCAAGAGACTGTTTTAGTTGGTCTATAGGGGCTAGGAGCCAAAACTGGCAGATAAAGGGAAAGACAGAGGTGAGAGAGAGAAGTGGGCAGCAAAGCATGAAGCCAGATGTGCTGGTCTGAAAAATCCTGTAGAAGTGGCTTACCTGGAGATGTGAGATCCAGGTAGTCAGACATGTAAGCCAACTGCATCATTCCTTTCTTTTAGTTTAGGGAAAAGACTGATTTTTAAGAGCCTGTGGTTCTACTATAGGGTAATAGAGGTACTTAGCCAGAGAAATGGAGTTTACAATGTGCACAGAAGAGAGTGAGACAGATTTGTGTTACTAGTGGATTACTTGATGGATTTATATCAGGGATTTTAACTCCCCTCCTTCCCCTGCCTTTGAGGTACCACATGAGAACAAAGTCTGCATAAATCCTCTCTAGAGTTATGCTTAACTCGATCAAGGCACAATACATTTTAAATCAAATTTCTTCTATGCAGAAAAAGTTTCCAGAAAGGCGGAGCAGGGAGAGGAGCCTCATTATTCCCTTCTGTCATTCTTTTAATCCAGTCTTGACAAGAAGTTTCCTGTTGAATAAGTCAGGGTTCTTCAGAACAACAGAAGCCATAGGATATATATACATTATCCTACGTAAACTGAATTACACCACTGGCTTCCTTGGGTCTCCAGCTTGTAGATTGCAGACATGGGTCTTCTCATCCTCCATAATCACATGAGCCAATTCCTCATAATAAATCTTCGGATGTGAAGATCCTAGATCTGCCGTCTGCTGGAGACCCAGAAAATCCTGTCTGAGTGCAAAAACACGAGCACCAGAAGGAACTAATGGTGTAAATCCAAGTCCATGGGTAGAAGATGAGATGAAATGTCTAGCTCAAACAGTGATGCAGAAAAAAGGGGCAAGTTCCTCCTTCCTCCGTTTTTTGTTCTTTTCAGGTCTTCAGTGGATTGGTTCATGCCCACATGCATTGGAGAGGGCAATCTATTGAGTCCATGAATCCAAATCCTAATTTTGTCCAGAAATGCTTCATAGAGACACTCAGAAATGTTTAGCTAAGGGCACCCCATAGCTAGCCAAGATGACACCTAAAATTAACCATTACACTGTATTATTTACAATTAATTTCAATAATTTACTTTTTGCAGAGAAGCTTTTCCAGTTAAGAAAGCTTGTCAAGTTGTTTCTACCCATTAATTTTTCAAAAGTATGCAGCGGATGATGGATTACTTTGTCCCTCACACACATAAAGATAACTAAAGCATAAAAAATGTTTGTGTATCCAAATGGTGTTTATGCAAAGACCAGAGCAAAATATTTGGTTCGTATATAGTAGTTGAAAGAAACCTCTTTCAGACATTTGTGGTACATGTAGTCACTCTAGCTTTTATATTCTGCTCTTGTGGAAGTGGAGGGTGATCTATAACAAAAACCATCCTCAGGTTAGCCAGTCTAGCATAACACTTCAGGAGAATGTGACTTCAGGTCAAGAAATAGTTTTCTGACCCAAATAAAACCCGTAGAATAGCCAAGATCTGGGGTGACTTTATGGCCAACATATTGTCAAATCTCCAGTCAACAGAAAGGTCCCCCTGCTTGCCTTCCCTTTCTCCTCTTTCAAACTCCCTCTGTTCTTTTAACCCTTTGATTCTGGTGTTGATAATTTCACTCCTCTGCCCTTGTTAGTTCAACTATTAGAAGAAGCTTGGATGGGGCGCCTGGGTGGCGCAGTCGGTTAAGCGTCCGACTTCAGCCAGGTCACGATCTCACGGTCCGTGAGTTCGAGCCCCGCGTCAGGCTCTGGGCTGATGGCTCAGAGCCTGGAGCCTGTTTCCGATTCTGTGTCTCCCTCTCTCTCTGCCCCTCCCCCATTCATGCTCTATCTCTCTCTGTCCCAAAAAAATAAATAAACGTAGAAGAAGCTTGGGAGCCAGGAGCTGAGGGGATTGGAGTCATGTGGTTGGTTGGAGAATGAGGACGGAGGATGTGAGAGTGGCCTCAGGGTGAATCATCAAAAAGACTATAACACTTGGGGCACCTGGGTGGCTCAGTGGTTAAATGCTTGACTCTTAGTTTCAGCTCAGGTCATGATCTCACGGTTCATGGCTTCTAGCCCTACATAGGGCTCCATGCTGATGGTGCAGAGCCTGCAGGCAGAGCCTCTCTGTCTCTCCCCTGCTTGCTCTCTCTCTCTCTCTTAAAATAAATTTTAAAAAAGACTATAAGACTTTTCTCAGTGAAAATTTTAGTATATCGAAAGCAGATTATTCTGCTAAAGGTCATTTGTTTGCTGCCCCACCTCTAATCACATTATAAAAAGTTTCTTTATTTACTTTTCTTTAGGATATTGGGGGATAGAGATGGGGAGACAGGGCTAAACAATTAATCCCAGGGTCCCATAGCCTGGCTGGGATCCCTTGTGTAGGTCCTTAATGACCAGCATGTCTGGTGGCCCAAATTTGAGTTTTGTCTTCCTGACACAAAGCAGAGAAAAACATTGATTCCAGGTCAATTCTCACTTTTATTGATTTGTTTTTGCTTTTTTGCAGTGGGGGGAAAAAACAGGAAGAAAAATGGCATTACATTCAAGTACAGCCAGTTTTTCCATGCCAACATTTAGGATTCTACTAAACTCAGTAAAGTCTAGCCACTTCAGAGAACTAAGGGAGAAAAGCACTCCTACATCTTGTGCAATTCTGATGTGGCAGGCATTGTTTCTGGGTTTACATCCACTATATTGTTAATCCTGACAAAACTTTGTGGGACAGTCGGTGTTACTCTCATTTAACCAGGGGCTAACAAGTTCTGAGAGGTGAGTTACTTGTCCAAATTCTATACCTAGTGAGCGGCAAAGCAGGAATTTAAGTCCTAATCTCTTTAAACTCGAAAGCTGATATATTCTCTACTTGTTTACAAAAGCATTTAATCAGCAACTATTTTTGAGCATCTGTTATGTGCCAGGTCTTGTGCTAGTGTAGAGAATACAAAGATAAATAAACATCCAGTCCTGCCCCCACAGAGTTCAAGGGCCAGTGGAAGGTGGTGCACACAGGTGCAGTGTGTTAGGCACTAGTGAAGGCTACTGTGCAAGCGCAGAGAGAGGCACCTGCCTGAGTCATTGGGGATCAGAAACATCAGTCCAGAGAAAATATGACTAGAGGAGCTTAAAAAACAGGGCTTCTCAAATTTTAAGGTAAATATGAATCACTCTGGGATCTTGTTAAAATGTAGGTTCTGATTCAGTAGGTCTGGAGTGAGGCCCGTGGTTCTGCGTTTCTAACAAGTGCCCAGGAGAGGCGGATGCTGCTGGTCCATGGATGACACTTCTTAATTGCAAAGCCCTAAAGAGAAAGTAAAGATTAATTAGCCAGGTGCAGAGGTGTGGTGGTGAGAACTTCCCCAGAACATGCAAAGACCCAGGGAGAAAAAGAACAAGATCAACTTAGGGAACTGTTATCAGTCCAAGTAAACCTGGATTGTAGAGCATGAAATGGTGAGCTAGCACGACATGGGACTAGAGGCAACAGCAAACAAGCTAGCTGGAAGCACATTATGCAGGCTCTGTGAGACTTGGTGAGGAGCTATGTCTAATCCTGAGGGCAAGTGAGATGCCATTCAAAGTTTTCAGCTGATGAGTTCCTTTTTCAGATTTGGGCTTTCCAAAAAGCATACTGGCTGTAGTCTGGAAAATGCATTAGAACAGTGTTCTCAATCAATCCTGTTGCTTGTTAGAATCACCTGAGAGCTTTGAAAAATACCAATGCTCAGTCCCCACATCAGGTAATTAAAGAGGATCTCTAAGGCAGAGCTTTTCAAAGTGTGGTCCTTGGTATCACCTGGGACCTTGTTAGAAATGCAAATTCCCCAGCTCTGTCCCACATTTACTGAATCAGGAACTATGAGGATGGGCACAGCAGTTTGGGTTTTAACAAGCCCTCCTAGGTGACTCTGATGGATCACCTTTGAGTGGTAATGTTTGAGATCAGTTAGATTAGAGGGAGGAAAAGTAGGAAAAGGGATAGAGGCTACCATTAGGAAGCAGAGAGGTGATGGTGTGGTTTTAGCTCCACATCAGATTTTATTTACCTTGTTGAGCAAAGGAGTATACCATCTTAATGGGATCCAAGTAGTGTCTCAAAGCAGGCAGGTGAGCATGCTGGTTAGCCATAGGGTAGTTTCTGGATGAAAGTTGGTAAGTGACATTGGGTCAGGGATAGGCTAATTTATAAACTAGGTAAGCTCTGCCTTGTGAGCTGAATTGGGTCCCCCTAAATTCATACGTTGGAGCCCTAAGCCTCATTGCGATGGTATTTGGAGGGAGGGCCTTTAGGAGGTAATTAGGTTCAGATGAGGTCATGAAGGTGGGGCCTTGTGATGAAATTAGCGCCCTTATAAGAAGAGTCACCAGAGGGCTTGCAAGATTTCTTTTCTCACTACATGTGAGAACTTGGGGAGAAGGCAGACTTCTATAAGTCAGAAGAGAGCTCTCACCAGAAACCAAAAATGCCAGCACCTTCATCTCAGACTTTCCAACCTCTAGGATGGTGAGTAAATAAGTTCCTATTGTTTAAGCTACCTGGTCTATGGTATTTTGTTATGGAAGCCTTTGCAAGACACTTTTGGAATAGCAGGCAGTCTTATTGTGACACATGGGTCCCTGCGGAGTTATGTTAAAATACTTATCTTGGAACTTGTGTGTGTGAACTAGTTTTTTTTTTTTAATATGTGAAATTTATTGTCAAATTGGTTTCCATACAACACCCAGTGCTCATCCCAGTGCCCTCTTCAATGCCCATCACGTACCCTCCCCTCCCTCCCTCCCTCCCACCCAACAACCCTCAGTTTGTTCTCAGTTTTTGAGAGTCTCTTATGCTTTGGCTCTCTCCCACTCTAACCTTTTTTTTTTTCCTTCCCCTCCCCCATGGGTTTCTGTTAAGTTTCTCAGGATGCTAAGTGAAATAAGCCATACAAAGACAGATACCATATGTTTTCACTCTTATGTGGATCCTGAGGAACTAGTTTTAATTATAATAAATTGAGCCTAGATAGCTTGTGTCACAACTTATCAGTTTTGCAATTATGGCTTTTGATTTTTTTTTTTTTTTTTTTTGGTATCCTAAACCAATGCATAATTGGAATTGAAAACCTATAATAACATTGCCAGATAAAATGTAGGATGCCCAGTTACATTTGAATTTCATATTAACAGGAAATAATTTTTTAGTAACAGTATGTCAAAAATAGTGTATGGATTATAATTACTCTACAAAATTATTCATTGTTTGTCTGAAATTAAAATTTTATTAGATGTCCTGTATTTTTATTTACTAAATAGGAAATTCCGAACTCTCACAAATTTATACACATCAAGGAATATTTATCAAATGAATGATGTGGTTGATTGGATGTATAGAATAAGGGGAGTGATGAATCAGTGATGTCTGGCTTGGACACTGGGTAAATCTTGATACTCTGCAGGAAAGTAGGGACACTGGAGGGAGAGCTGATTGGGGAGGAAGGGCAAAATGATGAATCACATTTTGGAAATGTAGAGACTAAGGTCTCTCTGGAATATATAGGTATATTTTGATTATTAGGTTGTTGAACATAAAGTTCTGGATATAAGTTTTTTTTTTTAACGTTTATTTATTTTGGGGGGGGGGGACAGAGAGAGACAGAGCATGAACGGGGGAGGGGCAGAGAGAGAGGGAGACACAGAATCGGAAACAGGCTCCAGGCTCTGAGCCATCAGCCCAGAGCCTGACGCGGGGCTCGAACTCACTGACCGCGAAATCGTGACCTGGCTAAAGTCGGACGCTTAACCGACTGCGCCACCCAGGCACCCCAAGTTCTGGATATAAGGAGAAAGATCAGGATTGGGACGCCTGGGTGGCTCAGTCAGTTAAGCTGCGGACTTCGTCTCAGGTCATGATCTTGCAGTTTGTGAGTTCTAGTTCCGCATCCAGCCCTGTACTGATAGCTCAGAGCCTGGAGCCTGCTACGGATTCTCTCTCTCTCTCTCTCTCTCTCTCTCTCTCTCTCTCTCTCTCTCTGTCCCTCCCCAGCTTGCTCTCTCTCTCTTTCTCTCTCTCTCTCTCTCTCAAAAATAAATAAACGTTAAAAAAAAAAGAAAGAAAGATCAGGATGGAATCACGGGTTTAAGAATCATTCGCAATTAAGTGGTAGGGAAGCTCTAGGAGTGGATGAGATCCCAGAAAATAGGTAGAAGAGAAGGAGATGTTGAAGATAGGATATAGGCAGAAGTACCTGAGGTGTTGGGAGAACAGATGTAGGACCCAGGAGAAGGACTATGTTCAAGGACAGGAGTCCCCTTCCGTTCTGACAGGAAGGAGGGTGGAAGGGATGGCTATGCATGCAGGAGAGCTGGTAGGTTTGATGGAAGGAAATGGTGTCGTGGCAAGAGCCCCGCGTAGATTCTCTTGCCTATGGAACACTTTTTTCTCCCTTTTGTGACCTGTTCATTCTGGTTGTACTCATTGTATTGAGTAATGTAAAATGATGGAATAAGAGTTTAAAGTGTTTTTATGAAAACTAAGCTTTGGAAAAAAATCTTAAAATGGTGAATTGCACTTTTTTTAAAAGTTTATTTAGTTTAGAGAGAGACTGAGACAACAGAAGGGGACAGGCAGAGAGAGCATCCCAAGCAGTCTCCGAGCCCATTAGCACAGAGCCCGATGCAAGACTCAAACTCATTAAGCCATGAAATCATGACCTGAGCTGAAACCAAGAGTTGGACATGCAACTGACTGAGCCACCCAGGCACCTTGCACTTTTTATTGTTAAAGTAGGTGTGGGTAACAAAACTGTAAACATGTGGATTTAAAAAGCCTAGTAGGATTTTGCACTCCTATCGCTTCACCTGCATAAATTCAAATTGGACAACACAAATGATAAATTGTTGGTGTGATTTCTGCAGAACTCCAATTAATGGACCCCCTCAAAAATGCTGTGGTCCTAACTCCGAGCACTAAGAAGTGGAGGCATACTTTTTAGGTTAAAATAAAATGTAAATTACACATGTTATCATTGCTCAACTGATTCAGTGTTTGGTTTGTTTTTGTTTTTAGTATGTTCACATTTATTTTATTTCTAGTTTAGTTGATTGACAAAATTTCGTATATTTAAGGTGTATAGTGTTTTGATATATGTATACATTTTGAAGTGATTATCATAACCAGGCTAAATAAAAGATCAATCATCTGCATTGTTACCGTTGTGTGTGTGTGTGTGTGTGTGCGTGTGATGAGAACTTGAGATCTACTATCTCAGCAAATTTCAAGCATACAGTACATTATGAACTATAATTACCAAATTGTACATTGGTTCTCCAGAACTTACTCTTAACGGGCAGTTTATACCTTTTGAAGAACATCTCCCTTTTACCCCCACCGCTCAGCCCCTAGTAATGACCATTCTACTCTGTTATTATGGGTTTCACTTTTTAAAAAAATTTAAATCCAAGTTAGTTAACATATAGCATAATAATGATTTCAGGAATAGAATTTAGTGATTCATCACTCACATGTAACACCCAGTGCTCATCCCAATGAGCGCCCTCCTTAATGTCTACCACCCATTTAGCCCATCTCCCCACCTAACACCCCTCCATCAACCCTCAGTGTGTTCTCTCTATTGAAAAATCTTTTCTGGTTTGCCTGCCTCTCTGTTTCTATCATATTATTGCTTCCCATCCCCTATGTTCATCTGGCTTGTTTCTTAAATTTCACATGAGTGAAATCATATGATATTTGTCTTTCTCTGGCTGACTTATTTCACCTAGCATAATACACTCTAGTTCCATCCACGTTATTGCAAGTGGCAAGATTTCATTCTTTTTGATCGCTGAGTAAAATTCCATTGTATCTATATACCACATCTTCTTTATCCATTCACCAGTTGATGAACATTTGGGCTCTTTCCATAATTTGGCTATTGTTGAAAGCACTGCTATAAACATTGGGGTACATATGCCCCTTCAAATCAGCATTTTTGTATCCTTTGGGTAAATACCTAGTAGTGCAGTTGCTGGGTCATAGGGTAGTTCTATTTTTAATTTTTTGAGGAAACTCCATACTGTTTTCCAGAGTGACTGCACCAGTTTGCATTCCCACCAGCAGTGCAAAAGGGTTCCCCTTTCTCCATGTCCTCGATATCATCTATTGTTTACTGAGTTGTTCATGTTAGCCATTTGACAGGTGTGAGATGGTATCTCATTGTGGTTTTCTGTTTCCCTAATGATGAGTGATGTTGAGCATCTTTTCATGTGTCTTTTTGCCATCTGGAGGTCTCTTTTGGAAAAGCATCTATTTATGTCTTCTGCCCATTTCTTCACTGGATTACTTGTTTTTTGGGTGTTCAGTTTAATAAGTTGTTTATAGATTTTGGATACTAACCCTTTATGTGATAGGTCATTGCACATATCTTCTCCCATTTTGTCAGTTGCCCGTCAGTTTTGTTGATTGTTTCCTTCACTGTGCAAAATCTATTAATCTTGATGAAGTCCCAATAGTTCATTTTTGCTTGTTTCCCTTGCCTCCGGAGACCTGTCTAGTAAGACATTGCTCCAGCCAAGGTCAAAGAGGTTGCTGTTTTCTCCTGTAGGACTTTGATGGTTTCCTGTCTCACATTGAGGTCTTTCATCCATTTTGAATTTATTTTTATGTATGGTATAAGAAAGTGGTCCAAGTTCGTTCTTCTGTATGTGACCATCCAGTTTTCCCAACACCAATGTTGAAGAGACTCTCTTCCATTGGATATTTTTCCTGCTTTGTCGAACATTGGTTGGCCATACATTTGTGGGTCCATTTCTGGGTTCTCAATTCTGTTCCATTGATCTATGTGTCTGTTTTTGTGCAGACAATATGTCTTGATGATTACAGCTTTGTAATACAGCTTAAAGTCCAGAATTGTGATGCCTCCAGCTTTGGTTTTCTTTTTCAACATTACTTTGGCTGTTTGGGGTCTTTTATGATTCCAAACAAATTTTAGAATTGTCTGTTCCAGTGCTGTGAAGAACTGGTGGTTTTTGTTTGTTTGTTTTTTGTTTTTGTTTTTTTTTAAATTTTTTTTTCAACGTTTATTTATTTTTGGGACAGAGAGAGACAGAGCATGAACGGGGGAGGGGCAGAGAGAGAGGGAGACACAGAATCAGAAACAGGCTCCAGGCTCTGAGCCATCAGCCCAGATCCTGACGCGGGGCTCGAACTCACAGACCGCGAGATCGTGACCTGGCTGAAGTCGGACGCTTAACCGACTGCGCCACCCAGGCGCCCCTGTTTTTTGTTTTTTATAGGAATTGCATTTAATGTGTAGAGTGCTTTGGGTAGTATCAACATTTTAACAATACTTGTTTTTCCAATCCATGAGCATGAAATGTTTTTCTATTTCTTTGTGTCCTCTTCAATTTCTTGCATAAGCATTTCATAGTTTTCAGTGCACAGATCTTTTGCCTCTTGGGTTAGGTTTCTTCCTATGTATCTTATGGGTTTTTTGTGCAATTGCAGATGGGATAGATTCCTTGATTTCTCCTTCTGCTACTTCATTATTGGTGTATAGAAATGCAACAAATTTCTGTACATTGATTTTATGTCCTACAAATTCGATGAATTCGTGTATCAGTTCTAGCAGTTTTTTTGTGGAGTTTTCTTTGGAGGGGTTTTCTACATAGAGTATCATGGTCTGTGAAGAGTGAAAGTTTGACTTCTTCCTTGCCAATTTGGAGGGCTTTTATTTCTTTTGTTGTCTATTGCTGAGGCAGGACTTCCAGTACTATGTTGAACAACAATGGTAACAGTGGACATCCTGATCCTGTTCCTGACCTTAGGGGGAAAGCTTAGTTTTTCCCCTGTTGAGATGATATTTGTGAGTCATTCATATATGACCTTTATCATGTTAAGGTATTTTCCTTCTAGCCATACTTTCTTGAGGATTTTTATCAAAAAAGGATGCTGTATTATGTCAAATGCTTTTTCTGCATCTATTGACAGAATCATGTGGTTCTTATCCTTTTGTTAATGTGGTGTGTCATGTTGATTGATTTGTGGATATTGAACCAGCCCTGAAGTGCAGTAATAAACCCCACTTGACCATGGTGAATATTTCTTTTAATGTATTGTTGGATTTCATTTACTAGTATCTTCTTGAGAATTCTTGCATCCATATTCATCGGGGGAATTTGTCTATAATTCTCCTTTTTAGTGGGGTCTTTGTCTGGTTTTGAAATTAGGGTAATGCTGGCTTCATAGAATGAGCTTGGAAATTTTCCTTCAAATTCTATGTTTTGAAATGGTTAGAGAAGAATAGGTATTAACTCTTCCTTAAATGACTGGTAGAATTCCCCTGGCAAGCTATCTGGCACAGGACTCTTGTTTGTTGGGAGATTTTTTTACTTACTGAATCTCTTTACTGGTTATGGGTCTGCTCAAATTTTGTATTTCTTCCTGTTTCAGTTTTGGTAGTTTATATATTTCTAGGAATTTATCCATTTCTTCCAGATTGCCCAATTTGTTGGCATATAATTCCTCATAATATTCTCTTATAATTGTATTTCTGCAGTGTTGGTTGTGATCACTCCTCTTTCTTTTGTGATTTTATTTATTTGGGTCCTCTCCTTTGTCTTGTTGATAAGTCTGGCTAGAAGTTTGTCAACTTTTGTAATCCTTTCAAAGAACCAGCTCCATTTTGTTGATCTGTTCTACTTTTTTCAAATTTCAATATCATCGATTTCTGCTCTAATCTTTATTATTTCCTATTTCCCTTCTGTTTTTGCTCTTTATTTGCTGTTGTTTTTCCAGCTTTTTTAGGTATAAGGGTAGGTTGTGTATTTAAGATCTTTCTTCCTTCTTTTGGAGGGCCTGGATTGTTATATACTTCCCTCTTATGACTGTCTTTGCTGTCTTTTCTTTTTTTAATTTACTTCCAAGTTAGCTAGCATATAGTGCAACAGTGATTTCAGGAGTAGATTCCTTAATGCCCATTACCCATTTAGCCCATCTCCTCTCCAACAACCCCTCCAGTAACCCTCTGTTTGTTCTCCGTATTGAAGAATCTTATGTTTTTGTCCATCTCCTGTTTTTATATTATTTTTGCTTCCCTTCCCTGTGTTCATCTCTTCTGTGTCTTAAAGTCCTCATATGAGTGAAGTCATATGATATTTCTTTCTCTAATTTCACTTAGCATAATACCCTCTAGTTCCGTCCATGTAGTTGCAAATGGCAAGATTTCATTGTTTTTGACTACCAAGTAATACTCCATTTTGTGTGTGTGTGTGTGTGTGTGTGTGTGTGTGTGTGTGTGTGTGTGTATGTATACACACATACCACATCTCCTTTATCCATTCACTCATCGATGGCCATTTGGGCTCTTTCCATTCTTTGGCTGTTGTCGATAGTGCTGCTATAAACATAGGGGTGCATGTGTCCCTTTGAAGCAACATACCTGTATCCCTTGAATAAATACCTAGTAGTGCAATTGCTGGGTCATAGGGTAGTTCTATTTTTAACTTTTTGAGGAACCTCCATACTGTGGAGTGACTGCACCAGTTTCCATTCCCCCCAGCAATGCAAAAGAGATGCTCTTTCTCTGCATCCTTGCCTCCACATCTGTTGTTGCCTGAGTTGTTCATGTTAGCCATTCTGACAGGTGTGAGGTGATATCTCATTGTGGGTTTGACTTGTATTTTCCTGATGATGAGTGATGTTGAGCATTTTTTCATGTGTCAGTTGGCCATCTGGATGTCTTCTTTGGAGAAGTGTCTATTCATGTCTTTTGCCCATTTCTTCACTGTATTATTTGTTTTTTGGGTGTTGAGTTTGGTAAGTTCTTTATAGATTTTGGATACTAACCCTTTATCTGATATGTCGTTTGCAAATATCTTCTCTCATTCCATTGGTTGCCTTTTAGTTTTTCTGATTGTTTCCTTCACTGTGCAGAAGCTTTTTATTTTGATGAGGTCCCAATAGTTCATTTTTGTTTTTGTTTTCCTTGCCTCCAGAGACATGTTGAGTAAGAAGTTGCTGTGGTCAAGGTGAAAGAGGTTTTTTCCTGCTTTCTCCTCTAGAATTTTGATGGTTTTCTGTCTTACATTGAGGTCTTTCATCCATTTTGAGTTTATTTTTGTGTATGGTGTAAGAAAGTGGTCCAGGTTCATTCTTCTGCATGTTGCTGTCCAGTTTTCCCAGCACCACTTGCTGAAGAGACCGTCCCTATTCCATTGGCTATTTTTTCCTGCTTTGTTGAACATTGGTTGGCCATACATTTGTGGGTCCATTTCTGGGTTCTCAATTCTGTTCCATTGATCCATGTGTCTGTTTTTGTGAAGACAATATGTCTTGATGATTACAGCTTTGTAATATAGTTTGAAGTCTGCCATGTATTTTTTAATTTCCTTTTTAATTTCTTGGTTAACCCATTTCATCTTTAATAGGATGTTCTTTAACCTCCATGTATTGCGGTCTTTCCAAACTTTTTCTTTTGGTTGATTTCAAGTTCCATACCGTTGTGGTCTGAAAATATGCATGGTATCATCTCAATCTTTTTGTATTTGTTGAGAGCTGATTTGTGACCCAGTATGTGATCTACTCTGCAGAATGTTCCTGTGCACTTGAGAAGAATGTGTATTCTGCTGCTTTATAATGAAATGTTCTGAATATATCTGTTAAGTCTATCTGGTCCAGTATGTCATTCAAAGCCATTGTTTTCTTGTTGATTTTCTGCTTAGAGTATCTGTCCGTTGCTGTGAGTGGGGTGTTAAAGTCCCCTACTATTGTATCATTATCAATGAGTTTCTTTATGTTTGTTATTAATTGGTTTATATGTTTGGGTACTCCCAAGTTGGCATAAATATTTATAATTGTTAGATTTTCTTGGTGGACAGACCAGTTAATGAAGATATCTTCTTCATCTCTATTTACAGTCTTTGTTTTAAAATCTGGTTTGTTGTAGGTATGGCTACTCTGGTTTTCTTTTGACATCCATTAGCATGATAGTTCTCCAAAGGGATTGTTTTCTTAATTTTTTTCTCTACTACTTTATTATTGGCATATAGAAATGCAACAGAATTATGTATATTGATTTTGTATCATGGAATTTTACTAAATTAGTTAATCATTTCTAGAATTGTTTTATTGGAGTCTTTCAGGTTTTCTATACATAGTATCATGTCATCTACAAACAATGAAAGTTTTACCTCTTCCTTACCAATTTGGGTGCCTCTCTTTCCTTCTCTTCTCTGATTTCTGTGGCCAGTACTATGTCAAATCAAATAAAATGGTGAGAGTGGACATCCTTGTCTTGTTTCTGACCTTAGAGAGAAAGTTGAGTTTTTCCACATTAAAGATGATATTAGCTGTGGACTAAAAAGCAACCGACAGAATGGGAGAAGATATTTGCAAATGACCTATCAGATAAAGGGTTAGTATTCAAAATCTACAAAGAACCTATCAAACTCAACACCCAAACAACAAATAATCCAGTGAAGAAATGGGCAGAAGACGTAAATAGATGCTTTTCCAAAAGAGACCTCCAGATGGCAAAAAGACACATGAAAAGATGCTCAACATCACTTATCATTGGGGGAACACCAATCAAAACCACAATGAGATACCACCTCATACCTGTCAGAATGGCTAACATGAAAAACTCAGGCAACAACAGATGTGGAGGCAAGGATGCAGAGAAAGAGGATCTCTTTTGCATTGTTGGTAGCAATGCAAGCTGGTGCAGCCACTCTGGAAAACAGTATGGAGTTTCCTCAAAAAATTAAAAATAGAACTACCCTATGACCCAGCAATTGCACTACTAGGTATTTACCCAAAGGATACAAAAATGCTGATTTGAATGGGCACATGTACCCCAACATTTCAGCACTATCAACAAATTATGGAAAGAGCCCAAATGTTCATCAACTGAGGAATGGATAAAGAAGGTGTGCTGTGTGTGTGTGTGTGTGTGTGTGTGTGTGTGTGTAGAATATCTCTATATTATAGATATATATAGATATAGATATTATAGACATATATGTGTGTATGTATATATTCTATACACACAATGAAATATTACTCAGCAATCAAAAAGAATGAAATCTTGCAATTTGCAGCAATGTGTATGGAACCAAAGTGTATTATGGTAATGAAATAAGTCAGAGAAAGATAAATTTCTGTTTTCTATATCTTTTGTGAGAGTCTCCTTAAGATGCTCCATTTCTTCTCCAGTCCAGTGAATATCTTTATGAACATTACTTTAAATCCTCTACGAGGCATATTACCTACCTACATTTTGTTTCATTCTTTTTTTTTTTTAATTTTTTTTTAACATTTATTTATTTTTGAGACAGAGAGAGACAGAGCATGAACGGGCGAGGGGCAGAGAGAGGGAGACACAGAATCTGAAACAGGCTCCAGGCTCTGAGCTGTCAGCACAGAGCTCGACGCGGGGCTCGAACTCACGGACCGTGAGATCATGACCTGAGCCGAAGTTGGCCGCTTAACCGACTGAGCCACCCAGGCGCCCCTGTTTCATTCTCTTGCTGTGATTTTTGTCCTCTTCTTTCATTTGAGACACAATCCTCTGTCTCTTTATTTTGCCTAACTCTGTGTCTGTTTCTGTGTGTTAGGAAAGTCAGCTGTGTCTCCTGTTATTGAAAGTAGTGGCTTTATGAAGAAGTCTGGTAGTGCCGTGCCATGCATTGTGCCCAGTTTACCAAAATCTGGCCCTTCAGGGGTGTCTCCTATGTGTCTTATGTGTGCCCTACTATTGTGGCTGAACCATATTTGCCTTATGGTCAGTTGTCTACAATGGCTCTGTTTGCCTGTTGCAGGCAGGGTTTGATCCCTGTGTTTTTAGTGGGCCAGTCTGAGGCCCCCGTGAGCTTGAGTTGAGTCAGACCAGGTGTTTGCTAGAGATGCAGCAGCACCAAACTGCAGGGCATTTTCCCTGTGTTGTCCCTTGAGAATCTTTTATTGATGGGCAGGGCCTGCTGACACTTGATGTTTGCCCCCAGCTCACTGCTGGAGTCACAGTGAGACTGGTGTGTGTGGTTATCTTTCCCTGTCCCTGGGTCAGGAGTCACTTTGGAGTGGTACTGGCTCCTAATGGGGCTGCTTGAATGCTGTTAGGCTTGTGGTACCACTTTGGATGGATTCCTGCCAAGTGTGTATTGGAAGGGGCAGATCTGCAGGAGAACATAGGGGTGAGGCTCACAGTGCCAGCGAGGTCCCCGATGGTCTGATGCAAGAAGGGAATTATAGCCACCTGGGAGAACTCCTGCCCAGGCTAGGATGGATGGGATGAGTCCACAGAAAGGCGTGGAGGCAGGGCATGCTGTCAGCAAGTTAGGTGAAGAGTGTTTGTGATGCACTGGTTCCTGCAGGTATCTGTGTATCTAATCTGGGGAGTGAGGAGGGAATGGTGCTGGCTGGCTTTTGGAGAAGTCTCCTAATATCCCTGGCCCTCCAGCATACTTCTGAGATTAGTAAACAAATCTTTTTCCCATATCCCTCAGGCATTTTTTTTTAAATTGCTGTTTTTATGCTGTATCTCAGCAGGGCTCTTTATTGTGCTGGCCCTTTGAGGGTGGGACTCTGTTTCCTATGGCTCCCCCTGCTTCCCAGAGCTAGTCCCACTGATTTTTCAAGTTGTCAGTCTCTCTTGTCTTCAAAGCCAAATATTATGGAGATTGGTCTTCCCAGTGTGAGTCCCCATACCTAAGGGTCTGGGGTGGGGTGTCCTCTCTTCTCTTTTCCATGCTTTCTTGGTGTCCCTCCCTCCGGGGGACAGTCTCATGTGTTTCTTTGGTTTCCTATTGTGTCCCTACAGTCTTAACCATTTTCAATGTGGCCTCTTCTCTACTCTTAGCTGTGGAGAGTCTGTTCTGCCAATCTTTGGGTCATTTTCTGAATTCGTGACAGTGATGTGGGTGTTTTCTAGGTGTATCCATGGGAGGAGGTGATCAGCCTACTCTGTTATCTTCTGTGTTTATTTCAAAGTGTACTTTGTCTGATAGAACTATTGCTACTCCACCTTTCTGATGTTTTGTTTGTGTCTTTGCTTCCATTGGCACCATCCATTCCAAGGCATTTCCATCCTTTCACTTTGAATCTGTTTGTCTTTAAGTCTGAAGGGAGTCAGTCTCTTTGAGCAGCGTATAGATGGGTTTTGTTTTTTATACATTCAGTCAGCCTATGTCTTTTGATTGGAGCATTTTGTACACTTATTAAAGTGATTATTTAAAGATATTTTTAATGTTTATTATTTTGAGAGAGACAGAGACAGAGAGAGAGAGAGACAGAGAGAGAGAGA
>NW_024412407.1:21273768-21358944 GCF_014898765.1 Herpailurus yagouaroundi
TTTTTTTTTTTTTTGCCTCCTTTTGGGATGCCTATAATGCAATGCTATTAGGCTTGCTGATGTTGCAGAGTTCCTTTAACCTTTTCTCATTTATAATAAAATTATTATTTATTATTATTATTATTACTGTTTTGCTTGGTTGCTTTCCATTACCCTGTCTCCCTGATCACTGATCTATTCTTCTGCATCCTCTAATCTGCTGTTGATTCCCTCTAGTGTATTATTCTTTACAGTTATTGAATTCATTAATTCAGTGTTTTAAATATTTCCTTTGTTTTAGCTCCGAATTCACTCTTAAGTCCAGTGAGTATATTTATAGCCATTACTTTGAACTCTTAATCAGCTCTATTTCCTATTTCCATTTAATTTAGCTCTTTTACTGTGATTTTTGTCTTGTTCCTTCATTTGGGATATATTTCTGTCTCATTTTGTCTGACTCTCTTGTGTTCATTTGTATATATTAGGTGGGTCAGTTACATCACCTGGTCGTGAATGTAATGGTTTTGTGTTTAAGACGTCTTGTGGTACCCTATAGAACAATATCCCCTGGTCAGCAGAATCAGGTGCACCAGGGGTCTCCCCTATGTGAGATTTATGTGCCCTCCTATTGTGGGTGAACTGTGAATGCCTTTAGCCCGGGTGGCCTCAGTGAGTGACCTGACTTACCTGCTGTGAATACATGGGGTAGAGTTTGCTCCCTGTGCTATTGAGAGGTCTGGCTGTGGCTGCCATTAGCTCATTGTTGGGTTGTGTGGCCAGTCAACTTATCTGTCTGCAGTTAGCCTCTCTGACACAGCTGCCGGCACACCAAAATGAGAGCAGGCAGACCTCTTAGTTACAGGAATTGGAGGCATGCTGCTGTGGGGGGTTATCTCCCACCCCCACCCCCTCACCCAGGGCAGCAGTCACTTTGGAGTGGCATTTGTCCAGGCCATGACTGCTTTCCAGATGTGGTGGGACAGGAGCCACTTTGAAGGGATGTTTGCAGAGGTGGGCAGTTCTGCACGGGAATATCAGGGTGTTGCATGTGGTGCTAGCAGAGTAGATGGAGAGTGTTAGCACTGGTTCCCCAAAACATCCAGCCTCTAGTCTAGAGGAGGGGAAAGAAATGGTGCCCTCCATCACTTTTGTTCCTGGAGAAATCTGCAGATCCCTGTCCCTTCAGCACACATACTAAGATCAGCCAGTAAATCTGCTTCACATATACCTCAGATGCTATTCAAACTGCTGCTTTATGCTATCTCCTGGGCTGAGTTACTTAGTATGTTGGCTCTTTAAGGGCACGAACTGGGTTTCTTACTGTCCTCTGGCTCTCCTAGAGTTGAGCCCCTAATTTTCAAAGCCCTCCGAATTAAGCCTCATTGATTTTCAAGGCCAGGTATTATGGGGACTCATCTTCCCTGAGTGTATCCTCAGTGCCAAGGGTACCGATGTGGGTTCTGATCCTTTTTTTTCTGCTTTTGATGTCCATTCTGTTTGTGGTTGGTTGTGCTGAAGGATTGGTTCCCAACTGTGACTCTACCCGTCCTCTCCTTTTCCATCTGGCCTTCTCTCTACAAGTAGCTGTGAAAGATCTGTCTGCCAGGGTTCATATCCATCTTTTGATTAGTTGTATAGATGCAGTTGTCAATCTCAGTGTGTCTGTGGAAGAAAGTGAGCTTGGGATCCTCTTACTCTACCATCTGCCTGACATCTATTATGTTTTAAATTTTTCAATAAAGAGTGAACTCACAAAACCCTAGGGAGCTTATCCTTGACATCATCACCATTTTTTTTTCTTGTCTACCCATCTCCTCTCCTGAAAAATCTATCCTCACTGTGCCCCTCATGGTCAGGGCTGGGGAAGGAGCTCATCACAGCAGGGTAAACATAGATCTGCTTGGTCACTTCTTACAGTTCTCCATAAAAACTCCCCCTCCACTCACACATTTTTCCATTCTTCAAAGTGCAGTATTAATAAAAGAAACCCTGAACCAAATCAAATAAAAATTTTTTGTTAACATTGAACCCCTTTCCAATTGTGTATTAAGAGTCCCTACTCAAAGTGGGGATGGAAAAGTTTGAAGTACGTGAAGAGAAACAAGAACCTTGTGTTGCCTCACTGAGGCTCGTTGGTGGAAGACTATGAATTTATACAGACCTACAGTTTTCTCAAGCAATATTTGGTAGCCCTGGTGTAGGACTAGTGTGGTAGAGTGCCTCCCTAAGAAATGTGGTGGAGACCTCCTCAGAACAAAGAAGGCAATGTGACCCAATCGACTCTGACACACGTATGTGTAACTCTGACACGACTCTATAACTTGAACTGTGTCCAGTCAGACTATGTGTCACCATATGTGGGAGACAAAGAAGTAGAAGTTGCATAAAAGGCTACACCCCACTGTGCTTGGGGCTCAGTTTTTTGGGAATGAACCCACTGAGCCTGTGCTGGCACGATGAATAAAGTTGTTTCTTAGACAGAAAAGCCTTGGTGTCCCATCTCTCTGTGCAAGAATCCTCTTACCCTAGGGTTGTCAGAGAACTGAACTAATCCGGAACTGGGATTTTCTGAAATTAAGTGAGATCAAAAGGCAGTAGGGCCAGGGAGTTGAGAACATTGGCAAAGTGTAAGTGAAGGGTAGCCTTAAAAGACCAGACTATGTATGGAAGGGAGTAAAGATTCTGTGTGTGGGAAGGAAAGGGTAAAGGAAGCATTAGGAGAGGGGATAAATAGGGAAAAACTGGGTGGGGGAGATCAGAGGAGTGGTCATCTTAATGAAGGTTAAAGAATAGAATAAAGGTGCTTGGGTGGCTCAGTCGGTTAAGCATCCAACTTCGGCTCAGGTCGTGATCTCCTGGTTTGTGAGTTTGAGCCTCACACTGGACTCTGTGCTGACAGCTCAGAGCCTGGAGCCTGCTCCAGATTTTGTCTCACTCTCTCTATCTGCTCCCACTCTGTCTCTCTCTCTCACACACACAAACACACACACACTCTCTCTACTCTCTCAAAAATAAACATTAAATGTTTTTTAAATTTAATTTAAAAAGGGAGGGTTTTTTTCCCTACCCCCTTTAGCAAAAAGAATATAGCTTTCAGCAGAAGCGATTCTCAACTTGGGATGTGGAAGAGATTATGCATCCTCCCCCTCAGGACATTTGGCAATGTCTGGAGACATTTTTGCCAAAATAGAATCGTTACTGACAGCTAGTGGGTATGGGCCAGGGATTCTGCTAAACATCCCACAGTGTATGTGATAGACTCCCACATAAAAAAATTACCCAGCACAAAATGTCAATACTGACAAGGTAGAGAAACCCTGCTCTAGAGAATGTCATTGTAATCTGGGATCTGTGAAATGTCCCTCAAAGTGGAAACATTTCCAAGGATTTTAAAGACCTGACTGGCTAGGGAACCCACTTTTTTTAGCACAGTCATACTGCTATGAAGGTGAATGTGAAGGTCTATAAAAGGGTGGATAGATTTCAGGAACCACTTGGAATGTGGTGGTTGTGACTACAGACTTCAAGCCACCAGATCCCCGGCACCAGGTGACACTACCACATAGCAGACAGCCTCCTACAGAAGCTCAGCCACTGAGTCTTGCCCGTGGTGTGGGATGTCCCTCTAATCCCCAGAGCAAAGATGCCCTTTTATTTACCAGGGAGGCAGCCCCACTGCCTAAAATGTCCTCTTTCTATTTATGTGAGTTGGGATTGTTTTCATAGCTTGGGAATGGCTCCATTATTTTCTCAAAGTACCACAGATATTAGTCAACTTCATAGTTGCACTGTTATCCTGTTATTTTTTAATTTGTTATTTATAGACCAATCATCTAGATCTAGTGACAAAGAATAATGAATCTTTTGTAGTTGGTTTGTTTTCCTGAAAATGCTAGCAAATTCTTTTGGGGTTCTAAAAATACATAGACAACTTCTGTACTCTATTTTGCTACAGAGGGAGGGTCATTTCTGATTGCTCATGAGAGGTTATATTTGGAAAACGGTCTCTGTTCTCCTCAAATGTGGGGAAATTCCATTATTACCAAGATCACACAGAATGAGAAGCCTCAGTGCGTCTAGGTAAGAGACCAAACTCCTAGCAGACAAAAATGAGAGCAACAGGGCACCTGGGTGGCTCAGTCGGTTAAGCAGCCAACTTCGGCTCAGGTCATGATCTCAAGGTCCTTGAGTTCGAGCCCGCGTCGGGCTCTGTGCTGACCGCTCACAGCCTGGAGCCTGTTTCGGATTCTGTGTCTCCCTCTCTCTCTGCCCCTCCCCTGTTCATGCTCTGTCTCTCTCTGTCTCAAAAATAAAATAAAAAATGTTTAAAAAAAAATGAGAGCAACAGTTCTCAAACCTGTGTGTATCAGAATCACCTGGAGGATTTGTTAAGACACAGCTTACAGGGATCCATTCCCAGAGTTTCTGAATCAGACCTAGGATGAGGTCCAAAATTTGCATTTTTTTTTTAATTTTTTTTCCAACGTTTATTTATTTTTGGGACAGAGAGAGACAGAGCATGAACGGGGGAGGGTCAGAGAGAGAGGGAGACACAGAATCGGAAACAGGCTCCAGGCTCTGAGCCGTCAGCCCAGAGCCCGACGCGGGGCTCGAACTCACGGACAGCAAGATCGTGACCTGGCTGAAGTCGGACGTTTAACCGACTGCGCCACCCAGGCGCCCCTGCATTTCTTTTTTTAATGTTTGTTTACTTACTTATTTTGAGAGAGAGAGAGCAGAAGGGGGGTAGAGACAGGGAGACAGAGAATCCCAAGCAGGCTCCACACTGTCAGTGCTGAGTTCGACAGCAGGGCTAGAACTCACAAACCATGAGATCATGAAGTGAGCCAAAATCAGGAGTGGGATACTTAACCGACTGAACCAGCCAGCTGCCCCCAAGAATTTGCATTTCTGACAAGCTTCCAGGTGAGTTCTCTCATCTTTTGGTTTAAAATAATCACTCAAAATTGAATAGTGTCTTAGAATTTATTTTCTCATGCTATGGAAAATTTCACTCTGAGTTTGAAGATAAGGTAGTATTCTTGTATTTTTTTTTTTTTAAATGTTTTTAACATTTAAAAACTAAACCTTTCTCTGGGAACCAAATTCCACAAGATAAGAGGCAAGATAAGCTAAAATTAACATTTTTCAGAGAACTGACAGCAATATTATAAATGGTCATTGTATGGGAAATATCGGAGACCTGTTTCAATATTTCAAATAGCCATTTCATAAAAATGTCATGGTATTATAGTAGGAATAATAGGAGGAAAAGGCCTGAGGTCATATCAGTTTAGGAAATGCTAGATTAATCAGATAAGTAACTTCTTTCTGGGGGGATTTCTCCATGAGTTTAAGATGCTTGTAATCATTATGAATCAGCAGCTATGACTTTCTCAGTGTGGCATATCTGAGGAATTTTGCTTTACCTGATGTGTTTTTGTAAATATTTTCAAGGACAGGATAACAAATAGATGTCATCTAATATGTTGTCAGTTGTAAGTGGTTGCTTGGAGCTCTGTGTTGAGAAGGGCTGTAAGACCCAGTTGGGTTCAGCAAAAAAGTGGGATATTTCTTTCTTTCTTTAAAAATTTTTTAACGTTTATTTATTTTTGAGACAGAGAGAGACAGAGCATGAACGGGGGAGGGGCAGAGAGAGGGAGACACAGAATCTGAAACAGGCTCCAGGCTCTGAGCTGTCAGCACAGAGCCCAATGCGGGGCTCGAACTCACGGACCACGAGATCATGACCTGAGCCGAAGTCGGCCGCTTAACCGACTGAGCCACCCAGGCGCCCCATAAGGTAGGATATTTCTTAAGCCAGGTCTGGCAGGCATGTAAAGAAAGTGGTGGCACAAATGCTATGTACTTGTTACATTTCCTCTAGATATTTAGAGGGATAGTTTTTCTTACAATTCTTATGTAATGGTATAAATTCAGTAAAGTAACGATTTGTAAATTAAATTTCCTTACTTGTTTCAAGAAATTCTCTAAGGTTTACAGAACTCATTTCAATAGGAGTCCTAGAAACAGCAATCAGATAAGAAAAAAAAATAAAAGCAGCCAAATTTGTAAGAAAGAGGTGAAACTGTCACTATTTAAAAAAAGAAAAGTTGCTATTTGCAGATGACATGATACTACACATAGAAATCCCCAAGTACTGCACCCCCCAAAAAAAACTATTGGAAGTAATAAATACAGTAAACTTGCAAGGTAAAAAATCAATACACAGAAATCCATTGTGTTTCTACACACTACTATCAAAGTTAGCAGAAAGAGAAATCAAGAAAGCAATCCCATTTATAACTATACCAAGAAGAATGAAATACCTAGGAATAAATTTAACCAAGAGGGTAAAAGACCTTTACTAAAGAAGACTATAAAACAGTGGTAATAGAAATTAAAGTTGACCCAAACAATGGAATGGTATTCCATGCTTATGGATTGGAATAATTACTATTATTAAAATATGCATACTGCCAAAGTGATCTATAGATTAAATGCAATCCCTATCAAAATACAAACAACATTTTTCACAGATTTTGAACAAATAATCCTAAAATGTGTATGGAACAACAAAAGACACTGAAGAGTCAAAGCAATCTTGAGAAAGAAGAACAAAACTGTGGAGGCATCACAAACCCCAGATTAAAAGATCTATTACAAAGCTGCAGTAATCAAAACAGTATGGTACTTGTACAAAAATAGACACATAGATCAATAGAATAGAACTAGAGAGCCCAGAAATAAACCCATGATTATATGGTCATTAATATACAATAAAGGAAGCAAGAATATGTGATGGGAAAAAATCTCTTCAACAAATGGTGTTGGGAAAATTAGATATCTACATGCAAAAGAATGAAATTGGACCACTTGCTTACAACATACACCCCCCAAAACCTCAGATTGGATTAAATACCTCAGTGTTAGACCTGAAACAATAAAAATCCTAGAAGAATGCATAGTCATTTCTATGACCTTGGCTGTAGCAACGTTTTTCTACATGTGTCTTCTGAGGCAAAGGAAACAAAAGCAAAAACAAACTATTGAGTCTACAAAATAAAAAGTTTGCTTTTTAGTGAAGGAAGCAATCAACAAAACCAAAAGACTGCCTGCTGAGTGGGAGAAAATACTTGTAAATGATATATCCAATAAAGTTAATATCCAAAATATATAAAGAACATATGTAACTCAACACCAAACAATCCAATCAAAAAATGGGCAGAAGAAGTGCCCACTTTTCCAAAGAAGACCTACAGATGGCCAACAGACACATGAAAAGATGTTCAACATCCTTCATCAGAGAAATGCAAATTAAAAGCACAATGAGCTATCACCTCACATTTGTCAGAGCGGCTAGAATCAAAAACAAAAGAAACAACTAGTATGGTGAGGATGTGAAGAAAAACGGAATTCTTGTGCACTGTAGGGAAAGCAAACAAGGGCAGCGACTATGGAAAACAATATGGAGTTTCCTAAAAACAAAAATTTTTTTTAAATAGAATTATTATATGATCAAGTAATTTCACTACTGGGTATTTACCCAGAGAATATGAAAAAAATAATTTGAAAAAAAATATGTGCACTCCTATGTTTATTGCAGCATTATTTACAATAGTCAAATTATTGAAGCAACCCGAGTGTCTATCCACAGACAAATAGATAAGTAAGATATGGTGTATATATACAGTGGAATATTACTCAGCCATAAAAAGAATGAAATCTTGCCATTTACAACACAGAAGGACCTAGAGAGTATAATGCTGAATGAAATAAGTCAGAGAAAAACAAACGCCCTATGATTTCACTCCTATGGAATTTAAGAAATGAAACAAATGAACAAAGAAAAAGACAAGCTAAAAACAGACAAATACAGAGAACAAACTGGTGGTTATCAGAGGGGAAGTGGCAGGGTGGGGGGATGGGTGAAATAGATGATGAGGATTAAGAGTACACTTATCATGATGAGCACTGAGTAATGATAGAGTTGTTGAATCACTAAATTGTACACCTGAAACTAACACTGTATATTAATTATACTGGAATGCATAAATGGCAACAAACTTGAATAGACGTTTCTCCAAAAAAGATACACAGGTGGCCAACAAGCATATGAAAATATGTTTAACATCACTAATCAGAAATACAAATCAAAACCACAAGATGCCACCTCACACCCATTAGGATGTCCACTATTAAAAACAACAACAACAACAACAAAACCCAGGAAATAACAAGTGTTGATAAGAAGGTGGAGAAATCAGAATCTTTCTGTATTGTTGATAGCGTAAAATGGTGCAGCCACTATGGAAAATAGTATGATGTTTTTCTAAGATTTAAAAACAGAGGGGCACCTGAGTAGCCCAGTTGGTTGAGTGTTTGTCTCTTGATTCTGGCTCAGGTCATGATCCAAGGGTCGTGGAATTGAGCCCTGTGTTGGGCCTGCACAAGATTCTCTTTCTGTCTCTCCTTCTGCCCCTTCTTGCTGTGTGTGTGTCTCTCTCTCTCTCAAAAAAAAAAAAAAAAAAAAAAAAATTTAAAAATAGAATTACCATATGATGCAATAGTCTTACTTCTGGGTATATATCAAAAAGAATTGAAAGCAGGATCTTAAGTTAGAGATGGAGGGAAGCAAACCATAAGAAACTCTTAAAAACTGAGAATAAACTGAGGGTTGGTGGGGGTAGGAGGGAGGGGAAAGTGGGTGATGGGCATTGAGGAGGCCCCTGTTGGGATGAGCATTGGGTGTTGTATGGAAACCAACTTGACAATAAATTTCATATTTTAAAAAACGAAAGAAAGCAAGCAAGCAGGATCTTGATGATATATTTGCATACCCATGTTCATAGCAGCATTATTTTCAATAGCCAAGAATGAATAAAGATGAGGTATATACATTAAACAGAATATTATTTAGCTTTAAATGGAAGGAAATCCTGTCGTATGGTACAACATGGATGAAACTTGAGGACATTTTGCTAAGTGAAATAAGCCACTCACAAAAGAAGTGTATGATTCCACTTAGATGAGATATCATCTAAAGCAGTCAAACTTACAGAAATAAAGTAGACTTTTGGTTGCCAGGGGCTAGGAAGAAAGGAAACAGGGAATTGTGGTTCAGTGGGTACAGAGTTTCAATTTTGCAAAATCAAAAAGTTCTAGAGATCTGTTACGCAACAATGAGAATGCAGTTAACATGACTATTACAGTAGTATAACATTATATAACATAGATACTATAACATGTAACCTATATACATGTATATAACAATACTAATGTATTACACGTGGTATAACATTACTACATACCTAACAAAAAATGGTTAAGACAGTGATTTTATTTTAACAATTAAAAAATACTTAAACAGGGGTGCCTGGGTGGCTCAGTCAGTTGAGAGTCTGACTCTTGTTTTCAGCTCGGGTCATGATCTCTTGAGTTCATGAATTCAAACCCTACATCCGGCTCTGTGCTAACAGTGTGGAGCCTGCTTGGGATTCTCTCTCTCTCTCTCTCTCTCTCTCTCTCTCCCTCCCTCCCTCCCACTTGCCCACTTGTTCTCTCTCTCTTTCTTCCTCTCTCTTAAAAATAAATTTTAAAAAGAGAGAAATACTTAGAGATTTTTGTACATTGAATTAAAGAGGGTGGGGGAAAAGCAGACCCTGAAAATGCCACAATAAAGCAAAGGGTTTATCATAACACAGGATTAAGAGCACCAAGCTGGGCTGTAGTGGGTCTGGATTCTGACTCCACCATGCATAAACTGGGTAACGTTGTCAAATTACGTAACTCTCTGAGACTCAGTTTCCTCATGTGTAAAATGGGATAATACCAACATTATCTTCACAGTTGTTAGGCAGCTTAAATTAATACACATCAATACAGGTTTAGGAACTTGCCTGCCATAGTAAGTATTTAATAAAGGTTAGATGTTATTCTTAGAACACCAACAGCTCAAGAGAATACAGACTGTAGTATTAGATAGGCCGTTCCAAGAATAAATGTATTCTATATATAATGAAAGTATAGAAGAATGCTAAATCCATCAACATCATTTCTGAAATGTAACTCATTGACTTTCAGTGATCCAAATGCAGCCTGATAAATTAAAAATTTAGAGGAAATGTTAAAGTGAGAAGAAACCACTATTTTCAGTATCTTATAAATATAAGTATATAGATATTTTCTATTTCAAAAGTTTTCAGGAAAAAAAAGTGTAGGGAAGGTAAAACTACCTTTTACCCTTGTAAGTTCTGTGACTGGGCCTAAGAATTGAATGGACATAAGACAGATTAGCAGGAGAAAGGCATACAAATGTAATATTTTAATTTTTTTTTTCAACGTTTATTTATTTTTGGGACAGAGAGAGACAGAGCATGAACGGGGGAGGGGCAGAGAGAGAGGGAGACACAGAATCGGAAACAGGCTCCAGGCTCCGAGCCATCAGCCCAGAGCCCGACGCGGGGCTCGAACTCACGGACCGCGAGATCGTGACCTGGTTGAAGTCGGACGCTTAACCGACTGCGCCACCCAGGCACCCCTACAAATGTAATATTTTAATGTGTACATGGGAATCTTCAGAAGGAAAATGAAGACCCAAGGAAGGCTTTAGGCCCCAAACTTACATACCTTTTTACACAAAGAACAATACATCGTGGGGGTGTGACAAGATACGATAAATTGAGCTAGGGGCAATAAATTTTGGGACGGGGCGCCTGGATGGCTCAGTTGCTTAAGCATCCGACTGGTTCACGTCATGACCTCACGGTTCTGAGTTCGAGCCGGGCGTGGGGCTCTGTGCTGGCAGCTTCGAACCTGGAGCCTGCATCAGATTCTGAGTCTTCCTCTCTCTCTCTGCTCTGCCCCTCCCCCACTAGCACTCTGCGTCTCTCTGTCTGTCAAAAATAAATGAATGTTAAAAAAAATGTTGGGACAGTGACTAGTAAATATATGGGGAAACTAATGGAAAATTAGGGTTATTTTAGTAGGGTTTTTTTGTTGTTGTTTGTTTTGTTTTGTGCAAGTCCATTTCACCGGCAACTCCCAGTCTCTGCTAAGAATGTTGTTTTCTTTCTTACGCAGGGAGGGCACCTTTCTCATGGGAAAACCTTGCGTCCCACTCTCAGGTAGAAAGTGGGAAGGCAGAGAACTTTCCACATTTGCTGTTTCTTTCTCAAGTGTTTTCAGCTCAAAAGAATCCATGTGCCAAAGTGGCAAATGTTTGGAGTGGCATGGTCTGAAACCCTTCAGAAGAAACAGTGATACACTTGCAAATAACAGAAAGATCATTATCGAGCTCTGTTGTTTAATTAATTTAAGCAGTTTGTTACAGATGAAAGGATAGCCAGATTAATAGAAGCTCCTCCTCACCCAAACAGCATCCCTACCACTTCCATCTCCTTTCCAAACAGGAACTAGAATATGCAAGAACTTAACGGTCTGTAAAAGTAACAATTCCAATCAGTAGGGAAAGGAAGGACAAGTCACTGAACGTTTCTGGGGCAAGAGGCTCATATTTGAGAATGAAAAACTAGACTTCTGTATCTCTTTACGGACTAAAACTTCAGCTAGATCAAAGACTTTAGTGTAGAAGTATGAAACCACAGGACACTTAGAAGGAAATGTAGGTATGTTTTCATCTGATTTAGGGGTGAAGTTTTTCTTTCTGAGTATAAAAGCAGAATTATAGACTGACCTATTTAACCACATAAAAGTAACTCTGGAAAGAACACTAGATACAAAATTTCTGTATTGTAGTTGGACAATTTGGATCTGTAGTTACACTTAAAAAATCCATCCTAATAAAATAGCAAACATTTGTGTCAGAGGATGTTAACTGACATGTTACCCATAATAGTAAAACTTTCCAAATACCCTAAATATTCTATCATTAGGGGAATATTTAAATTGTGGACTCCCTGTTCTACACCCATTCTGGGCAAATCAAGAAGCGGTAATCAAAGCATATTTAGAAATGTAACTATCAGTATTAAAATAGGTTAAAAGAAAGTCAAAAATGGTTGCTCTAGACAAGAATTACAAGTTAGATAACAAGAATTAATTTAAATTAGAGACTTTTTTATAATATGCTTTTAAATACTAGATGACTTAACCAATATACATGTGTTAATTTCATACAAAAATATAGGAATAATAGAATCCTATTATTTATAAAATTTTAATTTAAAAAATAATCAGAATTTATAGATTACCAAAGTGTTCATTGTGGTTTTTCACTGGTAAAAATTATGGTGAAATTATAAGTGATTTTATTTTATTCTTAGCACTTTCCTGTATCCCTGAATTTTCTTTTTTTTTTTTTAATTTTTTTTCAACGTTTTTTATTTATTTTTGGGACAGAGAGAGACAGAGCATGAACGGGGGAGGGGCAGAGAGAGAGGGAGACACAGAATCGGAAACAGGCTCCAGGCTCTGAGCCATCAGCCCAGAGCCTGACGTGGGGCTCGAACTCACGGACCGCGAGATCGTGACCTGGCTGAAGTCGGACCTTAACCGACTGTGCCACCCAGGCGCCCCTATCCCTGAATTTTCAACAGAGAATATAAAATTCTTTTGTCATCTGAAAAAAATAATTAACATAAGCTAATATTACTACAAAGAAATAGAACAGTGTTTTACTGTGAATAATATGAATTTGATTATTTTACATGTAACCTGGTATGTTTCCATTTCCCCTTATCCAAGAATAACTATTTCAGGCACTATAACTTTTTTCTTGACTTTTGCTTACTCAAATAGAATATGGTGGGCTTCCAAATAATGTTAACAATCAGCTAATTATGTGCTATTAGTCTAGATGTCCATTCTGGTAGATGGAAAACCTTTTGGGTTATTGTTCTCTCAACCGAGTATAAAATAATTTTTTTTCATTGAGACAATGGACTTAACATTACGTTAGTTTCAGGTGTAAAATATGATTTGCTATATTCATATATTGTGAAATGATCACATCAGTCTATTCAACATTCATTACAATGCACAGTTATAATTTTTTTTCTTATGAGAACTTTCAAAGTCTACCCTTAGCAACTTTCAAATATACAATACAGTAATATTAACTATAATCACCATGCTGCACATTACATCCCTCAGGACATTTTTATTCCATAGCTGGAAGTTTGTACCTTTTAACCACCTTTACCATTTTACCTACTCCCCAACCCTGCCTCTGGCAAACATCAATCTCTTCTCTGAGTTTGATTTTGTTGTGTTTTGTTTGATTTCACATATTGGTGAGATCATACGGTATTTGTCTTTCTCTGATTTATTTCACTTAGCATAATGCCCTCAAGATACATCTAAGTTGTCACAAATGGCAAGATTTTCTTCTTTTGTGACTGAATAATCATTGGAATGTATGTATACAAATATAACACATTTTCTCTATCCGTTTATCCATTGATGAACCCTTGGGTTATTTCCATGTCTTGGCTATTGTAAATAATGCTGCAGTGAGCATGGGGGTGCAGATACCTTATCCAGTTAGTATTTTCATTTTCTTATGCTAATACTTGGAAGTGGAATTGTTGAATCATATGTTCTGTATTTAATTTTAAATTTTATTGAAATATACTTGACATACAATATTAGTGTCAGGTGTACAAAATGGTGATTTGACAGTTGTACACATTATGCAATGCTCAGCATGATAAGTGTAGTTGTGATTTGTCATCATACAAAGTTACCACACTATTATTGATATTTCCCATGCTGTACTTTTTATCCTTGTGACGTATTTTTTCTTCCTTGTGACTTTTCTTTTATTTAAATTTTAGTTAGTTAATATATAGTACAATATTTTTTCAGGAGCGAAATTCAGTGATTCATCCCTTACATACAACACCCAGTGCTCATCAGAACAAGTGCTCTCCTTGGGGCACCTGGGTGGCTCAGTCAGTTAAGCATCTAGTTCTTGATACCAGCTCAGGTTGTGATCTCTCAGTCGTGAGATCGAGCCCCACATTGGGTTCTGTGTTCAGCATGAAGCCTGCTTAGGATTTTCTCTCTCTCTCTCTCTCTCTCTCTGCCCCTCCCCCACTTGTGCTTTCTCTCAAAATAAATATTAAAGAAAAAAAGAACAAGTGCCCTCCTTAGTACCTATCACCCATCTAGCCCATCTCCCACCCACCTCCCTCCGTCAACCCTCAGTTTGTTCACTATCCTTAAGAGTCTTTTGTGGTTTCTTTCCCTCTGTTCTTTTTCCTCCCCTATCCATATGCTTATCTGTTTTGTTTATTAAATTCCACATATGAGCGGCGTCTGGGTAGCTCAGTTGGCTAAGTGTCCAACTTCATTTAGCTCAGCTCATGATCTCTCAGTTCATGAGTTTGAGCCCCTTGTGGAGTTCTGCATGGACAGTGTGGAGCCTGCTTGAGATTCTCTGCTCCTCCCCCACCTGCATGCTCTCTCAAAATAAATAAACTTTAAAAAAATCCACATATGAGTGAAATCATATGGTATTTGTCTTTCTATGATTGACTTATTTTGCTTAGCAGAATACATTCTAGCTTCATCCATATCATGGTAAATGCAAGATTTCATGTTTTCAATGGATGAGTAATATTCCATTGTGTATGTATACCACATCTTCTTTATCCATTCATCATTTGATGAGCATTTGGGCTCTCCATATTTTGGCTATTGTTGATAATGCTGCTATAAACATTGGGATACACGTACTCCTTTGAATCTGTATTTTTGCATCCTTTGGATAAATACCTTATAGTGCAATTGCTGGATGGTAAGGTAGTTCTATTTTTAGGTACTTGAGGAACCTCTATACTGTTCTCCAGAGTGGCTGCACCCAGTTTTCATTCCCACCAACAGTGCAAGAGGGTTTCTCTTTCTCCACATCCTTACCAACACCTGCTGTTTCTTGTGTTGTTAATTTTAGCTGTTTTGACAGGTGTGAGGTGGTGTCTCATTGTGGTTTTGATGATGAGTGATATTGAGCACCTTTTCATGTGTCTGTTAGCCAACTGAATTTCTTCTTTGGACAATTTTCTTTTTTTTTTTTTTTAAGTTTTTTTTTTAACGTTTATTTATTATTTTTGGGAGAGAGAGACAGAGCATGAACGGGGGAGGGGCAGAGAGAGGGAGACACAGAATCGGAAACAGGCTCCAGGCTCCGAGCCATCAGCCCAGAGCCCGACGCGGGGCTCGAACTCACGGTCCGCGAGATCGTGACCTGGCTGAAGTCGGACGCTTAACCGACTGCGCCACCCAGGCGCCCCATGGACAATTTTCTATTTATGTCTTCTGCCCATTTCTTCACTGGGTTATTTGTTTTTTGGGTGTTGAGTTTGATAAATTCTTCCTAGATTTTGGATACTACCCCCTTATCGAATATGTTGTTTGCAAACATCTCCCATTCCATAGGCTGACTTTTAATTTTGTTGATTGTTTCCTTCACTGTGCAGGAGCTTTTTATCTTGATGAAATGTCAATAGGTCATGTTTGCTTTTGTTTCCATTCCCTTCAGCAACGTATCTGGTAAGAAGTTGCTCCGGCCAAGGTCAAAGAGGTTGCTGCCTATGTTCTCCTCTAGGATTTTGGTGGTTTCCTGGTCTCACATTTAGGTGAGAAGTCTTTCATCCATTTTGAATTTATTTTTGTGTATGAAAGTGGTCCAGTTTCATTCTTCTGCCTGTTGCTGTCCAGTTCTCTCAACACCATTTGTTGAGGAGACTGTCTTTTTTTTCCAATGGATATTCTTTCTTGCTTTGTTGAAGATGAGCTGGCCATATAGTTGTGGGTCCATTTCTTGGTTCTCTATTCTGTTCCATTGATCTATGTGTCTGTTTTTGTGCCAGTAGCATACTGTCTTGGTTATAGCTTTGTAATACAGCTTGAAGTCCAGAATTGTGATGCTTCCAGTTTTGTTTTTCTTTTTCAGGATAGTTTTGGCTATTTGGGGTCTTTTGTGCTTCCATAAAAATTTTAGGTTTGTTTGTTCTAGCTCTGTAAAAATTGCTGGCAGTATTTTGTTAGGGACTGCATTAAACGTGTAGATTGCTTTGAGTAGAATAGACACTTTAACAATGTTTGCTCTTCCAATCTGTGAACATGGAATGCTTTTCTATTTCTTTTAATTTTTTTTTTTTTTTTTTAGCGTTTATTTATTTTTGAGACAGAGAGAGACAAAGCATGAACGGGGGAGGGTCAGAGAGAGGGAGACACAGAATCTGTAACAGGCTCCAGGCTCTGAGCTGTCAGCACAGAGCCTGACGCGGGGCTCGAACTCACGGACCGCGAGATCATGACCTGGGCCGAAGTTGGCCACTTAACCGACTGAGCCACCCAGGCGCCCCGCTTTTCTATTTCTTTGTGTCCTCTTCAATTTCTTGCATAAGCATTTCATAGTTTTCAGAGTATAGATCGTTTACCTCTTTGGTTATGTTTATTCCTAGGTAACTTATTGTTTTTGATGCAATGGCAAATGGGATTGATTCCTTGATTTCTTTTTCTCCTCCTTTGTTATTGGTGTATAGAAATGCAACAGATTTCTGCATGTTAATTTTATATCTTACAACTTCACTGAATTCATGTATTAGTTCTAGCAGTTTGTGGAGACTTTTGGGTTTTCTATAGAGTATCATGTGTCTGTGAAGAGTAAAAGTTTGACTTCTTCCTTGCCAATTTGGAGGCCTTTTATTTCTTTTGTTGTCTATGGCTGAGGCTAGGACTTCCAGTATTATGTTGAACAACAGTGGTAAGAGTGGACATCCTGGTCCTGTTCCTGACCTTAGGGAGGAAGCTCTCAGTTTTTCCCCGTTGAGGATGATATTAGTTGTGGGTCATTAATATATGGCCTTTATGGTGTTAAGGTATTTTCCTTCTACACATATCTTCTTGAGGGTTCTTTTTTTTTTTTTTTATCAAAAAAGAATGTTGTATTTTGTCAAATGTTTTTTCTGCATCTATTGGCAGGATCATGTGGTTCTTACCCTTTTATTAATGTGGTGTGTCATGTTGATTGATTTGTGGATATTGAACTAGCCCTGCAGCCCAGGAATAAACTCCACTTGATCATGGTGAATAATTCTTTCAACATATTGTTGGATTTCATTTACTAGTATCTTGTTGAGAATTCCACATGAACGTTCATCAGGGAATTTGGTCTGCAATTCTCCTTTTTAGTGTGGGGTCTTTGTCTGGTTTCAGAATCAAGGTAATCCAGGCCTCAGAATGAGCTTGGAAGTTTTCCTTCCATTCCTAGTTTTTGGAACAGTTTGTGAAGAATAGGTATTAACTCTTCCTTAAATGTCTGGTAGAATTCCCCTAGGAAGCCATCTGGCCCAGGTCTCTTGTTTGTTGGAAGATTTTTGATTACTGATTTAATTTCTCTGCTGGCTATACATCTGTTGAGATTTTCTATTTCTTCCTATTTCAGTTTTGTTAGTTTGTCCATTTCTTCCAAATTGCCCTGTTGGTTGGCATATAATTTTTCATAGTATTCTCTTGTAATTGTTTGTATTTCTGCAGTGTTAGTTGTGATCTCTCCTCTTTAACTCATGATTTTATCAATTTTGGTCCTTTCTCTTTTCTTTTTGATAAGTCTGGCTAGGGGCCTATCAATTTTGTTAATTCATGCAAATAATCAGCTCTTCGTTTTATCGATTTATCCTACTGGATTTTTTGTTTTGTTTTTATGTCATCTATTTCTGCTTTAATCTTATTTCTCTTTTTCTGCTGGCTTTGGGCTTTATTTTCTGTTCCTTTTCTAGCTCCATTTGGTGTAAGGTTAGGTTGTGTATTGGGAACTTTTCTTGCATCTTTAAATAGGCCTGAATTGCATTATACTTCCCTCTTAAGACTGCCTTTGCTGCAAATGGTTTGGATTGTCATGTTTTCATTTTCATTGACTTCCATGTATTTTTTAATTTCTTCTTTAATTTACTGGGTAACCTTTCATTCTTTAGTAGGATGATCTTTAATTTCCATGCATTTTAGGGCTTTCCAAATTTTTTCTTGTGGTTGATTTCAAGTTTCATAGCATTGTGATCTGAAAATATGCATGGTATGATCTTGATCTTTTTATACTTGTTGAGGGCTGACTTGTAACCCAGTATGTATGTGATCTATTCTGGAGAATATTCCATGTGTACTTGAGAAGAATGTGTATTCTGTTGCTTTAGGATTTAGGATGAAATTTTCTGAATATAGCTGTTAAGTCCATCTGGTCCAGTGTGTCATTCAAAGCCATTGTTTTCTTGTTGGTTTTCTGCTTAGAGGATCTGTCCATTGTTTTAAGTGGGGTGCTAAAGTTCCCAACTACTATTGCATTTTTATCATTCAATTTCTTTATATTTGCTATTAATTGATTTATATATTTTGGTGTTCAAGTTGGGGGTATAAATATTTACAATTGTTGGATCTTGATGGATACACCCCTTAATTATGATATAATGCCCTTCTTTATCTCTTGTTACGGTCTTTGTTTTAAAATCGACTTGTCTGGTTTATGTATGGCTACTCTGGCTTTCATTTGACATCTATTAACATGATAGAGGGTTTTCCATCCCCTCATTTTCAATCTGCAGGTGTCTTTAGGTCTAAAATGTAGGTAGCATATAGATGGATCTTGTTTTGTGGGTTTTTAAAAATACATTCTGATACCCTATGTCTTTTGATTGGTGTATTTAGTCCATTTACATGCATAGTGATTATCGAAACGATATGAATTTAGTGCCATTGTGTTACCTGTAGAGTTGGTGTTTCTGATGATGTTCTTTGGTCCTCTCAAGTCTTTTCTTGCTTTGTTGCTTTGGTCTTTTTTTCCCCCTCCACTCAGAATCCCCCTTAAAATTTCTTGCAGGGCTGGTTTAGTCATCATGAACTCCATTTTGTTTGTCTGGAAAACTTTTTATCTTTCATTCTATTAGAATGATAGCCTTGATGGCTAAGGAATTCTTGGCTGCATATTTTTCCCATTCAGCACGTTGAATATGTCCTGCCACTCCCTTCTGGCCTGCCAAGTTTCCATGGACAGGTCTGCTGCTAACCTTATATGTCTACCTTTGTAGGTTAAGCATATTTTGTCCCTAGCTGCTTTCAGAATTCTCTCTTTATCTTTGTATTTTGCAAGTTTCACTTTGATATGTCACGGTGTTGACCTGTTTTTGCTGATTTTGAGGGGAGTTTCCTGTGCCTCTTGGACTTGAATGCCTGTTCCCTACCCATACTATAGTAGTTCTCAGCTATAATTAGTTCAAATAAACCTTCTGCCCCCTTTTCCTGCTCTTCTTCTGAGACTCCTATGATACCAATATTGCTTCACTTTATGGAATCACTAATTTCCCTTGCTCTACCCTTGTAATCTACTAGTTTTCTTTCCCTCTTCTTTTCAACTTTATTACTTTCCATAATTGTATCCTCTATATCCTCTCTTTTTTCCTCTGCTTCTTTAGTCCTTGTTTTGACTATATCCACTCAGTTTTGCATCTCAGTTAAAAGCTAACTAGTTTTTATTTCAGCCTGACTAGTTTTGGGGCCTTTTATCTCTGCAGCAAGTGTGTCTCTTATGTCTGCTATGCTTTTTTCAAGCCCAGCTAGTAGCCTTAGGACCATTATTCTAAATTCTTGTTTGGATATATTGCATATATCTGTTTTGAGCAAATCCTTAGCTGTGATTTCTTCTTGACCTTTCTTATGGGAAGAATTCCTCCATCCTGTCATTTTGGCTAAGTTTCTGTCTTTTGCATGTTTTGAAATCTTGTTGTGTTTCCTGCAACTGAGAGTACTACTATATTAAAAAGGGATCATACACTGCCAAGGGCCCAGCACTTCAGGAAGTGTCTCTGGTGTGTGCTGCGTGCACTCTGCTGTTGTGTTTTGGCTGCTCTTTCTCACTGGTCAGTCCTCTGCAGAGCTCCTCCTTGCTTGCAGTGGGGAGTTTTTGGAACTTTAACTACGTATGCTTTGATTTGTTTGTTGAAAGAAGCCTAGAAAAAAAAAGGAAAAAAACCTGACCAAAAAAAAAAAGAAAAGAAAAGAAAAGAAAACAACAACAACAAAACAAGAAGGCAATCAAAAAACTCTAAGTCTGATTCCAAGGAAAAAGAAGAAAAAGGAAAGAAAAAGAAGCCTGATTCCCCCTTTCCACCCCCCAGTCCAAAAGAGAGAGAGAGAGAGAGAGAGAGAAGAAAATGAAAAAAACAAGCAAAATCTATAGGCCTGGTTTCCAAAGGAAAAGGAAGAAGAAACTAAGTCTGTTCCTATTTCCACCAGAACTGCAGGTGACACTTTGAAGCACTCTATGATCAGTACATTTTGTCCATGTGGGGTGCTGTGCTCATCTTCTGGAGGAGGGGCCCACTGGGCTGGCTCAGAGTCAGTTCTGCCTCAGTAAATGAGCAGTTGCCAGGCACAGGGTGGAAGAGTTTGGTGTAAGTGCGTCCCACCTCCTCTGGGGGCCACTGTGTTGCTCTCTCAAGTCCCACCGTGTTGATGTTAAGGGAGAAATAGTGCCACCTCACTGTCTCATCCCTGGACAGGGGATCTCACAACCCTGCTGTTCAGTAAGCTCTCACAGAATGATGGGGACAGTCAGCATGCCCTGCAGCACAGCTCTCCTGCATTTTACCTTTAGTGCGTGGCTGGGTTTCAAAACTCGAAATCTTAAAGCACCCAGCACCACAGACCTACCCCCTCCTCCAAAGTAGAGGCTCTCCATGCTGTGTCTGGTGTCCTTTGTCCCAGAAAAACAGTCCTACACCTGTGCGGCACATGGAATGTATAATGTGGTACCACAAAAAGTAGCAACCAGGTTATCTGCCCTCTGTGAAAGGTATTTTGCTGGTGCCTGCAGGGTCTTTTGTCCTTGGAGAGGACAAATGTACTGCAGGAAGGGGAATATTCTCTCTCAGTGTGACCCTGAGATTCCTACCCCATGCTATGCACTCTGTGGCCAGTGCCCTCCTTCTCTCCAAGGGTGTGTACCATAGCTTCTCTCCAGAGAAAGTCACGCACTTTCAAAACCTCAGAGTTTGAGCTCCACACACTGTTTGCAAAAAACCCATGGCACTCAATACCTCTTGCTTCCCAGTTCGTGGTCCAGAGAGGTTTTTCTCTCATGTGAACTTGGTGCCACACTCTCTCAACCCCACTCTCTTTCTCTCCCTTTTGTCTTTCTATTGAAAGCGTTCCTTCCCCCCTCCATGGCACCACCTTTTTTTCTTTCCCCCAATTCACTTCCATGCAACTCACCACACTGTCTTCCTCCAACAGTGGAGATCCTTCTGTCAGTCTTCATACCAATTTCCTGGGTGTTCCAAGTGATCCGACCTCAATACCAGCTGTTTTTGAGGGACAAGGGAAGCCCAGGGTCCCCTTACTTCTGCACCATCTTAACTCCTGCCCCCAATTTGTGACTTCTTTAAAACTGGAAATTTGTGCCTCCTTATCCCTTTCACCTATTTCACCCATCCTTAGTCCCTGTCCCCTTTGACAGCCACCAATTTGTTCTCTGTATATGTGAGTCTATTTCTGTTTGTTTGGTTCTGTTTGTTTTTTTTTTTTTTAATTCCACATATAAGTTAAATCATATGGTATATGTCTTTCTCTGACTTATTTCACTTAGCATCTTGCCCTCTAGGTCCATCCATGTTGCATGAATGGCAAGACTTCATTCTTTCTCATAGCTGAATAATATTCTATCATGTTTATATACCACACCATCTTTATCCATTCATCTGTGGATGGACACCATGGTTGCTTCCACATCTTGTCTATTGTAAATAATGCTGCAATAAACATAGAGGTGCCTATATATTTTTGAACTAGTGTTTTCATTTCTGTTGGGTTAATACCTAGCAGTGGAATTACTGTATCTTTTTTGTTAATAAATGGACTCATATCACATTTATTATTCTTGCTTTTTATTTTTATTTTTAAAAAATGTTTTATTTAAAGAGAGAGAGAGAGCAGAAGCAGGGGAGGGGCGGAGAGATAAGGTTGAAGAGAGAGAAGGCAGAGAGAGACATCTGAAGCAGGCTCCAGACTCTGAGCTGTCAGCAGAGAGCCCGACGTGGGGCTTAAACCCATGAACCTTGAGATCATGACCTGAGCCAAAGTCAGGTGCTTAACTGACTGAGCCACTCATGTGCCCCTACTGTATCTATTTTTAAGGAACCTCCATGCTGTTTTCCATAGAGGCTGTATCAATTTACATTCTGACCAACAGTTACACAAGGGTTCCCTTTTCTCCACACCCTTGCTATTTGTCATTCTGACTAGTGTGAGGTGGTATCTTATTGTGGTTTTGATTTATATTTCCTGACTATTAGTGACATTGAGTACCTTTTCATGTAGGTGTTAGCCACCTGTATGTCTTTGGAAAAATGTCTGTTCAGATACTCTGCCCATTTTTTTTATTGGATTGTTTGTGATTTTGTTGTTTGCTATTGTCTGTGCTCTTCATATACTTTGGATATTAATCCCTTATCAGATATGTAATTTGCAAATATTTTCTCCCATTTAATAGTTTTTGTTGGTGGTTTCCTTGCTGTGCACAAGCTTTTCAGAGTGAGGTTGATTAGATTCAAATTTGTAATCTATTTTAAATTGAGTTTTGTGAGTAGTGTAAGATGGGCTCCAATGTCATTCTTTTGCATGTGGCTGTCCAGTTTTTCTAATACCATATATTGAAGAGACTGCCCTTTCCTCATTGTATATTTTTGGCTCCTTTGTTGTGATTTAATTGACCATATATCCATGGATTTATGGCTGGGTTTTCTGTTCTGTTGATCTATGTGTCTCTTGTTATGCCAATACCTTAATATTTGATTATGTAGTTTTATAATGCAATTTGAAATTGGGAAGCATGATGCCCCCAGCTTTGCTCTTCTTACTCAAGATTGCTCTGGCTATTAATTTCTTTTGTGGTTCCATATAAATTTTAGTATTGCTTCCTCTATTTCTGTGAAAAATGCCATTGGAATTCTGTTAAGGATTGCATTTTTAAAAATATTTTTAAATGTTTATTTATTTATTTTCAGAAAGAGAGAGAAGGCATGAAAGGGGGTTAGGCAGAGAGAGAGGGAGAGAGAGAGAATCTCAAGTAGGCCCCACGCTGTCAGCACAGAGCCTAATGTGGGCCTCAAATTCACAAACGATAAAATCATGACCTGAGCTGAAATCAAGTCGGATGCTCAACTGACTGAGCCACCCAGGCACCCACAAGGATTGCATTAAATATGCACATTACTTGTGGTAGTATAAACATTTTAAAAGTATTTGTTCTCCCAACCTATGAGCATGGAATATCTTTCCATTTGTTTGTGTCATCTTTAACTTCACTCATCAGTGTTTTATAGTTTTCAGAGTACAGGTGTTTCTTCTCCTTGGTTAGGTTTCTTCCTAGGTATTTTATTTTTGGTGCAATTGTAATCGAGATTGTTTCCTTAATTTCTCTTTCTGCTACTTTATTATTAGTGTACAGAAATGCAACAGATTGCTGTATGTTGATTTTGTGTCCTGTGACTTGACTGAATTCATTTATCTGTTCTACTAGTTTCTTAATGGAATCTTTAGGATTCTTTCTATACAGTATCATATTATCTGCAAATAGTTGACAGTTGTACTTTTTCCTTATCAATTTGGATGACTTTTATTCCTTTATCTTGTGTGATTGCTATGACTAGGACTTCCAGTACTATGTTGAATAAAAATGGTGAGAAGTGGACATCATTGTCTTGTTCTCATTCTTAAGGGAAAAAGTTCTCATTTCTTCAATATTATTATGTTAGCTATAGGTTTTTCACATATGGCTTTTATCATGTTGAGATATGTTCCCTCTAAACCTTTGTCTGAGGATTTTATCATAGATGGATGTTGCACTTTGTCAAATGCTTTTTTTTGCATCTATTAAAATGATATGGTTTTTATTCTTTCTCTTATTGATGTGATGTATCACATTGAATTATTTGCGAATATCGAATCACATTTTCATTCCAGGAATAAATCCTACCTTATCATGGTAAATGATTTTTTAAAATGTATTATTGGATTTGTTTTGCTAACATTTTGTTGAAGATTTTTTTTAAGTTTTTTTATTTATTTTGAGAGAGTGAGAGAGAGGGAGAGAAAGCAGACGTGTGAGCATGACTGGGGGAAGAGAGAATTCCAAGCAGGCTCTGTGTGCTGAAAGCCTGATGTGCAACTCACACCCACGAACTGTGAGATCATGACCCTAGCCAAAATCAAGAATCAGTCACTTAACCAACTGAGCCACCCAGGCACCGCTCTGTTGAAGATTTTTACATTTGTTTATCAGAGACATTGGCCTGGAGTCCACGCTTGCTTGCTTTCTTCCTTTATTGTAGTGTCTTTATCTGGCTTTTAATGCTGGCCTCATAGAATGAATTTGGAGACTTTCCTTCCTCTTCTATGTTTTGGAATAGTTGGAGAAGAATAGGTATTAACTCTTCTTTAAATGTTTGGTAGAATTCACTTGTGAAGCCATCTGGTTCTGAACTTTTGTTTAATGGGAGTTTTTTGATTACTGGTTAAATTTCTTTGCTGGTAATTGGTCTGTTCAAATTTTCTGTTTCTTCCTGATTTGGTTTCTTGAGCTATGTTTCTAGGATTTACCTATTTCTTAGGTTATCCTTTTTTTGGCATGCAATTTTTATAATATTCTCTTATAATCCTTTGTATTTCTGTGGTATATTTTTTTCATTTCTGATTTTGTTTATTAGAGTCTCTCTCTGTCTCTCTCTCTCTCTCTCTCTCTTTGATGAGTCTGGCTAATTTTGTTGATCTTTTCAAATAACCAGCTCCTGGTATCATTGATCTGTTCTATTTGTTTCTATTTTATTTCTGCTCTACCCTTTATTTCCTTTCTTCTACTGGTTTGGGGTTTTGTTTGGTCTTTTTCTAGCTCCATTAGGTGTAAGGTTAGGTTAAGATTTTTCTTGCATCTTGAGGCAGGCCTGTATTGCTATAAAATCTTCTCTTAGAACAGCTGTTGTTGCATTCCAAAGATTCTGGATCATTATGTTTTCATTTGCAGTTGTCTCCGTGTATTTTTTTATTTCCACTTTGATTTCTTGGTTGACCCACTTATTGTTTAGTAACAAGTTATTTAACTGCATACATTTGAGTTCTTTCCAGATATTTTCTGTGGTTAATTTCTAGTTTCATAGCATTGTGGCTGCTATGAAAAAATGCATAGTATGATTTCTATCTTTTTGAATTTGTTGTGACTTGTTTTGTGGCCTACTATGTGATCTCCCAGGAGAAATTTCCATGTTCGCTTGAAAAGAATGTGTATTTTGGATGTTCTGGATATATTTGTTAGATGCATCTGGCCTGATATGTCATTCAAAGCCACTGTTTCCTTGTTGATTTTGTTTGGTTGATTTATCCATTGATGTAAATGGGGTGCCCAAGTCCTCTACTATTATTGTATTAGTATCAGTTACTTCCCTTAGGCTTATGTATTTATGTATGTAAATACGTAATGTATATATTTGTGTATATATATATTATGTATTTTGGCTTAGGCTTATGTATTTATGTATGTAAATACATAATGTATATATTTGTGTATATATATATTGCTTTATGTATTTTGGTACTTTCATGTTGGGTGCATAAAAACTTACAATTATTATATCTTCTTGTTGCACTGTTTCCTTTATTGTTAGGTAGTGTCCTTCTTCGTCACTAGTCTTTGCTTTAAAGTCTATTTTGTTCAGTATAAATATTGCTACCCCACCTTTGTTTTCACTTCTATATGCATGATAAACGTGTCCTTATTCCTCTCCTTTATTCTGTATGTGTCTTTAGGTCTGAAATGAGTCTCTTGGAGGCATCAGATAGATGGGTTTTGCTTTTTTTTTAAACCATTCTGTAATCCACTGTTTTTTGATTAATGTATTCAGTGCATTTACATTCAAAGTAATTATTATAGGTATGTACTTCTTGCCATTTGGTACTTGTTTTATGGTTATTTTTGTAGTTCTTTATTCTCTTGCTCTCTGTTGTGGTTTTTTGGTTTTCTTTAGTGATTTGCTTGGGTTCCTTTCTCATTATTTTTTGCATATCTATTACCTGCTTTAGATTTGTGGTTGCCATTGGGTTTATATATATCTTATGCATATAACAGTCTATATTAAGTTGATGGCTGTTTAAGTTTGAACCCATTCTAAAAGCATTCTAAATTTTTACCACCTCCTGCCATGTTTTATGTACATGATGCCATACTTTACATCATTCTATTTTGGGAGCCTTGTGACTAATTTTTATTTATTGTTTAAAAAATTTTCCTTTTATTTAAATTTAAATTTTGGTTAGTTAACATAGAGTGCAATATTGGTTTTGGGAGTAGAATTCAGTGATTCATCATTTACCTACAACACCCAGTGCTTATCATAACAAGTGCTCTCCTTAGTACCCATCACCCATCTAGCCCATCTCCCACCCACCTCCCTCCATCAACCCTCAGTTTGTGCTGTGTTGTTAAGAGTTTCTTGTGGTTTGTTTCCCTCTCTTCTCATCCTACTCCCTTCCCATATGCTCATCTGTTTTATTTCTTAAATTCCACATATGAGTGAAATCATATGGTATTTGTGTTTCTATGATTTTTTTTGCTTAGCATAATACATTCTAGCTCCATCCATGCCATGGCAAATGCAAGATTTCATTCTTTTTGATGGCTGAGTAATATTCCATTCTATGTATATATCATATTTTCTTTATTCATAAGTCAATGGATATTTGGGCTCTCCGTAGTTTGGCTATTGTTGATAATGCTGCTATAAACATTGGGGTACATGTACCCCTTTGAATCTGTATTTTTGTATCCTTTGGGTAAATACCTAATAGTGTGATTGCTGGATAGTAGAGTAGTTCTATTTTTAGTTTCTTGAGGAACCTCTATACTGTTCTCCAGAGTGGCTGCACCAGTTTGCATTCCCACCAACAGTGCAAGAGTTTTCTCCACATCCTTGCCAACCTGTTGTTTCTTATGTTGTTAATTTTAGCTGTTTTGACAGGTGTGAGGTGGTGTCTCATTGTGGTTTCAATTTGTATTTCCCTGATAATGAGTGATGTTCAGTATCTTTTCATCCTTGACTGACTTTTATAGCTGGATTTAATTTTACTGCTTTGGTCCTTCCTACAGTTCTTCCTCTTGCTGGTGGTCTTTCCTTTCCACTCAAAGAGTCCCCTTGAACATTTCTTCTAAGCCTGGTTCAGTGTGATGAATTCCTTCAACTTTTGTTTGGGACACTATTGATCTCTCCTCTATTCTGAATGGTACACTTCCTGGATAGAGTATTCTTGATTGGCAGAATTATTTTTCTTTCAGCATTTTGAATACATTGTGCCGTTCCCTTCTGGCCTGCAAAGTTTCTGGTGAAAAATCTGGTGACAGTCTTATGTCTTATTGGGGTTTCCTCGTATGTAAAAAGTTGTTTTTCTTACTGCTTTTAAGATTCTCCCGTTTAACTTTTCACATTTGCATTATAATTCTGTTTGTTGTTGTTAAGTAGAACACAAATAATTTAAGGATCTGTATTCAGACCACAAAAAAGGGAAAGAGAAAAAAGAGCAGAAAACAGAAAATAGAGGTAATAACAATTACCATGTGATTTATGTGGTAAATAACAGATTATCATGTTCAACCATGCAATTTTCCTTTGCTAGTCCAGCAATGCAAGTCTTACCATGAAGCTCACCAATGCCCTTGCATTCCAGGATGTAGCTGCATGCTTGCAGGGAGTTAGAGTTCCTGCCAGATGTCTGACTCTGAGAGGAGTTACTATGGCTAGAATCACTTTTACTCTAAGATGACAGAACTTCATATCCTAGTGCTTAACTTTTTTTTTTTTTTTTTTTTTTTTTTGCCAAGATGATCTTTCCATTTCTCAGCAATATAACTTTTCACCAAGACTAATCTTGGAGCATCACTCACCATAATAAGCCATAATGATTTACTGCCTATTAATAGCAATGAGGACATAGGTAGCCAGAAATTGGTGTGAAGGTCAATGGTGTGCTTGTAATGATTACTAGAGAAGTCTTTAAAATCTTCTTCACCTCAACTACTGTAGTCACACCACGGCGTTTGGTCTTTATCTCTTAACTTTAGCCTGCATGACATAGTTATAATTGTTTTGAAACTAGATGTTCTGTGTAGCCTAATAGGTTTACATTTTCAGCATCCACTGCTTGCCCCTCTACAGTTTCCATTACTAGGATCCATAGGAAAATTCACTCCGTCCACAGCGATGATGGCCTTATGAAAGATGCACACACCCTGGTCATAAACGGCAGCTCCTTGTAGGCTTGGCTCTCAGATCACAGGTGGCAGTACTTGCTGAAGATGGGCTTGCAGCCCTCTGGACCTACCTGCACGTAAACTTGCAGAACGTAATGTGCTCTTGTTGGAAGTAATGGTGCAGATAGATGCATATGTGGCACAGGAAGAGAAGATCAGGGCTCTGGGGAGTGCCTAGCAGATCTTCAAACTGCTCATTGGCCAGGATGGCATTAGTCTGGTACCGTGATGCAAGTAGTTGGACATCTTGGTCACGCTCTAGGGCAGGGGCTTGCACAGAGGGATGGAGACAGGTTCATAAGCTGCAGGCCGGCCTCAGGGATCCACAGCAGGCAGAGCACAGTTGGGGCCAGCAGCCCAGCTGAGCCCACAGTAGCATCCATCCTGGGCCAAGGCAGACTATGATTGTGGCAGGATGGGGCAGGATGCAACAGTGTCAAGGACTCTCAGAGGCCTGCTTCACTGTCTCCTCTCCTGCACTGTAGGTTTGGTCTGTCCGTGAGAGGAGGTGAATTCAGGATCTTCTTATATTTTGAGCTGGAGTAAATGAGATGTTTTAAGAGTTCTATTAAGTTATGTCTCCATAATCTAGGTTTCTCATTTTAGCATTGTCTTTTGAAAAAAACCAAAAACCAAAAGCAAAAAACACCATAATGTATTTACTCCCAAGGTAAATGGGACTGATTTCCTCCTGGACAGGAATAAATATGGAAAACACTACCTAAATGTGAGCTTAAGAACCAGCACTGCCTAAGAAAATACATCCTAAGCCAGAGACACACAGCTGGACAAGAACTTAAGACAACTCTTTATGGATCCCTAACCACACACTTGAGCAACAGACAGGGTCTTCCAAAGCAACTAATGGCTGGGTATTAAACAAAAAAGGTGACCAATGTTAAAAACACATCACACAACTTGCTACTCCTCACTACCCTCTCATTCCCCCAAAAAACAATAAAAAATAAGACTCCACACTCAAGATAGCTAAACCTACAATTCTCAGAAATCATCAACTATTATAAATACAAGTTTTCCATTGCCGTTCTGCATATGTCTCTGTTCTTTCCATTGGCCCTAGACCATTAGGCAGCTGGCTGTTTTTGACATCATTTCCCTTTCAAGGGTGCCTTTAAATCCAAGTTTGGTCATGTAACTAAAACCTGGCCAATCTGTATACTCCAGCCTGGTGGCCACAGGAAAATCTATGTGAACCAAGTTGATCCAAAGGCCCAAGCAATGGACATTTTTGTGTGAATTACTAGGAAATAGAGAAGCTCTCTTTCCATTGAAATTGCAAGGTAGAAGAACAACATGTGCTGGGAACTTCTGAGTGTCTTATGGGGAAGAAGGTGGTTACAGCAGTTAGCATATCTTCATAAACATGCACAAATATATACAGAGAGTAATGTAGTTCAATCTATCTCTCTGCCCAGTGGTTTGAGAAGAGTGGATTTTCTTGTCTGTATTTCCATTTTATTTATTTTTTAACTTGAAAGAGAGAGAGAAAACACAAGCAGGGGAGAGGGGCAAAGGGAGAGCTAGAGGAGAATCCCAAGAAGGCTCCATGCTCAGCGCAGAGCCCGACATGGGGCTCGATCCCGTAACTATGGAATCATGACCTAAGCCAAAATCAAGAGTCAGATGTTCAACTAACTGAGCCACCCAAGACGCCCCTATGTTTCCACTTTAGAAAGTAGTTAAGGATATACCTTTTTTGGAAGAGGTCTAAATATTAAGTTTAAAAAACTTCAAACTAGTAATTATGACAAAATATATTTAATTTCACTCTTTTCATTACCACAAAATTTTTAAAATACTAATATACAGACAAGAGCAAGTGAACTGGAAAAGAGGTAAAAATTGTATAAAAGACGAAGCTAAGCATAGGAATGTAGGAGCAGTGACACATATACACACTCAAATGAATTCAGAAAGCATATTCCATCCATGTTAAAGTCTAAAGTCACCTTTTACTGGAGCCACATCTGGAAAGCTCCTTAAACCAAAGTTCTTACATGGGAAGCATCTTCCCAGACTTCTCTTAAAAAGCATTTCTTATAAAACAGCCCACACCAGAGACACAGTCCTAATCTAAACACAAGTCATAAATGCCTCCCCTAGGCCCCATAGAACTTGGAAAAATTAATGAAAACTATGCACTATAGAAATGGAAAAGTGACACCTAGTGGCCACATGGCAGTTTTCCATTATGGCTTCCCTGCCTTGCCGGTAACTGCTTGGCAAATCGGAATTTCCAATTCCTGAGCCAAACAATGACCTACCTGAGTGGTAGATATCTCTTTAGAGCAGGATCTGAAACGACACTACTAAACATGGTCCAATAACTAGGTAGTGGTTATTTCATTTACTGTGCCCAGACTCTACAGAAATGCCTCAAAAAATATGACTAATAAATATAGACTTTCCCATTAAGAAACTGTAATGAAATACCTTAATCCCACTTACTTACCAAAAGCCTCTATGCTCTATTTTTCTTTCAATTTTTCAACAGATTTCCAAATTTAGTGGCTACAATAGAGTGTCAACATACACCCCAAGTTTGATTTCAGGCTATCATCATCTAATAAAATATCTGATAGCATCTTCAGGTTCACTAGTTTCAAAAAAGTTTTAAATTTGACACATAGAGGTTCAGTTATTTGACTGTACTAAATCAAGGATCAATAAACAATTGTTCCTTAAGCCATAGCAGTTAGAGGTAAATATTATAGTTATGGTATAACCTTTGGTCTACTTCAATAATATCCATCTAATAAAATGTTTTAGAGCAGCACTGTCCAATAGAAATATAATGTATGCCATACGTGTAATTTAAAATTTTCTAGTAGCTACATTAAAAAAGTAAAAAGTAAAAAGTAAAATGTTGCTGTTTTATATAATTCAGTATATCCAAAATACTTGTCTAAGTGATCAGTATAAAACTGGTTTTTAAAATGTATTTTTTATATTTTTTCTTGGGGGGGGGGAGCCCATGCAGGGGAGGGGTAGAGAGGGGAAAAAGAGGATCCCAAGCAGGCTCCATGCTGTCAGCGTAGAGCCCTACATGGGGCTCGAACTCACGAACTATAAGGTGATGACCTGAGCAAAAATTAAGAGTCAGATGCTTAACTGACTGAGTCACCCAGGTGCCCCTTTATATATTATTTTTAAATTTGATTTTTAGGAAGCTCTACGCCCAACATGGGGCTTGAACCCAACCCCAAGATCAAGAGTCACATGCTCCACTGGCTGAGCCAGCCAGGCATTCCATTATAAAATTGTTAACGTGATATTTTGCATTCCCTTTTTTATACTAAGTGTATGAAATCTGGTGCTATCTCAATTTGCATTAGTGACATTTCCAGTGCTCAACAGCCATACATGGCCTGTGTCTATCATACTGGACTGCACAGTTCTAGAGTCTGACCCTAATACTCAAGTCCTGTAGATTAGAATCACAGAATCAGAACTGGAAGTAAACCTAGAGGTCAAGCCTCTTGTACAGACAAGGAGCCTGAGGTACAGAGTATTTAAATGGCTTATGTGAGGTCACACAGCTTAATTTAGGCTGAGTAGGCTCTTCAGCTTCTAGGCTCTTGTCCCACTCCACTCCATTATTGTAGGTAATTCTTAGACTTAGAAAAAAAATTACTCTTTTTATGATTTCATTCAATGTACAGATGTTTGAAATTGCAGGAAATGCAGGAAATTAATGAATAGGAGAAAAATTAGTTATAGGGCAAATCATAAAAATATCACTCCTAACAACAATTCAACATAAATGCAACACACTTTGGAGAAAACACTAATCTCGGGAGAGCTACAGCTATCATACGCTGCATGGACTGGATTCTGGATCCAGGACAAGATCTACAGAAAAATACTAGAGTGGATTATTAAAGGATCAAAGCATTCAATTGGCTATCTGTCCAGTGTTCTATGGAATAACCCTTCCTCTTGCAAAGAGGAAAAACTGTTACTATGCCAGGTAGCAATGGCCTGCTTCTAGAAATTCTGCCTCCCAGATCCTTGCATCATAAAGCCCCTCCACTTTCAAGGACATCCAGCACAGTGACCCATCTTGCTACCACTGGCTGAGTTCAACTCTAGAGGCCACGCCCAACCTGCAATGGTTTAGCCCCACAAAAATGTTATGTTGGTAAGGCCTCTGACTTATTCCTGCTTCTTCAGATGGAACCGTCATGCTTAGGCTGTTGCAAACCAAGGTCCTTCATCTCATAGGGTTTCTTTGGCTTATTCTAAACCTGAGTGTGTCTCAAGTTCCGGAACCAGGAGTGGGGCTGATCTTCTAATATTGCTGGAACACTGTAAGTGCTGCAGGACACGTTGATACGCCGTTGCCCACATGGCCACTGCAGCTGTCCCGCTTTAAGGGAACATGTGCTTTTGGCCTATTGCCTGTTGGTATGTTTGCCATTAACATGTCTGACAAAAGTTCTAACTTATTATGTACAGCCTAAAGAAATATGCAGAGTCAAAATAATGCTTTGTTTTGGTGAGAGGCTCTGAGGGAGATCTGTTGGAAGGTAGAGCACCACCTAGAGGAAGAAAACGGCATTGGATCCCCTACTGAGCCTCAGGCTTCTCCATTAGTTTCCTAGCCTATCTTACTTTCCATACGTGGGGCACCAAAAAAAAAAAAAAAAATACATGGAAACACACTGGGTAAACTAGAAAGAGCAATTAAAACATAATGTATAATGAAATTATGATCTTCAAAAAGGTAGATATACATGTATTATCTTAAATATTCTTCTTGTACTCAGTTTAAGCCACCTCCCAGTTACTAGTTAAAAAATGATCTCCAAATTTGTAATTATAGCTAGAAAATTGGTTTTTACATTCTTTCTCATTGCCTCATAGTTTCAAAATTATACTTAGCCTTTACATAACTACCTTTGGCTACAGGCAACAGTAACCATAATTGCCTAATCTAGAAGGCCACAGCTATTTCCTGGGTCAGTCAATTCATCATTTAACCAGCGAAACCAGTGCTTCCCCAAATGTGTATAAAGAAACTGGTTTATACACATTAAACATTTCAAAAATACGAATTTAATTGTGACTTTACACAAGACATTTATCCTGCCTGGGCTTGTTTTTTTCCTCCATGGCTAATCCTTCACTAAGCACCTTTACTGCATCAAAAACTGGTTTTAGATATAATGAAAATCTTGATTGGTTATGTTAACAGTAATTCTTACATGCAAAGGTTAATTACCAAGAACTAGGACTAAGGTCTTCTGTAAGCAAAGCTGAAACTCTCCCAGCTTTTCTTTTCTTTTTTTTCTCCTGAGTTTTAAATAAATCATCTCACTTAAAGTCTATCTCAAGTGCTTCACTAAGCATAAATACCCTGTATCCAAGTCTACAACGACTGAATACTGTATTCATTACAATTACGAGCACCGATTATATCATTTCTTACATGTTCAAGTACTCGGTTTTCTTAAAATATTTAAGCCCTATTCTCAACTAAGGAAATACACAGGAAGTGGTGATGTTCCAATTTACATAAATCTGCTATTATAAATCAATTATAAATGAATCTTAGACACAATATATTAAATTCCCCAAACTTAAAAATTGCATCAGAAAATAAAAACAAAACCAAAACAAGGTGTATGTGATATTCTTGGTTAGAAATATTTTAGCAAAAATACAGCAACTAGTGGGTTTTAAGCCATTTCACTGAGCCAAGGGGTCTGTAGGAAACGCTGAGCCATTCTTTGTGAAGGGAAACCTCACATTTCCCCCATACTGCTGTGAAAGGTGCAAATCTATAAAAATTGGTAGACCATTAATAGGAATAAAAGATAAGAACAGTATCAATACAGAGCAGAAGATTGTACAGTTTTTTTTTTTTTGTAAATGAAATGCTTTATCACATTCCTAATTTTTAGAGTTAGAAAATCAAATGCTAGAGTGTCCAGTGGATATCACTGATGTCCCCAGGGTCTCCCAGGCCCCCTTCTGCTTCAAAGTAATTCATGAAGGCAGCCATGGCTGTGTCGTCATTGTCACACAGGGCATCAAAATCCAGCTGGGCACCTTGGCCTATCAAATTAAAATACAGACTCATGTGAGTACATTTGGAGGTTAAAAGATGAGTATCGTTAAAAATGGCAAAGCAAGCAAAAAAAGAGATATAAATCAAGAAACAGAGTCTTAATTATAGAGAACAAATTAATGGTTACCTGAGGGGAAGTAGGCAAGGGGACTGCTGAGATAGGTGATGGGGATTAAGGAGGGCACTTGCCATCATGAGCACAGGGTGATGTATGGAAGTGCTGAATCACTATATTGTACACCTGAAACTAATGTAACACTGTATGTTAACTAACTTGAATTAAAAACTTGAAGAAAACTAAAAAGAAAGGCAAGAACACTATACAATATAATTTTGAAGGCAAAAGCTCTGTCTTAAATTGCAGAAGGCTGATATATTTTTAAATGGGTCACCTCTTTTTATAACAAGGTGCTGTCACAGAAATTGCACATAACTCACTTGATACACATAAGTGAGCTAGTCTATGAATTTTCTAATAGAAAATGACAGTGGTAAAAGACAGTTGGAAGCTAGGGGCCAGAATTCATGCATGTGTATGTATAGAGCCTGGAAGGATAGATTTAACTTTAATCTGATGCCTTGTGAAAATGCCAAGGAAAAAATGCCTTGTATTTGTTTAATCTGAATGAGAAGATGGATACAAAAGCATCCTCTTCCAAAAATCTGAAAATGTTATAAAAGGAAAAATGCCCACATTTTTATTGAAAAAGGAAATAAGAAACCATAGAAATGAGTTATAAGTTAGATACAAGGAAAAGGTTCTAGAGATTATAGGTTAACATACAGCTACAGATTAGCCAAAGTTTTCTAGAAATTTTTCAAAGTACAATGCAATTTGAGATGATGAATATGTGGCTCTGCATGAAGCTGATCTTCGTTTTCTTTCAACCTCTTTGATTCTCTTTAACATACGTTTCTAGTAGATCAATGTTAGTTATGTATGGTATAAAACTGTATACTTGATTTGAGTCTGCATAAACATAGTTAAAATGAATAATTACATCTTAAACACTTTGTGATTGGTATCATTCAAAAGTTCTTATTCTTGGGAATGGACATTTTTTCCCTAGATATAAGTACCTTAGTTTTATCTAAATGGCATATATTAACGATACCCATAACTGATTCAGTTAATAACTGAACTTACAATGACAGGTGCATTAGGTAGCATACACCTTAAAGTCGAGTGATTTACTGCATTTAGGATTTTGAAAAAAATCTTAGTTTTAACTATTTGCTTCTCTAGAAGTCTCCTAAGTCTGAAAATATAATGATTAAGAAAGTGTTAGGTAAACTAAGATGGTGGGTAGTTGCCAAAGAAAACCTACCAAGGAGTGGCTCGTGACTATGGGAAGGAACAGCACTGTGGTTTTGCCTTGGAGCCTCTGGCTCCCCTGTTTCAGAAGGATTTCGTGGAATCGGCTCCTTATTTGACATCTGAAAAGACAGGATAATAAATAGTAAGGCTCCTACTTGAGTGAAATAACAACCTCTTAGCAATGGTCGGATGTGGGCCTGATGGCAGTGCCACCACTGCCATCATCAGTATGACAGCCTGCATCTGCCCAGTACTATGTGCCAGGACCCCACAAGCAGCCTCTCCTTTCGTGTCTCAAAAGTTGTGAGGTCAGAAATCTGAGGGCTAAAGCTTGCCCAGAGTGTTGGGGCCATTATTCTAACCCATCCACCTGACGCCAGGGTCCACATTCTTTATAACAATAACTGAATGTACATGCTATAAGGACAAGTTTTGGATTAAGGAGGAAAAGCTATTTTTTTTTTTAAGAAAATGATCATAAAACTATCACACATGAAACTACAATGGGAAATAGTGCTTTGGAGTGGGAAATGGATTAAACTAGAGGCTTTTACCAACAAGTTTTCATATTGTTGCAGAGTTACAAGCCAAACAATTGAATGTATTTAAATTTTTTTTAATGTTTGCTTATTTTTGAGAGAGAGAGAGAGAGAGAGAGAGAGCAAGCAGGGGAGGGGCAGAGAGAGAGGGAGACACAGAATCTGAAGCAGGCTCCAGGCTCTGAGCTATCAGCAAAGAGCCCAACACAGGGTTCGAACTCAGGAACCATGAGATCATGACCTGACCTGAGCCAAAGTCAGAGGCTTAAACTGACTAAGCCACCCAGGCGCCCCACAATTCAATATTTAATGTAGCTTATCAATATACATCATTTACCAATATAATACTACTGACCCTTTATTAGCCTGGCAATTGCCCTCCGATCACATCTCCTTTTCTCTTCTGCTGAAGTCACCACAGTCTTGAGTTTTATGTTGATTTTCTTGTTACTTTTATAATTTTAGCACCTATATAAATACCCTTAAGCAATGTATGGTTTCTTAAACCTTAGTTTGAACACTCAATAAATGCAGTAATGCTCGGTGAAAAAAAAATACTTCATTTACCTACACTTTCTTATTAAGTTGGTGAATTTGATCTATGAAATGTCTATATAATGCACACTACTTGGAGATTATGTTGGAATGCCGTAACTCCCTGCTTCTAGCTTATTGCCTGGCAAAAAAGGGGTACTTAATAAACATTTGCTAAATGTAGGAGTAAAACTTAAATACTAGACCGAAAGACTTAGGACATGTGTATAAAAACATTTTTTCAATTTCCGGTCAGATTTCTCTTATATTTTTATACCACTTAGTTTATAGTCCCACTTTAGATCTTTTTGTTGTCTGGGATACATTAGAATTATATTGTAGATGGCTCCTCCAGATATTTAGGACTACATTTAATCAATTTTGTAAACGTAACCATGCATTTCAAATAGCTAGTATATGTTAAATTGAATTAAATAGTAGCTTATAGTAATTTTTCCCCACACCATAAGGAGTACATTTAATCCACTGAATTAGAACCCATTAAAATAACATTAATAGCTACCATTTATTGGTCACAGGTTGTGTACCAGTCACTGTTAAGTTTTTGTTTGTTTTTGCATAAAATCACTTCATTTGCACACCACTCCAAGAGTTCGGTGCTATTATTATCCCTACTTAACAGATGAGGAAATTGAGGCACAGAGTTTAAATAGCAAGCCTGTGGTTGCCCAGCAATAAATGTCTGAGTCACAACTCGGATCCAAATAGTATGCTGTCAGCCACTATTCTATGTTGCCTCTTAAAATCCATGGAAAGAGTTTATTTTTACAGGACGGCATCTTTTCTCAAAAGAAATAATATTTCATGAATATTAACACTTACCGTACTTACTTTCCTGCAGTTTATAGTGTGAGAATCTTTCATTAAATCTGCTGGCCTTGAGTCCTCAAGGGAGGAAGAAGCCTGTAACCTTTAAAAAGTGACACATAAAATTTTTCTCTATGTATAAGGTAATTTTCTCCTCCAAATGCATAATCTACTGATAAAAATACAGTGAAACACAGGAGACTGAATGTCATGACAGTTTTCACAATTAGACTAATTTGTTCAGTGCCATACTTACTTTTTACTATGGGCCGCTGAAAAGTAGCCTGCGGTAAATAGAAACCTAAAACTCTGAGGGTAAGAGCTCTTAGGTAAGTCATGTTGCCTGTCTTAATATAGCATGTGGCAAAGTTTGAATAGTAATACAGTTCAAAATAGGCATTCACATAAAGAATCTGTTCCTTATCAGTTCCTTATAGACAACAGAGCTGAGAGTAAAGAAAGATTTCCTAACATCCCACAACCTTTAAGTGAAAAATGGTCACATTTTTACTACACTAAGTCATCCCCAGGTACAAAATCAATAAAACATAAAACAACACAAACAAAATCATATGCTTTAGTCATAAATCTCTTCAAGACAATATGACAATATTAGTCTCTTCAAAACTTGGATAGTATCGTATAAAGTTAAATGCTCGATTATGTGAAATTCATAATGGCATTAGCATAACTTTGTCTTTATTCTCAAAAAACTAGTTGACAAGAAATTATAGAGGAAGAAATTAAAACGCAGGAATAAAATGAATTAGGTATCAAACACAGTGGAAAAAATCACTGACCTGTCTTGGGGATTTTTCATAGGGCAGCCCATGTAAATAGCTTTGCTGGTTTCTCATTCTATAGTTCATTATTTAAAACCACTACCTGTTCAATTAGCCTTAGGTTAAAGATGCACCCCCGTCCCTGGACTTCATTTCCACATTAATCTAAAATACAGCTTCATATTAGTCACCTGGGCAGAAACCTGCTATTTAAGTCCCTTCACCATGTGACCTCTCCTTGGTTAAAACTCCGCACTGCTCAGCAACCCAACTTCTCTCACAAACTCCTTGTTATGCTGAAACCATCATGCTTTCTCCTACCTATCTCTATACTTTGGCTGCGGTGCCCCCATGGGTAAACACCCTCCCCACTGCTTCCTAGACATTCTAATGGTATTCAGTTGTCAATGTGTGGCTCAAGTTCCACTTCTCTTAAAGTGCCCTTCCAGCATCTATGGTCAAATGATTTTCAGCAGGGCTCTAAAGACCATTCAATGGAGGAAAGGATAATCTTCAACTGATGACATGGGAAAACTGGATATCTACATGAAGAAGAAAGTTGGACCCTACCCTATACCGTACCCAAAATTAACTCAAAATGGACCAACACCTAAACATAAGACCTAAAATTATAAAACTCTTAGCAGAAAACAGGGGAAAAGCCTTATGACATTGAATTTGGTGATCATTTTTTAGATGGTGTCAAAACACCAAAACAAAACTGGGTCACATCAAAATTTAAAAATTTTGTATATCAAAGGAAACTATGAACAGAGTGAAAAGGCAACCCACGGAGAGGGGAAAAAATATTTACCAATCCTATATCTGATAAGGGGTTAATATCCAGGATACGTAAAGAACTACAACTCAACAACCAACAGCCCGGTGAAAAACTGGGCAAAGGACCTGAATAAATAATTCTCCAAAGAAGGACTACAAGTGGCCAATAAGCACATGAAAAGATGTTCAAAATCACTAATCATTAGGGAAATACAAATCAAAACCACAACGAGCTACCACCTCGCACCCATCAAGAGAACTATCAATGTACAGAAAATAACAAGTGTTGGCAAGGATGTGGAGAAACTAGAAAACTTGTGTACTGCCGGTAAGAACGTACAATGGTACAACTGCTATGGAAAACAGAATGGTGGTTCCTCAAAAAATTTAAAATACAATCACCATATGACTCAGCAGTTCTACTTCTGGGTGCATATGCAAAAGAATTGAAAGCAGGGACTAGAACAGATACTTGTATACCCACATTCATAATAGCCACAAGGTGGAAGCAACACAGGGATCCACAGATTAATGCATAAAGAAAATGTGGCATATATATACAGTGAAATATTATTCAGCCTTACAAAGAAGTTCTGACACATGCTGCAACCTGCTTAAACCTTGAAGGCATTATGCTAAGTGAAAGAAATCATTCACAAAAGGACAAATAATTATATGATTCATTCAGAAGAGCTAGTTAGAGCAGTCAAATTCATGGAGACAGAAAGTAGAATGGTGGTTGCCAGGGGCTCAGGGAAGAGGGAAATGGGAAGTTGTTGTTTAATGGGAGTTTCAGTTTTGCAAGGTAAAAGGTTCTAGAGATGGCTAGTGGTGGTGATTACATGACAATGCAAATGTACTTAATGCTACTCAACTATAAACTTAGGAATGTTAACCTTTTTCTGTTTTGCCACAATTAAAAAAGAAAATGTTTTTGCTGATACAATTGTTTTCCGTACTTAAGCCATTTAGTTGTAAAACCTTATATCTAGAAGGAAACCTGGATCCTATAGTGAAACTCCGTAGAGGATTAAATGCCAAGAATGTACAAATTACACACTCAAGCATTTAATAATATACTATACAGTACTTTCAGTTTTACATATTAAGTGTTAAGAGATTTATGATCAAAGTGTATGATGGGTCATATGCATATTCTTGTGCATATGTTTCATAATACTTTGAATTCTTAAAAGTATATAGCACATTGCAAGTATTCAATATTCAATAAAATTAGGCAGACAGTAGTCACATGACAAATGTCTGAGTTTTTTTCAATGTAAACTTTTTAATATGAAAATTTAAACTGTATAAACAGGTAGAAAATAAAAAGCAAAAATTTCTTCTCCCTTGTATGTCTCCTACCCCCGCCCCCCCAATGCCTAGTTGCAAATAGGAGAAGTAACTAGTCTGAACAAATTTCCGTATTGTTCTATATTGTGAGGTTTTAGGACCCTTCTCTACAATTCCAAAATCAAAAAGGCTTTGAACACTGAAAGATTTCCCATAATTTATTTGGCAGCAAAATTAGAACTGATATGAACTTGGCCAAGTCTGACCTGATATGAAGCTAATATTTTATCCTACTCTGCCCTCCTAATATTTGTAACAATTCACTCCAGAAATAGATCTTTGAACTTTCATTATGGAAAACTTCCAAAAGATATAAAAGTAGATAATACAATGAAAGATCAATAATTCTTTTCCAAATCTTATTTAATGTATACACCCCAACCTCCTCTCCTCTCCTCCCAGACGTTTTACCATTTAATCTGTAAATACTTCTCAAAGCATAAATATTAATGTAATTGATTATGGGGTGCTGCCCATGATGTAACTAATTGTTCTAAACAAATTAAATTTCAAAACACTATATTTAAATGTTTGGTAGAATTCATCTGGGAACCCATCTGGTCCTGGGCTTTTGTTTGTTGGGATTTTGTTGATCACTGATTCCATTTTATTACTGGTAATGGCTCTGTTCAGATTTTCTGTTTCTTCCTGATTCAGTTTGTAAGACTGTATATTTCTAGGCATTTATCTATTCCAGATTATTCAATTTGTTGGCAATTTTTCATGGTAGTTTCTTATATTCCTTTGTAGTGTAGGTTGCAACTTCTCTTTCATTTCTGATTTTGAGTCCTCTCTTTTTTCTTGATGAGTCTGGCTAAAGGTTTATCAATTTTGTTTATCTTTCTAAAGAACCAACTTTTAGCTTTGCTGATCTTTTTGTGTTTTTTGTTTTTTGTTTTTTTTAGTCTCTATTTCATTTATTTCCACTCTAGTCTTTATTATTTCCTTCCTTCTACCAACTTTGGATTTTGCCTTCTTTTTCTAGTTCCTTTACAGATAAAGTCACATTGTTTGAGATTTTTCTTGGTTCTTGAGGTAGGCCTGTATCACTATAAACTTCCTTCTTAAAACTGCTTTTGTTGTATCCCAAAGATTTTGAACTATTGTGTTTCCATTTTCTATTGTTTCTAGTTATTTTTTAATTTCCTCTTTCATTTCTTCGTTGATCCACTTGTTGTTGAGCACGTTGTTTAGCCTCTATGAGTTTGTGTTTTCTCCAGGGTTTTGTTATTGTAATTGATTTCTACTTTCATATTGTAGTAGTTAGAAATGATGCTTGATATAATTTTAGTTTCTTTAAATTTATTGAGAATTCTTTTGTGCACCGGCATGTAATCTATACTTGAGAAGGCTCCATGTGCATCTAATGTGTATTCTGGGGTACCTAGCTGGCTCAGTAGGTTAAACCTCCAACTTTGGCTCAGGTAATGATTTCATGGTTTGTGAGTTTGAGCCCAGTGTCGGGCTCTGTGCTGACAGCTCAGAGCCTGGAGCCTGCTTCAGATTCTGTGTCTCCCTCTCTCTCTCTCTTCCCCTCCCTTCTGTCTGCTCACATGTCTGTCTGTCTGTGTCTCTCTCCCAAAAATAAATAAACATTAAAAAATAAATAAAGAAGGGGTGCCTGGGTGGCTCAGTCAGTTGAGCGTCGGACTTTGGCTCAGGTCATGATCTCACAGCTAGTGAGTTCAAGCCCTGCATCAGGCACTGTGCTGATAGCTCGGAGCCTGGAGCCTGCTTTAGTTTCTGTATCTCCCTTTCTCTTTGCCCCTAACGCACTTGCAGTCTGTCTTTTTCTCTCTCAAAAATAAATAAACATTAAAAAACTTTTTTTAAATAAATAAAAGAAATGTGTATTCTGCTATTTGGGGATGAGACATTCTGTATATATATTTTTTATGTCCATCTGGTCTAATGTGTCATTTAGAGTCACTGTTTTCTCATTCACTGATGTCAGTGAAGTGTTAATGTTCCCTACTATTATTGTATTACTGTCAATTTCCCCCTTTATGCCTGCTAATATTCTCTTTATATATTTAGGTGCTTCCATGTGGGGTTTAATAGATATTTACAATCGTTATATCCTCTTATTGGATTGGTTCCTTTATTATTATGTAACACACTTCTTTGTTATTGCTATGGTCTTTGTTTTAAAGTCTATTTTGTCTAATAGAAGTATTACTACCCCAGCGCCTTTTTTTTTCTACCTCCATTTGAATGGAATCTCTTTCTCCATCCCTTCACTTTCAGTTTGTATGTTTTTAGCTCTGAAGTGAGTTTCTTGTATGCAGCACATAGTTCTAATTTTTTATCTACTGAATCACCTTATGTCTTTTGATTGGAACATCTACATTTAAAGAAATTATTATTTTTTTAATGATTATTTTTGAAAGAAAGAGAGTGAGCAGGGGAGGGGTAGAGAGAGGGGTCAGTGGATCCAAAGTGGGCTCCATCCTGACAGCAGACAGTCCGATGCAGGGCTCAAACTCATGAACTATGAGATCATGCCCTGAGCCAAAGTCAGATGCTTAACCCACCCAGGTGCCCCTACATTTAAAGTAATTATTGATAAGCATGTACTTATTGCCATTTTGTATCTTCCTTTCTGGTTGTTGTAGTTCTTTGTTCCTTTCTTCTTGCTCTTTTCCTGGTGATTTGATGACTTTCTTTAGTGTTATGCTGGGATTCCTTTCTCTTAATTTTTTTTGCATATCTTTTATACATTTTTGGCTGCGGTTACTATGAGTTTCACATATAACATCCAATGTATACTATATGAAGTTGATGGTCTCTTAAGTTTGACATTCTAATTTTTTTTTAATATTTATTTTTGAGAGAGAGAGGGAGAGCAAGTAGGGGAGGGGTACAGAGAATGGGAGACAGAGAATCTGAAGTAGGCTCTGCACTGTTAGCACAGAGCCTAACATGGGGCTTGAACTCATAAACCACGAGATCATGACCTGAGTCCAAGTTGGACACCTAAATAACTGAGCCACCCAGGCACCCCTTAAGCTTGACATCCTAAAAGCACTACATTTTTACTCCCACCTTTCATATTTTATGTGTAGGATATCATATTTTATACCTTTTAATTTTTGTATCCCTTAACCAATTTGTTGATATTATTAATTTTATTAATTTTGTTCTTTAACCATCATAGTAGCTTTATATGTAATTGACCTACTACCTTTACTGTGTATATTTTTTAACCAGTGAAATTTTTTCCTTTCACAATTTTCTTCTATTTATGGCCTTTTCTGATTAAAAATTTCTCTTCAACATTGCACATAAGGCCAGTTTAGTGGTGGTGAAATCCTTTAATTATGTTTGGGAAACTCTTTATGTCTCCTCAATTCTTATTTTTTAAAAAATTTTTTGTTTGTTTTATTTTTGAGAGAGACAGATCATGAGTGGAGGAGGGGCAGAGAGAGAGGGAGACACAGAATCTGAAACAGACTTCAGGCTCTGAGTGTCAGCATAGAGCCCAACACGGGGCCTGAACTCGTGAATCATGATAGCATGACCTGAGCCCAAAGTTGTACGTGCAACTGACTGAGCCACCCAGGTATCCCTCTCCTCAATTCTTAATGATAATCTTGCTGAAAGAATATGCCCTCCCCCCCCCCCTTAAATGTTTCTTTATTTGTTTTGAGAGAGAAAGAGAGACTAAGGATAGGGCAGAGAGAGAGAATCCCAAGCAGACTGTACGGTCAGTGCAGAGCCTGATGAGGAGCTTGAATCACGAATCATGAGATCATGACCTGAGACAAAATCAAGAGTCAGACGGTTAACCAGCTGAGCCACTCAAGCACCCCTGGGTAGAATATTCTTAGTTGTAGTTTCTTCCTTTCAGCACTTTGAATATATCATACCACTCCCTCTTGACCTGCAAATTTTCTGCTGAAAAATCAGCTGATAACCTTATGGAGTTTTCTTTATATGTTTCTAGTTGCTTCTCTCTTGCTGCTTTTAAAATCCTCTCTTAACAATTTAAGATGTCAAAAACTAAAGATAAGTGTCATGGTGTGGATTTCTTGGGTTTATCTTATTTGGGGATTTCTTTGCCTTCTTAACCTAGATGTCTGTTTCCTTCCCCAGGTTAGGGAAGTTTTCAGTTACTATTTCTTCAAATAAGTTTTCTGCCCGTTTCTCTCTCTTGTTCTTCTTCTGGGATCCTTATGATGCAAATGTTTGTTCACTTGATATTGTCCAAGAGATCCCTTAACCTGTCCTCATTCTATTTTTATTTTTGTTGTTTAGCTTGGATGCTCTCCACTACCTTGTCCTCAATATTAGTGATCCATTCTTCTGCATCTGCTAATTTACTGCTGATTACCTCTATTATACTTTTCATTTAAGTCACCGTATCCTTTAATTCTGATTATTTTCATATTTTCTGTCAACTTATTGAAGTTCTCACTAAGTTCATCCACTCTTCTCTCTTGTCCAGTGAGCATCTTGGTGCCCATTACTTTGAACTCTTCATCAGGTAGACTGGTTATCTCCATTTAGTTTTTTGCCTAGGGTTTTGTCTTGTTTTGTTTGGTACACATTTCTGTCTTCTCATTTTTAACTTTTTGTTTTTTTCTTCTATGAATTAGGTGGAACAGTTACTTTTCCCAAACTTGAAGGAATGGGCTTGTGTATGGTTGTCCTCTGTGTAGACTATGTGCCTGGTGACTTTCGCTGACTGGCTAGAGCTGTGGCTAGCATGGGTGCAGATTCCAGGGCACTCTGAGCTAGGGCTGCCCTGGTGGGATAGCTGGAGCTGATGTGGGCATGGGCCAGTGTAGTCTCAGGGCTCTCTGCACAGAGGGTGCCCTGGCAGGACAGCAGAGAAGAGGCAGTGTAAGCTGGGGGTGCCTGGGGCTCTCCACAGAGAGGGCAGCCTGGCAGAGTAGCTAAACATAAGGCAGGGCTGAGTCTGAGGGTCCTGGGGCACATTGTGAAGACGGCATTCTGATAGGGTGTCTGAAGCTACTGCAGGCACGATCCAAGTGGCCCCAGAGTGCTATGGACCAGAGGTGCCCTAGTAAGTCATATGGAACTGAAGTGGTTCAGGTCTAGAGTATTCTGGGCTGCTTTGTACCCATGTCAGCTTTGCAAGACAGCTGCAGCTGTAGTGAGCACTGACCAGGTGTGTTCTGGCATGTGTTACACTGGGACAACCTTGGTGGTACAGCAGGGCTGGTGTGGGCTCGGGGCATGGGGCTCACTGAAGCATTAGGCCACCTAGAATGCCGAACCCTGCTTCCATCCACACTCTCAAGGTGGAGGGGAAATATAAACTGTGGCCACCATCCCCTCTGACCAGGACAAAGTTCCAGCAGTTCCCCTGCTATTTGACAGAGTTCTCGGCTGGTTCCTGTATATTCTAGTTGACCTTTTAATCCATGACTTTTTTTATGTGCCCCACAGCAGATGATCTGCTCACAGTATCCCTTCTCACTGCTGTTTGCAGTGTCAAGGGTGAGGATTCCCTTTGTTACTGAGTCTCTATTTCTCTCACTATTCTTTATGTGGTCTCTGTATCTTCAATTGTGCAGAAGCTGTTTAGTCAGCCCTCTGCTCTTCTTCAGGAGAAACTTCTCTATAAATAGGTGTAGATTTGGTGTGTCTGTGGAGGAGGTGAGTTCAGGGTCTTCTAACATCACCCCCTTGGAACAAAATCTCTTCTTTATGATTTTTCTGAATATTTTCTTTTCTCTAGCATATGTTATTGTAAGAATACAGTATACAATACATCTAACATACAAAATATGTGTTAATTGACCATTTATGTTATTGGTAAGGCTTCTAGTGAACAGTAGGCTATTAGCAGTTAGGCTTTGGGAGGAGTCAGAAGTTATACGCGGATGTTTGACTGTGAAGGGTGATATCCCCAACTGCCATACTGTTCAAGGGCCACCTGTATATATTTTTAACTGTGTGGGGAGGGGTGAGCAATTGTTGAAGGTTCTTGGCCATTTATAATTTTTCTAGTCTACTCTCCAACTTCTTTACTACTTATTTTATTCCCCAAGCTCTTTTTAAAAATTGGTTATGGCTAGTATCCAAAATCTATAAAGAGCTCACCAAACTCCACACCCGTAAAACAAATAATCCAGTGAAGAAATGGGCAGAAAACATGAATAGACACTTCTTTAAAGAAGACATCCAGATGGCCAACAGGCACATGAAAAGATGCTCAACGTCGCTCCTCATCAGGGAAATACAAATCAAAACCACACTCAGATATCACCTCACGCCTGTCAGAGTGGCCAAAATGAACAAATCAGGAGACTATAGATGCTGGAGAGGATGTGGAGAAACAGGAACCCTCCTGCACTGTTGGTGGGAATGCAAATTGGTGCAGCCGCTCTGGAAAACAGTGTGGAGGTTCCTCAGAAAATTAAAAATAGACCTACCCTATGGCCCAGCAGTAGCACTGCTAGGAATTTACCCAAGGGATACAGGAGTGCTGATGCATAGGGGCACTTGTACCCCAATGTTTATAGCAGCACTCTCAACAATAGCCGAATTATGGAAAGAGCCTAAATGTCCACCAACTGATGAATGGATAAAGAAATTGTGGTTTATATACACAATGGAGTACTACGTGGCAATGAGAAAGAATGAAATATGGCCTTTGTAGCAACGTGGATGGAACTGGAGAGTGTGATGCTAAGTGAAATAAGCCATACAGAGAAAGACAGATACCATATGTTTTCACTCTTATGTGGATCCTGAGAAACTTAACAGAAACCCATGGGGGAGGGGAAGAAAAAAAAAAGAGGTTAGAGTGGGAGAGAGCCAAAGCATAAGAGATTCTTAAAAACTGAGAACAAACTGAGGGTTGATAGGGGGTGAGAGGGAGGGTAGGGTAGGTGATGGGTACTGAGGAGGGCACCTTTTGGGATGAGCACTGGGTGTTGTATTGAAGCCAATTTGACAATAAATTTCATATATTGAAAAAAAATTATGCTTCAGTTAAAAAAAATAAAATTAAAAAATTCTTTAATAACTTTATTATTTATACCCTATATAAACTTTAATATAAATAAAGGTTAATAAAGTTATAAAGTTTATTTATAAAGTTTAAATGAAGTTAATAATGTTATACTATCAAACTTCTATAGTAAGATATATTCATTTTATCACCTGAAACACACATTTTCTGCAACTTATTATTTACCTTTTTCAGAATGGTTATTATGCCTAAGTTTTGAGTTTTTATATAATTAACTTTTTTCTTTATGAATTATAGATTTTTTGTGATGTTTAGAAAGGAGTTTCTAAACTAAGATTATAAAAATCCATACCTGTGTTCTTGATACACTTCTTATAGTTTTTATTTTTTTAAGTTTATTTCTTTATTTTGAGGGGGGGAAGGGGCAGAGAGAGAGGAGGGAGAGAGAGAATCCCAAGCAGGCTCCGACAGCAGAGCTCTGACATGGGGCTGGAACCCACAAACCATGAGATCATGACCTGAGCTGAACTTGGCCTGCTTAACCAACTGAGCCACCCAGGTGCCCCATATAATACTTAACCTTTTTTTGTTGCTACTATAAAAATGATCTTCTCTTCCATTATGTTATTGAACTGGTTATTGTTTGAATATAAGAAACTTACTGATTTTTGACTACTGGTTTTATAAGTATAATAATTTCACTTGTGAAGATATCTGCAGCAATAAAACATTACCTTTGTAAGTCCAGGACTTCATTTACAAGATCTGTTCCAATACTACCAGGGCCAAGTACTATTCCAGTAGACATTCCAGGTACATTAATATAAGATGGTTTTGAGGATTCTAAATAATAACAAAAGGGAAAATCCAATTGAAGACTTCTAAAAAGTTATGTATAACTTTGGTTAATATTTTTATCTCCATTCAAATACATTTCCCATTTTCCTTTTTAAAAGAAACAGACTAGCTACATCCTAAAATATTAGAAATATTTATGCTTGCATTACAAACATAACTCATGATGGCTTAAGACGTGTATGAAGAATGACAGGAGTCAAATGTGTAGAACATCATTGAGGGTATAATCATGACCTGTAACCCTTGAGCACAGACAGTTCCTTCCCATTTTAATCTCCACACTGAAGCCAGAGTAATACTGCTTTATTTTTAATATTCCTTCATATTTCTGTTTTTATTTATATAAGTAATAGAATAAAATATTCCTGTGGTGAAAAACCAAGATAAGCAAAAACTCCCCATTAATACTTTTCATTAATTTGCTCAACAGATATGTATTGAGTGCCACAAACTACAAGGAACTATGCTAGCCACTAGATAGATAATGGATAAAATACCATTCCTACTCTCGAAGAACTCGATCTAGGGGCAGACCAGATGAACAAACAACTAATTGCAATACAGTGTAAGAGTATAATGGAAGGGTAATCAAAGAATTGTAGAAATTCTAAAGAGGATAACTTTAGCCCTACAAGTCTTTGCAATATTACCTTGAAATCTTTCCCTCTCCAAGACAGAAAAAGATGGTAACAATAACAACACTCCTAGTAATAAATCCCCATCATTTAAACCAAGCTTACCTTCTGATAATTGAGAGCTGCAAGGAAGTAACGATGCTTCTCTAACCTCACTATGTCCCCTAGAATGAAGAAACACCATAGGTGATTTTTTTTTTAGGTGAAGGAAATTGTTAAATAAGCAGAGCTTCAATGTAGTGGCTTTATCAGTTCTTGACCTTTTTGTTTTATATATACTTATTGTTAATGTCACCACCAGAGATCAAAGTATTTATGTGCTAAGTACCAGGACATTTGCTAAATGTCTTATTACCCTATAAGGTACATTTTCTCACTCACAAACTCTCAGTTTGTATACTAATGATAAGAAGGCAAGGATTATTGGAATGATAAACGGGATAGTGCTGGAATGCCAAGCTTTGGGGGCCTTTTAAAAACCTAAATATGGGGCGCCTGGGTGGTGCAGTCGGTTAAGCGTCCGACTTCAGCCAGGTCACGATCTCGCGGTCCGTGAGTTCGAGCCCCGCGTCGGGCTCTGGGCTGATGGCTCAGAACTTGGAGCCTGCTTCCGATTCTGTGTCTCCCTCTCTCTCTGCCCCTCCCCCGTTCATGCTCTGTCTCTCTCTGTCCCAAAAATAAAAATAAACGTTGAAAAAAAAATAAAATAAAAACCTAAATATAGTAGATCAGGAAACAGAATTGGGTTAATGTTACAGCAATTACAATGAAAAACTTACAGAAAAATAATCATACTTAAAATGGGCTATGCTATCCTATTAAGCAAAGCAGGGAAGGTTGTTCTTCCTTTAAGTTAGCTGACACAGACATAGCCAGGGTTTGGCAAGCAGTGCTTAGGCTGGATTTGTGCTTATTCCTCGGCCAAATATTCCTACACAATCACATGTAATACCTCAGGCTTAGAAGATGTCTATAAAAATGATCCGTGGGACAAAACAATTTCTTACGATGATATATATTTTAAAGCTACAACCACATCATTTATTGGAAGGTCATGACAAGGCCATGAAAGGTAGGAAGAAAGTACTTAAATGCATTTATTATCACATTTTATACCAAGCAAAAAGAAATGTATTCCAAAAGGGAAAACTTTCAGCCTAATTCTGAGAAGTAATGCCAGTCAACAGTGAATAAATTACAAAAAGTATGTACTGAAGTTATAAAGCCAGATGATCATGCAACTTTAATGGTTTAGCAAGACAAGAAAAGACATGACACTTATTTGAAATCAACATAAAGGTCTTAACAACATAAAAGTTACTTACAAAACTAAATTGTTGACAGACACAATATATTCCAGTTCTTTGGTCCAAGGATTTGTGAAACTAAACCACTGGCTTTTTAAAGTTACAAAAGAGCCATCTTTCTTTCTGAACTTGTATGAATCTGTAAAGATTTTCTCTTTACTCTGTAGAACTTAACAAGAAAGGATAATAATCAGCATAACGGTCTACTACATAAATCAATCCCTTGAGGGATAATTCAAGTTTCAGATTTCACAGGAATGAAAAATGAGTTGAAGCTGTAATTAAAAAGTACCAAAAAATTACCCTACTCAATGCCTACCTGCTTTGTGCTTGTCAGTCAAATTACTATGGTCATCCTGATGAAAATATTCATAACAAGAAGTTCCCAAAAGTTCCTGAGGCAGGTATCCTAAAATTGCTGTTGCCCTGGTTTTAAAATCAAAAATAAACTTCAGATTGGTAAATTCATTCCCTTCCAGAGTACTGTAGGTCCACCTACAGTCACAATAGTGGGAAAGTGACAGGGGATGAGTAAGCCATATGCATCACCAGGCCCCCCCTTTGGCTGCCCTAGACCCAGGCTAGAATGGACATCCCCCCCAGCCCAGGGTAGACTCTTTTTACCATTCACCAATAAAATTGTGGCCACAGACCATGCTCAGTTTCTGCACCACTGGCTCAGAAATATTCCAAGTTTATTTTTTGACTTGAACAAAATTATGCACATATCCACATTCTTTTTTCATTTAAACTTATTTCCTGTTCTGAAGCCTTAAGTATCCCATTGAATGCTAATCATTATGGCAATAAATAAATGTTCACCTTTGGTCCACATAGACAAACTTCCCATTCATTGCAAACCGGGTTATAAATTCAGTTGGTTTCACTTTAATCTCTCCACTGTTCTGTGGTACAATATATGGATGTAACCTTCCAATGGCAACAAGGCAGGTAAAATTACTACTGTCTTTCTTACTGTCCTTTTCTTCTTCCATTCCAACAATATTTGGAGGCCAGCTTCTCAAGTAACCAGTGCAATGGATAGTACAGAATTTTCTATGATCTAATTCAAAAGTTAAAAAAAAAAAAGAACATTTGTGTTATTACGAATAAACTCTTAAATTTCTTTGACATTTATAATAGTTATAATTGTGCTATAAAGTATTCTTGATGCTAAAATATGAAAGGGGAAAGGTATTACATTGAAAAGAAATCATCAATTACATTTAATAACCTTATTCTTAATGGGTTATTTTTCTCATCAACTAAATGATACATACTACAATAAAAAGTTAAAAGATTAATTTAGGTCTAAATAGGCCTGTAGCTAAGTATATTTCCAAGTCAGTTTTTTAAAAAAAATTTTTAATGTTTATTTCTGAGACAGAGAGAGAGCATGAGTGGGGGAGGGGCAGAGAGAGAGGGAGACATAGAATCCGAAACAGGCTCCAGGCTCTGAGCTGTCAGCACAGAGCCCAACGTCGGGCTTGAACTCACAAACCGTAAGATCATGACCTGAGCTGAAGTCGGTCACTCAACTGACTGAGCCACCCAGGCGCCCCTCCAAGTCAGTTTTTTAAATAACAGCAATTCACATCTGTTACAAAAACTTAAACTTCAAGCTCCCTTGCTCTTAACCACAAAGGTATTATTTTTAGCTTACTTTTTGGTATAATTCATATTCAAAAATTTATACAAGACAGCATACATTCTTAAATTTCTTATGTTAGCACTTATACTGATTAATAGATATCTATGGTTATAATAGATTATAAAAAATAGAGAACATTTGGAGAAATTCATAAAAGGTATAAAAATAAAATTTGATTTGATTTCACTTTTCAGAAAATTCTCAATTAACTCATAGGAAAAGACTTAACAGGCCCAATCAAAATAACAAAGAATTGGAGCTGTCAGCACAGAGCCTGACATTGGGCTCGAACCCATGAACCACGAGATCATGACCTGAGCCCAAAGTTGGACGCCTAACCAACTGAGCCAGCCAGGTGACCCTTAAATATTTATTTTTGAGAGACAGAGAGTGAGCACGTGCATTTGTGCAGGGGAGGGGCAGAGAAAGAGAGGATGACAGATATTCTGAAGCAGCCTCTAAGCTGTCAGCACAGAGCCTGACGCAGGGCTCAAACTCATGGAACCATGAGATCATGAACTAAGCTGAAGCCGGAGGCTTAACCAACCGAGCTACCCAGGTGCCCTTCAAATATCAGGAAATTCTTAAAACAATGAGATACAACACAGGCATAAAAGATAAGCAGTATACAGATTATGGCAACTCACACACAAAAAAACAACTTACAGGTTAAAAGGGATGGGAGGGGAAAGCCTGGTAAAAATTATTTAAAACAGTTGTTTGTGATAAGAGTTAGAAAAGACCAGAACACTCATTGTTTTAAATCAGTACTATTTGGTAAGACTGTTATTGCAACAAATCTTAAAAAAGAATTTTTTTTAACAGAAGATGATGTGGGCTCTCTTGTAAGACAGCACCTAACAGTAAGAGCAAAGACTTGGAGAACACTTCTTGTGCCATGCTGTTTTAAGTGCTTTAGATGTATAATTAATTATAATAGCCCAGTGAGGTGTTCCTATATTAGCACCACTGTCTCAGGAAACTGAGTTAATGCCAAAGTCACAGCAGAAAAGGGTGGAGCTGTGAGTGCTCTTAGAAGGTGTTCAAACATGAGTTGTCTGGGTGACAGTGGGGGAGGAATACAAAAAGGTGTTTCAGTCAGAGGCAACAGCCAGTGTAAACCCAGAGCAGAGAGTGTCAGATGTGGGTGAAGGCATGGTCTGTGATGGGGGCGTGGCTTGACAATAAAGCAGGGAACAGATAGATTTAGCTCTTGTAAACCATGTATAGGACATTGTACTCATCACCTATCAGACATCACCTCCTCCATGGTCCACAGATGCCTTAAATTATAAGTTGTCTCTTCTATTCTCAATCCAGATATTTCCTTTAATTCTTTTTTGTTTCAGGTGTACAACACAGTGATTCCACAAGTTTAAACATTATGCTATACTCACAAGTAGCTACCATCTGTCACCATACAATGCTCTTACAATATCATTGACTGTGTTCCTTATACTGTGCCTTTTATTCCCATGACTTATTTGTTCCATGACTGGAAGCCTGTATTTTCCACTCCCTTTCATTCATTTTGTCTGATAACCTCAACCCAACTTAAAAATGGGCAAAGGACCTAAATAGACGTTTTTCCAAAGAAGACCTAAAGATGGCCAACAGACACATGAAAAGATGCTCAGCATCACTAATCATCAGGGAAATGCAAATCCAAAGCACAATGAGATGCCACCTCACATCTGTCAGAATAGCTAGAATCAAAAACATAAGAAATAACAAGTGTTGGTGAGGATGTGGAGAAAAAGGAACCTTCATACACTGTTGGTGGGAATGCAAATTGGTACAGCCACTGTAGAAAACAGTATGTTTTTCAAAACCTTAAAAACAGAAGCACCATATGATCTAGTTAATTTCACTGCTTACCCAATGGAAAAAAAAAATACTTATTTGAAAGGATATATGTGCCCCATGTTCACCGCAGCATTATTTACAATAGCCAAGATATGGAAGCAACCTAAGTGTCCATCAATAGATGAATGGATGAGGAAGATGTGAAACACACACACACACACACACACACACACACACACACACAATGGAATATTATGCAGCCAAACCACATCTTTATCACTTACTCCCTATTCTGCTTATTGGCACCATAATCAACCCAAGTAGTTAAATGACAAACCTGGGAATCCTACCAAGTTCTTTCTTTATAACATCCAAGATACCATAAAGGAATTATGGTAAGTGGTAAAAACAAGGTTTTTATTAATATTAAAACTAGATAGCAGTCAAAAGTAAAAAAGCTTATATACACTGAGTCTGGCATTTCTGATGACACTAGCTTGCAAATTTACAAATGATACCGACTAAAAATATTCTATTCAACTAAAAATGTAGGTTTAAAAAAGTGTCACATTCATACGGAATTTCATCACACAGGACCTCGCATTTTGCTTTGATTCTTCTCTAACAACAGGGTTGCCAACCAAATTTCCAACTTAATCTGTCTCACAATCCTCACTGTGAATATTTATTCACTGACACATTTTTAGTTGGGATTATGTAATTCCATCCACTGTAATCCATTCAATCAATTATCTAAGGTATTCTTTTAATCCCATAAAAAATCTCTTATTTCAAGAATTCTTTAGATTTTTACCTAAATATTGGGGTCATTGGCCCCAATCTTCATCAAACTATTTACATCAGCTCCAAAGGGTAGATTTAAGTATAGCCTACTCCATGATTTTTGAAGAGGGAGGAAATTTTATATTAACCCAAACACTGTCTTCGTTTACAGGACATCTTTTCAAAATCCTTTGTGAAAATTTTCTTCAGATTGAGGGCTAGGTCTCTCAGCTTGACATCTTGCTGTCTTGGGTTAAATTCTCACAGAAGCAGAGCCTGAGACAAGGATTCTGGTACAAGAAGCATATTTGAGAGGTGATCCCAGGAACACTGGTAGGGAAGTAGGATGAGACAGGGAAGAGGAGGAAGCTAATAAAGGACATGTTCTCTAGCAAGTTGCCACTTTGGAAAACCAAATGGGCGGGGGGTATTTGGGAAATTAAAATGTAGAACAAGAGCCTAAGAACTAAGTAATCTGAAGGAGAAGAGAGCTAGGAAGTTTATCCATCAGCTCCCTTTAGGCATTGGATGAGGGATGCTCACAGGCAGCATTCATTCCCTAGCACTTGAGGTCTGCCCTTAACTAGTATAGGCAGAACTGTCTCTAAATAAGGGACAAGGTCTAGTAGAGTCTAACAGAGGTTCGACATTGGAAACAAGGTGCCATGCCCTTGAAGTGGTAGGTGCTAAGAGGACAGGTCATGGTGTACTGACGGCATCTGCCACACTTGCACAAGGAGCCAATGGGATTCTGGGTGTACTCCTGCATGGTTATCTTATTAGGTTTAAGAAACACCCAAGATATTTGGAAGTAGCCATCCGTTCTGCATCAGCCCTTGACTTCACGAGCAGAGACACATGAATATTCCTAACTTACAAGCTTTTTCAAAGTATGAATCTGTAACATTTATGTTAGAATCAGGCAGAAATAATGTTTTTAATGTCAATCTGGCTTATTTTTTAAAAAGTTTTTATTATGGAAAATCTCAAACACACAAAATCAGAGAGAACATTACAATGAAACCTCACTAGAGTGTGTCAGAACCAATCATGAGAAATGGCTTTTCCATAAATCTTAAGTTCAGTTTCAAAAATTAGCATAAAAAGGCTACTTCCTAGCGACTTTTTTAAATTAAATTTAAGTACAACTAGGGGCACCTGTGTGGCTCAGTTGGTTAAGCTTCTGACTCTTGATTTCGGTTCAGGTCATGATCTCATGGTTCATGGGGCTGCATCGGGCTCTGTACTAATAGCAAGAAGCCTGCTTGGGATTCTCTCCCCACCCCCACCCCCGCCCCTCCCCTGCTTGTGCTCTCTCTCTCTCAAAATAAATAAACATTTTTTAAACTTTTAAGTGTAACTAAAACATGGAGGCAAGAGATCAGTGTTTGCCAGGGGTGGTGGCAGGGGGTAAGAGGAGATGAATAGGGCAGAACACAGTGGATTTCAGTGCAGTGAGACTACTCTGTATATATTTTTCTAAACCGTTTTTTAATGTTTATTTATTTTGAGGGAAAGAGAATGAGTGGGGGAGGGGTAGAGAGAGAGTAGAAGAGAGAATCTTAAGCAGGCTCCACGCTGTCAGTGCAGAGCCTGGCATGGGGCTCAAACTCATAAACCTGAGATCATGACCTGAGCCTAAATCAAGAGTCAGATGCTTAACCAACTGAGCCACCCAAGTGTCCCTACTCCGTATGATGTTATAATGACAGATACATGTCATTATATATTCATCTAAACCCACAGAATATACAATACCAAGAGTGAACCCCGGGGTAACTGTGGACTTTGGGTGATTATGATGATGATGTGTCAGTGTAGGTTAATCCTTGGTAACAAATGTACTATTTTGGTGGGAAAGGTTGGTAATGGGGGAGGTGTGTGCATGTGTGGGGGTAGGACTACAAGGAAAATCTCTGTTCCTCCTTTTCTTTTTTTTTTAATATGAAATTTATTGTCAAATTGGTTTCCATACAACACCCAATGCTCATCCCAACAGGTGCCCTCCTCAATGCCCATCACCCACTTTCCCCTCCCTCCTACCCCCACCAACCCTCAGTTCATTCTCAGTTTTTAAGAGTCTCTTATGGTTTGGCTCTCTCCCTAACTTTTTTTTTCCTTCCCCTCCCCCAAGGTCTTCTGTTAAGTTTCTCAGGATCCACGTATGAGTGAAAACATATGGTATCTGTCTTTCTCTGCATGGCTTATTTCATTGGAACCCTCCAGTTCCATCCACATTGCTACAAAAGGCCATATTTCATTCTTTCTCATTGCCACGTAGTACTCCATTGTGTATATAAACCACAACTTCTTTACCCATTCATCAGTTGGTGGACATTTAGGCTCTTTCCATGATTTGGCTATTGTTGAAAGTGCTGCTATAAATATTGGGGTACAAGTGCCCCTATGCATCAGCACTCCTGTATCCCTTGGGTAAATTCCTAGTAGTGCTATTGCTGGGCCATAGGGCAGGTCTATTTTTAATTTTTTGAGGAACCTCCACACTGTTTTCCAGAGCGGCTGCACCAGTTTGCATTCCCACCAACAGTGCAGGAGGGTTCCCGTTTCTCCACATCCTCTCCAGCATCTATAGTCTCCTGATCTGTTCATATTAGCCACTCTGACTGGCGTGAGGTGATATCTGACTGTGGTTTTGATTTGTATTTCCCTGACGAGGAGCGACGGTGAGCATCTTTTCATGTGCCTGTTGGCCATCCAGATGTCTTCTTTAGAGAAGTATCTATTCATGTTTTCTGCCCATTTGTTTATTTGGATTATTTGTTTTTCAGGTGTGGAGTTTGATGAGCTCTTTATAGATTTTGGATACTAGCCCTTTGTCCAATATGTCATTTGCAAATATCTTTTCCCATTCCATTGGTTGCCTTTTAGTTTTGTTGGTTGTTTCCTTTGCTGTGCAGAAGCTTTTTATCTTTGTGAGGTCCCAATAGTTCATTTTTGCCTTTAATTCCCTTGCCTTTGGGGACGTGTCAAGTAAGAAATTGCTGCAGCTGAGGTCGGAGAGGTTTTTCCCTGCTTTCTCCTCTAGGGTTTTGATGGTTTCCTGTCTCACATTCAGGTCCTTTATCCATTTTGAGTTTGTTTTTGTGAATGGTGTAAGAAAGTAGTCTAGTTTCATCCTTCTGCATGTCTAGTTCTCCCAGCACCATTTGTTAAAGAGACTTTTTCCCATTGGATATTCTTTCCTGCTTTGTCAAAGATTAGTTGGCCATACTTGGTCTCTATTCTATTCCATTGGTCTGTGTCTATTTTTGTGCCAATACCATGCTGTCTTGATGATTACAGCTTTGTAGTAGAGGCTAAAGTCCGGGATTGTGATACCTCCTGCTTTGGTCTTCTTCAATATTACTTTGGCTATTCGGGGCCTTTTGTGGTTCCATACAAATTTTAGGATTGTTCTAGCTTCGCGAAGAATGCTGGTGCCATTTTGACTGGGATTGCATTGATTGTGTAGATTGCTTTGGGTAGTATTGACATTTTAACAATATTTATTCTTCCAATCCATGAGCATGGAATGTTTTTCCATTTCTTTGCATCTTCTTCTATTTCCTTCATAAGCTTTGTATAGTTTTCAGCATACAGCTCTTGTACATCTTTGGTTAGATTTATTCCTAGGTATTTTATGATTCAGGTGAAATTGTGAATGGGATCAGTTTCTTTGTCTTTCTGTTGCTTCATTGTTAGTGTGTAAGAATGCAACTGATTTCTGTACATTAATTTTGTATTCTGCGACTTTGCTGAATTCATGTATCAGTTCTAGCAGACTTCTGTCCCTCCTTTTCAATTTCACTGTAAACCTAAAACTGCTCTAAAAATAGTCTTAATAATTTAAAAGCTTAAATGTAAGTGATGTGTCATGGTAAACACGAAGAAAAACACCTTTAGTATGAGCTTTCCTCATTAATAGGAAGTGATCTTAAAACATAATCCCATGGGCTAATTATTACAGGAAAGAACATTTAGAAGCAACTATAAAATATAAAAATATATTTTTTAATATTTTTATAAAATAAAATTGTATTTTTATTTGATTTTGTGTGTTTGTAAAATATAATTATTTCATTTGATACTCTCCTTGGCTAAGGTAGAAAGGAAAATAATCTCATGTGTGGGAACCCACCCACACATGTGGCCAATCAAGGTTCAATTTTGCAGTTACCTTATCCTGACCCAGTTATCTGTCTACATGTCTGTCTACATTCAGTTGTCCTCAAACCAGGCACTGCAAGGAAAGGCCATACAATTGTTAACACATGGCCTTACTATTCCTTAGGCCAAATTAGCCGTATGCCTTTGGCACAGAGTTCTGGAATATTAAGTGAATATTTGGTTCAAGTGCTTGAGCAGATTAAAAAGTCTCTTTTGAAAAGATATTTGATTCTGACTGCAGGCATCTGTGTGTGGGCAGGAATACATTCCCACAACAAAAGCCAACCCCTTGCTGTGTGTCTGCTGCACACATCTAGAATGCATCTCTTTCATTAGTAACCTTTTGGCATCTAGGAAGCTGCTTTCGTAGGTATCATGGCATGGTGGGAAGAATACAGATTTTAAAGCCATGTTCATGATTCTGCCACTTTCCATGTGACTTTAGACAAATTACATAGCCTTTGAAGGCTTCAGTTTCCTCGTGTGCAAGATGAAGACGGTTTGCACAGGATTATTATTCAGATTAAATTAGGCATTTACTCAAAGTGGCATAGAGTTTTTTTTATTTAAAAAAAATTTTAACGTTTTATTTATTTTTGAGACAGGGAGGGACAGAGCATGAACAGGGGAGGGTCAGAGAGAGGGAGACACAGAATCTGAAACAGGCTCCAGGCTCTGAGCTGTCAGCACAGAGCCCGATGCGGGGCTCGAACTCATGGGCTGAGAGATAATGACCTGAGCCGAAGTTGGCCGCTTAACCAACTGAGCCACCCAGGCGCCCCATCAAAGTGGCATAGAGATTTTAAATAATTACTGATTTTCTTGCTGAAGAGGAGAATTTTATTTTGTCCTCCTTCTTTCCGAGCCACAAATAATGGCTCCCATTTATCAAGCATCTACTAGGAGCCAAGTGCAGCATCAGCCACATGTAATCCTAACTACTGTGAGGTGGTATTATTCTTACGCCCACTGGATCAGTCTGCGAGGGCTGCGATAACAAAAAACATAGACTGGGTAGCTTAAACAACAGAAATTTATTTTCTCACAGTTCTGGAGGCTAGAAGTCCAATACAAAAGTATTGGCAGGTTTGGCTCCCTGTGGCCTCTCTCTCTGGCTTGTAGATGGCTCACTTTTCTCACTGTCTCCATAGGGCCCCTTCTCTGTGTGTGTGCATCCTTGGTGTCTCTGCCCCTTCTTATGTGGAAACTGGCCAAACTGGATTAGGGGTCCACTCCATAACCTCATTTGACCTTAATTACCTCTTTAAAATCTCTCTCTCTAAATATATTCTTCAAATATTGAGGAATTTGCTTCCAGTTGCACAGGTGTTCAACAGCCCCTACTGAATTCAGACTTCAGGCCCCTTCTGCTCTGTCCGAAAGCCTGTCTACCAACATGGTTGTTGCCAGGCAGAGCCACTTCCTTTGACTCATCACAAAATTCAAATGTGAATTAGTTCTAATTTAGCAATTGAAATAGATACAGTTTTCCAGGAAGATTATCCAAATTTATTTAAAAAGAAAAAAAAATCTTCCCTGTCTTTTCTATACGTTTCTAACTTATAATAAAATAATTCCATTTAGAAATCATGTAGGAAGATTAAAGTTTGATTATGACATTATTTAAAAATGCTGCTTGGATTTTTTTTTTTTTTTAACCTATGGCTATATGTAGGTCTTTTTGCTTAAGATTTAGTATTTTTTTTTCGATATATGAAATTTATTGTCAGATTGGTTTCCATACAACACCAAGTGCTCATCCCAAAAGGTGCCCTCCTCAACACCCATCACCCACCCTTCCCTCCCTCCCACCCCCCATCAACCCTCAGTTTGCTCTCAGTTTTTAAGAGTCTCTTATGCTTTGGCTCTCTCCCACTCTAACCTCTTTTTTTTTAATTTTCCTTCCCCTCCCCCATGGGTTTCTGTTAAGTTTCTCAGGATCCACATAAGAGTGAAAACATATGGTATCTGTCTTTCTCTGTATGGCTTATTTCACTTAGCATCACACTCTCCAGTTCCATCCACGTTGCTACAAAGGCCATATTTCATTCTTTCTCATTGCCACGTAGTACTCCATTGTGTATATAAACCACAATTTCTTTATCCATTCATCAGTTGGTGGACATTTAGGCTCTTTCCATAATTTGGCTATTGTTGAGAGTGCTGCTATCAACATTGGGGTACAAGTGCCCCTATGCATCAGCACTCCTGTATCCCTTGGGTAAATTCCTAGCAGTGCTACTGCTGGGTCATAGGGTAGGTCTATTTTTAATTTTCTGAGGAACCTCCACACTGTTTTCCAGAGCGGCTGCACCAATTTGCATTCCCACCAACAGTGCAAGAGGGTTCCCGTTTCTCCACATCCTCTCCAGCATCTATAGTCTCCTGATTTGTTCATTTTGGTCACTCTGACAGGCGTGAGGTGATATCTGAGTGTGGTTTTGATTTGTATTGCCCTGACGAGCGACGGTGAGCATCTTTTCATGTGCCTGTTGGCCATCCGGATGTCTTCTTTAGAGAAGTGTCTATTCATGTTTTCTGCCCATTTCTTCACTGGGTTATTTGTTTTTCGGGTGTGGAGTTTGGTGAGCTCTTTATAGATTTTGGATACTAGCCCTTTGTCCGATATGTCATTTGCAAATATCTTTTCCCATTCCGTTGGTTGCCTTTTAGTTTTGTTGGTTGTTTCCTTTTCTGTGCAGAAGCTTTTTATCTTCATAAGGTCCCAGTAATTCACTTTTGTTTTTAATTCCCTTGCCTTTGGGGATGTGTCGAGTAAGAAATTGCTACGGCTGAAGTCAGAGAGGTCTTTTCCTGCTTTCTCCTCTAGGGTTTTGATGGTTTCCTGTCTCACATTCAGGTCCTTTATCCATTTTGAGTTTATTTTTGTGAATGGTGTGAGAAAGTGGTCTAGTTTCATTCTTCTGCATGTTGCTGTCCAGTTCTCCCAGCACCATTTGTTAAAGAGACTTCTTTCCATTGGATGTTCTTTCCTGCTTTGTCAAAGATGAGTTGGCCATACGTTTGTGGGTCTAGTTCTGGGGTTTCTATTCTATTCCATTGGTCTATGTGTCTGTTTTTGTGCCAATACCATGCTGTCTTGATGATGACAGCTTTGTAGTAGAGGCTAAAGTCTGGGATTGTGATGCCTCTTGCTTTGGTCTTCTTCAAAATTACTTTGGCTATTCAGGGCCTTTTGTGGTTCCATATGAATTTTAGGATTGCTTGTTCTAGTTTCGAGAAGAATGCTGGTGCAATTTCGATTGGGATTGCACTGAATGTGTAGATAGCTTTGGGTAGTATTGACATTTTGACAATATTTATTCTTCTAATCCATGAGCAGGGAATGTCTTTCCATTTCTTTATATCTTCTTCAATTACCTTCATAAGCTTTCTATAGTTTTCAGCATACAGATCTTTTACATCTTTGGTTAGATTTATTCCTAGGTATTTTACGCTTCTTGGTGCAATTGTGAATGGGATCAGTTTCTTTGTCTTTCTGTTGCTTCATTGTTAGTGTATAAGAATGCAACTGATTTCTGTACATTGATTTTGTATCCTGCAACTTTGCTGAATTCATGTGTCAGTTCTAGCAGACTTTTGGTGGAGTCTATCGGATTTTCCATGTACAGTATCATGTCATCTGCAAAAAGTGAAAGCTTGACTTCATCTTTGCCAATTTTGATGCCTTTGATTTCCTTTTGCTGTCTGATTGCTGATGCTAGAACTTCCAACACTATGTTAAACAACAGCGGTGAGAGTGGGCATCCCTGTCGTGTTCCTGATCTCAGGGAGAAAGCTCTCAGTTTTTCCCCATTGAGGATGATATTAGCTGTGGGCTTTTCAGAAATGGCTTTTATGATGTTTAAGTATGTTCCTTCTATCCCCACTTTCTCGAGGGTTTTTATTAAGAAAGGGTGCTGAATTTTGTCAAAGGCCTTTTCTGCATCGATTGACAGGATCATATGGTTCTTATCTTTTCTTTTATTAATGTGATGTATCGCACAGATTGATTTGAGGATGTTGAACCAGCCCTGCAGCCCAGGAATGAATCCCACTTGATCATGGTGAATAATTCTTTTTATATGCTGTTGAATTCGATTTGCTAGTATCTTATTGAGAGTTTTTGCATCCATATTCATCAGGGAAGATTTAGTATTTTCAAATACTGTCATGGAACCATGCTTCACAATACTGTAACATACTATGCAGTCCATGGAGAGCATCTTATTTCCTTTTTGTGTGTTTGCAAAGGGTTAAGAGACTAGACACAGAAAGTGCCCTTTCTCTTGGCACTTACTTGAGTGCCCTTATCTAAGAAAAATCCTTCAAGAATGTATATATCCTGTTCTAGAATTCCACAAAGGCTAAAACAAAAAATCTAAGGTGGCATAGAATTTAGACAAGGTAGAGTCCTACCACCAACTTACGACTTGTAGTTCCGTATTTCCAGCCAAATTTTAAAATGCCTATTCAATAAACACAGATTTTTTCAACAAGACCCAGATTCCTTTGGTTCCCACTGCACAGCCTTTCCAGATTGACTTCTCATGAGAATTATGTTCAAATTCAAGTTGTTTCCTATCTTACTTAGCCAGAGCTCCCATGACACAGCATCACAGACTAGGTGGCTTGAACAACAGATTTACTTCCTCACAACTCTGGAGGCTGGAATTTTGAGATCAGGATGACTGAATAGCTGAGTTCTGGTGAGGGTTCTTGTTCTGGCTTGTAGACTCCTACCACCTCACTATGTGAGACAGTAAACTCTCAGCTGTCTCTTCTTATATGGGCACTAATTACATCATGGTGGCCCCACTCTCCTGACTGAAACTTCTTGGGGTCAAATCTTTTAAAATGTTTAGATTGCTTTTTGGGTGAAACAAAAACATTATAATGTAGATTAATTCACTGGATTCTTCATTGTTCTTGTGGATCTGAGAGCAATTATGTGGTCAATCAGGGAAAACAAAACAAAACAAAACCCAAGAAGATGGTCATTTGAGCTTTCAGTAGATGAGTGTCTACAACGTGTCAGACGTCATAGAAACATATGAAACTCTCATTCTAGTGTGAGATGCAAATACAAAAAATTATTGTGATACAGTGCAGCAAAGAGCTTAGGATTATTAATGGGTTACCTATCAAAAGTACATACCTGGGACTTAACCCAACCAGAAAGGGAAGATTTCCTGGAAAGAAGTGTTGCCTGTGTTTTAATGGTTCTGGATCTACCACTAGGCTTGCATTCTCCATTCCTTCCAGTAGGGTGGCCTCATGTTGCTGCTGGTATTCTGTTTCAGAGATGGAAGGCTGGTAAACCTTCAGGGCCATTTGGGTAGGTGCCTGAGTTATAGGCTTGATAGGCTCAATCTTCTCTTCCATACTGGCACCTTCTCAATTCAGGAATAAACTTTTGCTATGGTGAAGCATGTTATCAAACTGCCCTCTTAAATCTTTCATGTTGCCACTGATCATGCTGTGGGGTCTGCCTTGTTAGGGGACGGATCCTTTGAAATGTTTCTTAAGGCTCTCCCAGCTGGTCTACATGTCTTGGCTCTCGTGTGGTGTTCACAAGAGATCCTAAGGCGGAGAGTATACTCAGGGTGTCTAATTTGGTACTTCATAATCTATTGCATAATGGCCACTTAGCTCCCACTGGACCTAATACAACACGGAAATGTTCTTCCTTACTAGCAGGTTAGGGGCCTATTAAAAATGCAGAGATGTTCCTAGGGGCACCCCCAAGGCTCGTCTGTTACTTATCTAATTGCTAAAGCAGTGGCCTTCAAACATTTTTTATTGTGCATGCTATGAAAAAAATTTTAAGCCCTTTCATGTGCATACACTTTATATATCTACTCTTATACCAATATATTATATGTATTATAAAACACAAAAACTAAAATTAAAAATATGAGAGAAAAAAGATGAAAAACATTGTTTTAAGAACATTTTATTCATGGTAAAACTTTTGTTCTTGAAAAATTAGAATACATCTTAATGAAGCTACATAATTATGGCTTATTATTTTTTAAGACAATGTTTTAACACATTGTGAAAGAGTGATGTGAAGGTCTGGTTCTAAATCTAACTTCTTATTCTATTTTCTTTTTCTTCATAACACTTATTACCATCAAAAAAGTTTTTGTTTTGTTCATTACTTTGGCCCCAGCAAATGGAATAGTGTTTGGCCCATACTGTGTACTTAGTAAGTATTTCTTGAAAAACAATTTTTTTTTTTTAACACAATACCATATAATGGCGTGTTACTTTGCATCCCTTCCCGGTCCCACATTCAGTGGCCTCATGTGGGTAAAAGAGTGACTACTTACACCACAGATATTGGCACAGCTACAGATCAGGGCTTTAGTTGTTTTCCCCTGATTGTCTAGACCTATGAAAATGGTGGAGAAATTAATAATGAAGATTAAACGTTAAAGCATGTTGTGCCTTTAGTTGTTATGTAGTAAATAGCACAAAAATTGAGTAAATAATCCTCTAATATTAAAAAACTATCATTTCAGCAAAGTCACTAATTTAAAAAATGAGTGATGTCCTGACAACATTTCTTTATGATTTCACTTTTACCTTATTACTGTAAAGGAAAGTATGTCAACCAACATTCGTATCAGAACTGTGTGCAGAGAGCTGGTTGTTGAACAATGACCAGCACACCTGGTCCCTAGCCCGTATGGGTCTCCAAAGTTGGCTTCAACTGCCTCCCTTCCTATCACTATCTCCTGCATCTAGGGCGTAGTCACACTGTTCTTTGCCAAGTGCCCCCAAATGCCAAGTGTCTCCTTTCTGTTAGGAATTTCTTCCCAGAGATTTTTGCATAGCTGGCTCCTTCTCATTATCCAGGTCTCAGATATCAAATGTCACCTAAGGAGACATTCTCTGAGTATTCTGAAGTAACTACCTCTTTCTAGTCCCTGTCCTCATTATTCCATATTATTGATCTCATTGTACTTCCCCCTACCTAAAATATTCGTTAATTTGCATGTTGACTGGCTGCCTCCTGTGTCTATAATACAATGTTCACTAGAGCAATGACTTGTCTGTTTTTAGTGTATCCTTTGCATTTGGTATGGTGCCTGGCACATAGTAGGTACTCAGTAATTATTGACCAAAATCTATTTAATTAGATACTACTATGTTTGGCAATAGTATCACACTTCTACTTTTTTTTTTTTAGAGTGAACATCAGTGGGGGTGAGGAATGTGGGGAGGGGAGAGAGACAGAGACAGAGACAGAGAGAGAGAGAATCTTAAGCAGGCTCCATGCTCAGCACAGAGCCTGATATGTGGCTCGATCCCACAACACTGGGATCATGGCCTGAGCTGAAATCAAGAGTTCGATGTTCAACTGAATGAGCTACCCAGAAGCCTCTCTACCACTTTTACTTAAGCATAGCAAATTTGCAGGGTTTTTTGTGTTTTTTTTTTTTTTTTAACTAAGATTATGACAGAAGCTATGAGAAAATGCAAGTGAGGAAGAATCTCCACCAACAAAATTTCAGCACCAATCTTGGACACTGCTGCCCAGGGCATCTGTTTTCCTCTACTTTCCTTGCTCTCTCCTCCTCTTCTGCTCCTAGATAATCTCTTACTTGAGAGAGGAGTCTAAAACAGTGGTTATCAGAAAGAATAGAAAAGTTGAGCATCAAACCTGTGAGGCTGCAAAGTTTAGAAGCACTGAGGGTGAAATCAAGTGTTACCGAAGTAAAAGTATGGTTAAATTGGGCACTAGCCATGCACCAATGCAAAGACATGACTAAAATACAAGTACTAAATTAGACCATTTGGAAATTCTTCTATTCCCAGAAGACAAATTTTTCTGAAAATCTTTTTTTTTAATTGAAATATAGTTGACACATAATGTTACATTAGTTTTAGGTGTACAACATAGGGATTTGACAAGTCTATATGTTATGCTCTCCTCAAGTGCAATTAGCATACAGCACTATAACAATATTATTGACTGTATTCCCCATGCTGTACCTTGTATCCCCATGACTTACTCATTCCTTAGCTGGAAGCCTGTTTATCCCACTTCACTTCTCTTTGTCCATTCCTCCCCAACATCCATCTCTCCTCTGGCAACTATCAGCTTGTTCTTTGTATTTACGGGTCTGTTCTGGTTTTTGATTCCACATATAAGTGAATTCCTATGGTATTTGCCTTTAATCTGACTTATTTTACTTAGCATAAAACCCTCTATATCCATGCATATTGTTGCAATCTCAAGATCTCATCCTTTATGGCTGAATTAATATTCCATATTGTGTGTATGTGTGTGTGTACACTATTTCTTCTTTATCCCTTCATCTATTGATGGACACTTAGCTTGCTTCCATATCTTGGCTATTGTAAATAATGCTGCAATAAACATAGGGGTCATATATTTTTTCAAATTGGCGTCTTCATTTCCTGGGAGGGGGGTGTTAAATATTCAGAAGTAGAATTACTGGATCACGGTATTTCTATTCTTACTTTTTTGAGAAACCTCCATAGTGTTTTCCAAGTAATTTACATTCCCACCAAAGGTACACAAGTGTTCCTTTCTCTCACATCTTCACCAACAGTTGTCTTTTTGACTGCAGCCATTCTGACAGGTATAAGGTGATATCTCATTGTGTTTTTGATTTGGATTTCCCTGATGATTAGAAATGTTGAGCATCTCTTTCTAAATGTTTATTTTGGGGGGAGACAGAGCATGAATGGGGGAGGGGCAGAGAGAGAGAGGGAGACACAGAGTCCAAAACAGGCTCCAGGCTCCGAGCTGTCAGCACAGAACCTGACGTGGAGCTTGAATCCGCCAACTGTGAGATCATGACCTGAGCTGAAGTTGGACGCTTAACCGACTGAGCTACCCAGGTGCCCCTGTTGAGCATCTTTGAATATACCTATTGGCCATCTGTATGGCTTTGGGAAAATGTCTATTTTTTGCCCATTTTAAATTGATTATTTCTTTGATGTTGAGTTGTATAAGTTATTTGTATGATTTAATATGAATTCCTTATTGGATATATCATTTGCAAGTACCTTCTCTCATTCAGTAGGCTGCCTTTTCATTCTGTTGATGATTTCTCTCAAACTTATTTTGCTGTAGTCCCAATAGTTCATTTTTGTCTTTGTTTCCCTTGCCTGAGGAAACATATCTGGCCAGACAAATGTTGCTAAGGCCAATGCCCAAAGCATTACTGCCTATGTTTTCCTCTAGGATTTTTATGGTTTCAGGTCTCACATTTAGGTCTTTAATCGATTTTATTTTTGTATATGGTGTAAGAAAGTGGTCCAGGTTTGTTCTTTTACATGTAGCTGTCCAGATTTCTCAGCACCATAAATTCAATAGATTGTCTTTTCCCCATAGTGTATTATTATTTTTGTTGTTGTAGATTCATTGACCATATAAGTGGTGGGTTTATTTCTGGGCTCTGTGTACTGTTCCAGTGATCTACATCTATTTTTGTGCCAGAACCATACTGTTTGTATAACTATAGCTTTGTAGTATATCTTGAAATTTGGGATTGTAATATCTCCAGCTTTTTTTTCCCCTCAAGATAGCTTTGGCTATTGTGGTCTTTTATGGTTCCATATAAATTTTAGAATTATTCTAGTTCTGTGAAAATGCTGTTGGTATTTTCATAGCGATTGCACTAAATCTGTAGATTGCTTTGTGTAGTATAGACATTTTAACAATATTAATTCTTCAAATCCATGAGCATGGTATGTTTTTCCACTTGTTTGTGTCATCTTCAATTTCTTTCCCCAATATTTTGTAGTTTTCAAAGAATAGGTTTTTCTTCTTGGTTAAGTTTATTCCTAGGTATTTTAGTGTTTTGCATGCAATTATAAATGGAATTGTTTGCTTAATTCTTCTCTCTGCTACTTATTAGGGTATAGAAACACAACAAATTTCTGTATACAAATTTCATATCCTGCAACTTTACTGAATTCATTTATCAGTTCTAGTTTTTTTGAGTGTCTTTAGAGTTTTCTAAGTATAGTATCATGTCATCTGCAAAGGTGACCATTTTACTTCTTCCTGACTAATTCAGATACCTTTTATTTCTTATCTGATAGCTGTAGTCAAAACTCTCAGTACTATATTGAATAAACGTGGCAAAAGTAGAACATCCTTGTTCCTGATCTTAGAGGAAAAGCTCTGTTTTTCATGATTGAGTATGATATCAGCTCTGGGTTTGCCATATATGGTCTTTATTGAGATATGTACCCTTAAAACTCATTTTGATGAGAGTTTTTCCCATGAATGGGTGTTGAATTTTGTCAAATGCTTTTTCTGTATCGATTGAGATGATCATGATTTTTATCTTGATTAATGTGATGTATCAAGTTCATTGATTTGCAAATATTGAGTCAACTCTGCATCCCTGGAATAAATCCCACTTGATCATGCTGACTGATCCTTTTAATGTATTGAATCTGGATGGCTAATATTTTCCTGAGGACTTTTGCATCTATGTTGATCAGAGATATTGGCCTGTAATTTTCCTTTTTTTGTAGAGTCTTTTTCTTGTTTTGGTATGAGAGTAATGCTGGCCTTATCAAATAAACTTGCAGGCATTCCTTTCTCTTCTATTTTTTTGGAATAGTTTGAGGGGAATAGGTAATCTTTCTTTCTTTTTTTTTTTTTTACATTTATTTTTGAAAGAGCACAAGTGGGGAAGGGACAGAGAGAGAGAGACACACACACAGAATCTGAAGCAGGCTCCAGGCTTTGAGCTGTCAGCACAGTGCCAGTAATCGTTCTTCTTTAAGTGTTACATAGAATTCACCTGTTAATCCATCCTGGACTTTTATTTGTTGGGAGTTTTTAAATTACCAATTCCATTTCATTACTAGTAACTGTTCTGTTCAGATTTTCTATTTCTTCCTGATTCAGTTTTGGAAGATTGTGTGTTTCTAGGAATTTATCCATTTCTTGTAGGTTATCCAATTTGTTGGCATATAATTCTTCATACATACAAATAAAATAATCCTTTGTATTTCTGTGCTGTTAGCAATTACTTCTCATTTCCTTTTTTTTTTTTTTTTTTTTTAATGGCTGGAATGCATACTCAGCATTTTATTCTTTTTATAAAAACGTGATGTCTGCCCAGGAAATAAAATATGGCAGGTTTTTTTTTTTTTTAATATGAAATTTGTCAAACTGGTTTCCTTACAACACCCAGTGCTCATCCCAAAAGGTACCCTCCTCAATACCCATCACCCACCCTTCCCTCCCTTCCACCCCCATCAACCCTCAGTTTATTCTCAGTTTTCACGAGTCTCCTATGCTTTGGCTCTCTCCCTCTCCAACCTCTTTTTTTGTTTCTTTCCCTCCCCCATGGACTTCTGCCAAGTTTCTCAGGATCCACATAAGAGTGAAAACATATGGTATCTGTCTTTCTCTGTATGACTTATTTCACTTAGCATCACACTCTCCAGTTCCATCCACGTTGCTACAAAAGGCCATATTTCATTCTTTCTCATTGTCACGTAGTATTCCACTGTGTATATAAACCTCAATTTCTTTATCCATTCATCAGTTGGTGGACATTTAGGCTCTTTCCATAATTTGGCTATTGTTGAGAGTGCTGCTATCAACATTGGGGTACAAGTGCCCCTATGCATCAGCACTCCTGTATCCCTTGGGTAAATTCCTAGCAGGGCTATTGCTGGGTCATAGGGTAGATCTGTTTTTAATTTTTTGAGGAACCTCCACACTGTTTTCCAGAGCGGCTGCACCAGTTTGCATTCCCACCAACAGTGCAGGAGGGTTCCCGTTTCTCCACATCCTCTCCAGCATCTATAGTCTCCTGATTTGTTCATTTTGGCCACTCTGACAGGCGTGAGGTGATATCTGAGTGTGGTTTTGATTTGTATTTCCCTGATGAGGAGCGACGTTGAGCATCTTTTCATGTGCCTGTTGGCCATCTGGATGTCTTCTTTAGAGAAGTGTCTATTCATGTTTTCTGCCCATTTCTTCACTGGATTATGTTTTATGGGTGTGGAGTTTGGTGAGCTCTTTATAGGTTTTGGATACTAGCCCTTTGTCCGATATGTCATTTGCAAATATCTTTTCCCATTCGGTTGGTTGCCTTTTAGTTTTGTTGGTTGTTTCCTTTGCTGTACAGAAGCTTTTTATCTTTGTGAAGTCCCAATAGTTCATTTTTGCTTTTAATTGCCTTGCCTTTGGGGATGTGTCAAGTAAGGAACTGCTGCGGCTGATGTCAGAGAGGTTTTTCCCAGCTTTCTCCTCTAGGGTTTTGATGGTTTCCTGTCTCACATTCAGGTCCTTTATCCATTTTGAGTTTGTTTTTGTGAGTGGTGTAAGAAAGTGGTCTAGTTTCATCCTTCTGCATGTTGCTGTCTAGTTCTCCCAGCACCATTTGTTAAAGAGACTGTCTTTTTTCCATTGGATATTCTTTCCTGCTTTGTCAAAGATTAGTTGGCCATACGTTTGTGGGTCTACTTCTGGGGTTTCTATTCTATTCCATTGGTCTATGTGTCTTTTTGCGCCAATACCATGCTGTCTTGATGATGACAGCTTTGTAGTAGGGGCTAAACTCTGGGATTGTGATACCTCCTGCTTTGGCCTTCTTCTTCAAAATTACTTTGGCTATTCGGGGTCTTTTGTGGTTCCATACAAATTTTTGAATTGCATTGAATGCGTAGATAGCTTTGGGTAGTATTGACATTTTAACAATATTTATTCTTCCAACCCATGAACATGGAATGTTTTTCCATTTCTTTATATCTTCTTCAATTTCCTTCATAAGCTTTCTATAGTTTTCAGCATACAGATCTTTTACATCTTTTGGTTAGGTATATTTCTAGGTAATTTATGCTTCTTGGTGCAATTGTGAATGGGATCAGTTTCTTTATTTGTCTTTCTGTTGCTTCATTATTAGTGTATAAGAATGCAACTGATTTCTGTACATTGATTTTGTATCCTGCAACTTTGCTAAATTCATGTATCAGTTCTAGCAGACTTCTGGTGGAGTCTGTCGGATTTTCCATGTATAATATCATGTCATCTGCAAAAAGCGAAAGCTTGACTTCATCTTTGCCAATTTTGATGCCTTTGATTTCCTTTTGCTGTCTGATTGCTGATGCTAGAACTTCCAACACTATGTTAAACAACAGCGGTGAGAGTGGGCATCCCTGTCGTGTTCCTGATCTCAGGGAGAAAGCTCTCAGTTTTTCCCCATTGAGGATGATATTAGCTGTGGGCTTTTCATAAATGGCTTTTATGATGTTTAAGTATGTTCCTTCTATCCCCACTTTTTCGAGGGTTTTTATTAAGAAAGGGTGCTGAATTTTGTCAAATGCTGTTTCTTCATCGATTGACAGGATCATATGGTTCTTATCTTTTATAAATGTGATGTATCGCATGGATTGATTTGCGAATGTTGAACCAGCCCTGCAGCCCAGGAATGAATCCCACTTGATCATGGTGAATAATTCTTTTTATATGCTGTTGAATTCGATTTGCTAGTATCTTATTGAGAATTTTTGCATTCATATTCATCAGGGATATTGGCCTATAGTTCTTTTTTGCTGGGTCTCTGTCCGGTTTAGGAATCAAAGTAATCCTGGCTTCATAGAATGAGTCTGGAAGTTTTCCTTCCCTTTCTATGTTTTAGACTAGTTTGAGAAGGATGGGTATTATCTCTGCTTTAAATGGTAGAATTCCTCTGGGAAGCCATCTGGTCCTGGACTCTTATTTGTTGGGAGATTTTTGATAACTGATTCAATTTCTTCGCTCATTATGGATCTGTTCAAGCTTTCTATTTCTTCCTGTTTGAGTTTTGGAAATGTGTGGGTGTTTAGGAATTTGTCCATTGCTTCCAGGTTGTCCATTTTGTTGGCATATAATTTTTCATAGTATTCCCTGATAATTGCTTTTATTTCTGAGGGATTGGTTATAATAATTCCATTTTCATTCATGATTTTATCAATTTGGGTCATCTCCCTTTCCTTTTTGAGAAGCCTGGCTAGAGGTTTATCAATTTTGTTTATATTTTCAAAAAACCAACTCTTGGTTTCATTGATCTGCTCTACTGTTCTTTTAGATTCTATATTGTTTATTTCTGCTCTGATCTTTATTATTTCTCTTCTTCTGCTGGGTTTGGGGTATCTTTACTGTTCTGCTTCTATTTCCTTTAGGTGTGCTGTTAGATTTTGTATTTGGGATTTTTCTTGTTTCTTGAGATAGGCCTGATTGCAATGTATTTTCCTCTCAGGACTGCCTTTGCTGCACCCCAAAGCTTTTGGATTATTGTATTTTCATTTTCATTTGTTTCCTATATTTTTAAATTTCTTCTCTAATTGCCTGGTTGACACTTCTCATTTCTGTTTGGGACCTCTTTTTGAGGAGTTTGACTAACAGCTTATCAATTTTATCTTTTCAAAGAAGTAGCTCTTGGTTTCTTTGATCTTTTCTGGATTTTCTTTCACTTGTTTCTGTACTGCTCTTCATATTTCCTTCTACTCACCTTGGGCTTTATTCTTTTTCTCATTGTTTTAGGTGTAAGGTTAGACTATTTGAGTTTTTTTGTTGTTGTTGTTGTTGTTGTTGTTTTTTAGGAAGGCTTGTATTGCTTTGAACTTACCTCAGAAGTACTTTCACTCCAAAATTTTGGACCATTGTGTTTACATTTTTATTTGTCTCCATGTATTTTTTTAAATTTCCTCTCTGATTTCTTTGTTGACCCATTGACTGTTAAGTGGCATATTGTTTAGTCTTCATGTGTTTGTTTTTAAGAGTTTTTTGTTGTGATTGATTTCTAGTGTCATATTGTTGTGGTTGGAAAAGATGTGTGTATAATTTCTATTCTCTTAAATTTGTGGAGACTTGCTTTGTGGTCTACATGTGATTTATCTTGGAGAATGCCCCATGTGTACTTGAAAAGAATGTGTATTCTGTTTTTGGATGAAATGTTCTGTATGTATCTGTTAAGTTCATCTAGTCTAATGTGTCAAAGACACTGTTTCCTTACTGATTTCTACATGGATAATCTATCCATTGATGTAAGGGGGGTGTTAAAGTCCTCTACTATTTTTGTATTACTGTGTATATATTATATTGTATACTATTATTTTATTGTCCATTTCTCCCTCTATATCTGTTAATATTTGCTTTATGTATTTAGGTATTCCTATGTTGGATGAATGAATACTTACAATTGTTCTATCCTCTCGGATTAATCCCTTTATCATTATGTATTGCCCCTTTTGTCGCTTGTTACGGTCTCCATGTTAAAGTCTATTTTGTTTGATACAAGTACTGCTAACCCAAGGTTTTTTTGTTTGTTTTTGTTTTGCTTCTATTTGCATAGAATATCTTTTTTCATCCCTTCACTTGAAGTCTGTATTGGTCTTTAGGTCTGAAGTGAGCCTTTTGTAGGCAGCATATAGAAGGGTGTTGTTTTTTTAATCCATGGAATCACTCTATGTCCTTGATTGGAACATTCAGACCATTAACATTTAAAGTAATTATTGATAGGTATGTACTTATTGCCATTTTGTTTATTGTTTTCTGGTAGTTTTTGTAGTTCTTCTCTTGCTCTCTTGCCTTATGATTGATGACTTTTAGTGTTTTGTTTGGCTTTCTTTCAACGTTTATTTATTTTTGGGACAGAGAGAGACAGAGCATGAACGGGCGAGGGGCAGAGAGAGAGGGAGACACAGAATCAGAAACAGGCTCCAGGCTCTGAGCCATCAGCCCAGAGCCCGACGCGGGGCTCAAACTCACGGACCGCGAGATCGTGACCTGGCTGAAGTCGGACGCTTAACCGACTGCGCCACCCAGGCGCCCTGCTTGGCTTTCTTTCTATGTTATATGTACCTATTACAGTTGTTTGGTTTGTGGTTACCATGGGGTTCATATATAATATCCTAAGTATATAGCAGCCCATATTAAGTTGATGGTCACTTAAGTTTGAACATATTCTAAAATATTTATTTTTACTCCTTTCCCCATTTTATTTATATGTTGTCATATTTTATATCTTGATATTCATAATTTTCTTCTAAGTATGGCTTCTTTTCCACTTCAAGAAGTCCCTTTAACTTTTCTTGTAATGCTAGTTTAGTGGTGATGATGTCCTTTAACTTTTATTTGTCTGGGAACTCTATTTCTCTTTCAATTCCTAATGATAACCTTGCTAGGTAGAGTATTCCTGGTTGTAGATTTTTTTTTTCTTTTCAGCACTTTGAATATATCATGCCACTCCCTTCTGGCCTGCAAAATTTCAACTCCATAATCAGTCAATAGCCTTATGGGGTTTCCCTTGTGTGGCACATTACTTCTCTCTCACTACTTTTATTTTAATTTTTTAATGTTTATTTATTTTTGACAGAGAGAGAGAGCATGAGCAGGGGAGGGTAATAGAGTGAGGGAGACACAGAATCCGAAGCAGGCTCCAGGCTCTGAGCTGTCAGCACAGAGCCTGACGTGGGGCTTGAACTCACAGACTGCGAGATCATGACCTGAGCCAAAGTCGGATGCTCAACCGACTGAGCCACCCAGGTACCCCTCTCTCTCACTACTTTTAAAATTCTCTCTTTAATTGTTAACATTTTAGTTATGATGTGTCTGGTGCAGACCTCCTTGGGTTCATCTTCTTTGGGACTCTTGTGCCTCTTGAATCTGGACAGCTGTTTCCTTCCCTGAAATAGAGATTTCTTCAAATAAGTGTTCTGCTTCTTTCTTTCTTTTCTTTTCTTTTCTCTCTCTCTCCCTCCCTTCCTCCCGGGACTCCTATAATGTGAATGTTTGTTTGCTTGATGTTGTTGAAGAGATCCCTTACCTATCCTCTCTTTTTAAAGTTCTTTTTTTCTTCTTGCTCTTCAGCTTGGGTGCATTCCATTACCCTATCTTCCAGACTGCTGATCAGTTTTTCTGCATCTATTAATCTGTTGATTCCCTCTAGTGTATTTTTCATTTCAGAAATTGTATTCTTCAACTCTGATAGTTTTCTTTTATATTTTCTGTCTTTGTTGAAGTTCTCACTGAGCTCTTCCACTCTTTTCTCCAATCTGGTGAACATCTTTTTTTTTTTTTAATTTTTTTTTTCAACGTTTATTTATTTTTGGGACAGAGAGAGGCAGAGCATGAACGGGGGAGGGGCAGAGAGAGAGGGAGACACAGAATCGGAAACAGGCTCCAGGCTCTGAGCCATCAGCCCAGAGCCTGACGCGGGGCTCAAACTCACGGACCGCGAGATCGTGACCTGGCTGAAGTCGGATGCTTAACCGACTGCGCCCCCCAGGCGCCCCATGGTGAACATCTTTATGATCGTCACTCTAAACCCTTTAACAGGCATATTACTTAACTCCATTTCATTTAGTTCTTTTTCTGAGGTTCTTTCATTTGGAGCAGATTCCTCTATCTCCCTATTTTGCCTGACTTTCTGTGTTTGTTTCTATGAATTAGGTAGAACAGCTATTTTTCCTAAACTTGAAGGAGTGGTCTTGTGTATGGTCATTCCCTGTGTGGACTCTGTATCTGGCGACTTTGGCTGGTTGGAACTGTAGCTGGTGTCAATGAGGGTCCTAGGGCACTCCATGCTGGGACTGCCCTGGTGGGATGCCAGAGCTAAACTGGGCATGAATTGAGGTGGACTTAGGACCATCTGCACAGAAAGTGCCCCAGTGGGACAGCTCAAGTGGACATAAGCTAGGGAGGTCCCTGGATTCTCCACAAAGAAGGTATTCTGGTAGCACAACTGAAAGAGAAGTGTATACCAGCTAGTGGGTCCTGGAGCTCTCTGCACAGAGGGAATCCTGGCAGGATAGCTGAAACTGAAGTGTAGACATGGGCTGGGGTGATCTCAGGGCTCTCTGCACAGAGGATGCTCAGGCAGGATAGCTGAAGCTGAAGTGGGTGCAAGCCACAGTATGCGAGGGTTCAGCATACAAGTTGCTCTAGCAGAGCAAATGATGTGATGGGTATGGACCAGGTGTTCCCAGAGCGCCAGGATGCCCTAGCAAACTGTTTGGAACTGAAGTGATGTGGGCCTGGAGTATTCCAGTGTGCTTTGTACTTGTGTCACCTTGGCAAAGCAGCTGGAGCTGTAGTGAGGTGACCATGGGTGTCCTGTTCTGCACTGTTGTGGAGCTGCCTTAGTGGGACAACCGGGCTCGTGTAGACTAGGGGTCTGGGGCTCAATGAGGCAGAAGGCCAGCTAGATTACCCAGACTCTGCTCTCATCCATACTATCAAGTTGGAGGAGGAATGTGAACCATAATGTTCATCAGCCTCTCTGACTTGGAGACAGTTCCAGTAGCTCCCTGACATTTGACAGGGTTGTAGGGCTCGTTCCTGTATATTCTAGTTGCACTTTTAAAGTGTGGCTTTTTGGGGCGCCTGGGTGGCGCAGTCGGTTAAGCGTCCGACTTCAACCAGGTCACGATCTCGCGGTCCGTGAGTTCGAGCCCCACGTAGGCTCTGGGCTGATGGCTCAGAGCCTGGAGCCTGTTTCCAATTCTGTGTCTCCCTCTCTCTCTGCCCCTCCCCCGTTCATGCTCTGTCTCTCTCTGTCCCAAAAATAAAAATAAAAATAAAAAACAAACAAACAAAAAAAAATGTTGAAAGTGTGGCTTTTTTGTGTGTCCCAGGGCAGAAAAATCTCCTCAGAGTCCCTCAGTACTATTCCTCCCCACTACAGTTCACAGTGTCGGCTAGGGTTTCCCTTCGTAACTGTGCCATTCTGTATGTGGTCTTGTATTGTGCAGAAGCTGTTCAGTCAGCCCTCAGATCTTCTTTAGGAGGAAGTGCTCTATAAATAAGCATAGATTTGGTGTGTCTGTGGAGGAGGTGAGTTCAGGGTCTCACAAAACCTGATAATTTTAGACTTTACTCAACTTACACCTTGTGTAAAACACCACCGAGATCTCAGTCATGTTATAGCAGTTGCATTGGCTGCCATGTTTTTCTCTCACATGGATTGCTGTATAGATTAAGGGATTCACTTATGGTTGGATCTACCCAATATGATATTGGTTTACTTCCAGTTAAATCCTAAGGGTAAAATGTACTACAGTCCAGGGTCTACATGGAGCATGACTCCTTGGACCATCCATGCAGAAGGAATATTCTTGTCCTTGGAGACTAGTTCTACATTATATGGCAATGTCAACTATAAGATGAGTTGGCTGACTTCGGAAGGAAGGCAGAGAAAACAGGCACCCTGAGGTAATGACAACACCATCTGCTTGCACGGTCCTAAGAGTTTACATGCATTACTTCTAGTAATACTCATAACAGCCCCTAACATTTATCTAGTGTTACTATGCTAAGAACCATGGTAAGCACATCACATGTATTAACTCTTTTCATCCTAATAACTACCCTAGGAAGTTCTATAATTTTCCTTTTATAGTTGAAAAGAGTAAGACCCAGAAGGATTTAGTAATTTATCTTAAGTCACAAAGTTAATCACAAGTTAGGATTTAAACCTCAACAGTTTGGTTCCAGAATCAATGCACTTACCTACTCCACAAAACATACAATCCTGTGAATAATCTCATTTTATAGATAAGGAAACTTGGCTCAGAGGGATTAAGAAACTTGTTCAGGGGCGCCTGGGTGGCGCAGTCAGTTAAGCGTCCGACTTCAGGCAGGTCACGATCTCACGGTCTGTGAGTTCGAGCCCCGCGTCGGGCTCTGGGCTGATGGCTCAGAGCCTGGAGCCTGTTTCCGATTCTGTGTCTCCCTCTCTCTCTGCCCCTCCCCCATTCATGCTCTGTCTCTCTCTGTCCCAAAAATAAACGTTGAAAAAAAAAAATTAAGAAACTTGTTCACTACTACAGAGCTAGCAAGTGATAAAGCAAAATTTGATCACAGTCAGCTGGATTCCACAGCCTCTTCATTACCAGGTCAGTTGTGACTTCACCCCCAGGGGGCAACTCTTGCACTCAGAGCCAAGCGCAAGAGGGCAGCAATTGATGGATTAAAACAGTTCCTCTCTTATGACTGCTGATTCATTCCACTTATGTTTCTTTAGAGTGTAACAGACGAGTAGGGGATTTAGGTTTGAGTGTGAGTTTTGCCTACTTCCCTTTCTGCAAGTTATTGAATCTCTTCAAGTCTCTCTTCTTTGATTCTAAATCAGGGGTGAGAATAGTGTTTTCGTGGGAATTAAAACACTTAGCACAGTATCTGATCTGGCACAGAAATATACTTAATAAGTATTTAGTGATTATCATTTTGGGTGGTCACCAAAAAAGACTTACCAAAACTTGTAAATAAATAGAATCTTCCAGCTCTATAGAACTATCCTGAGATTTTTATAAATATCTCTGAGATATTATATATTCTGAGAGAGAGAGCTAGAGAACAGGAGCACAAGTTGGGGAAGGGCAGAGGGAGAGAAAGGGAATCCCAAGCAGGCTCCACAATGTCAGTGCGGGGCCCGATGTGGGGCTTGAACTTACGAATTGTGAGATCATGACCTGAGCCCAAATCAAGAGTCTGACACTTAACCAACTAAGCTACCCAGGCGCCCCTATATAAATATCCTTTTAAAGGATATGAAAGCAAATCTCACATTAAAATTTGCATAGGAAATCCTATACATAATAGGTTAATATATTCTTAGGCAAAAAAGTGTGAGACATTTTGTAGTCCCTGGAGTTTCTCGGTTAAGTAAAATAGATGAGTGTTAACTCAGTTCAAAATGTAAATAGGACAAACCTATAAAAGAATCAGAAGAAAACAGAACTAGAAATATTTACCAAAGAACTAAAAGAATTGAAACATCTTAAAAAACTTTCACCAATTAATCAAATCGGGCTCTTGTACTATTACAGTTTTTCTTTAAGGACTTACCTTTTATATTTTAAAAGTAACAATGGTATTTCATAACAAAAGTTTTATTTCAATCTCTTCCCATTTGATTGCCATTTGATTCCAACAGCACCATTAAAAACTTGGGCAATACATAAAATATGTAATTACCTGATAAATTTGAAAGATATGATGAGCCAGTCTTAGTAATTCTGGTTAAAAAACAACCTTATTTCCTTTGATGCTTTTGGCCTCAATTATTTGCCTTGCCCATACACTTTATTATTTCTGTATAGAAAGTTTTTAGGACGCTAATTTTATACGCATGCCTTAAATCATTTGACATCTTAAGATGATGATACCTTTTTTCTTTGAGGTGGATAAGCATTCATGCTCTTCTTTGACAGAGATTTTACAACGCCTTATCCGACAAAAAAAGGATCGTCTCAAGCCAGAATACACGTGACTCCTTCCACTGTGGAAATTACTACGAACTTGCAAATCAGCTTTCATGGCAGGAGGGGGCAGGAGAACAGGTGGAAAAGAAATTTTTCATATAGATAAGAAATGTCAAGGGACACGTTTCAAATGTGTTGAAAATTGAAAAAGAAAAATGGTTAAAGCAATGGCATCATTGTACAGTAAACCACAAAGTGAAATATACCAAAAAGAGCATTTGTTAAGGAATCATATTTTTATACCTTCTAAACACTTGTAATTTATCTTCCTTTTTTTGCCCTGGGTGTAGAAATAAAAGAAATCTAAAAGAAATGAAATTTTAAAAAATTTTAATGAAAAAAAAAACCCCTTAACTCTAGTAGTAATCAATGGCATAAAGCATCAGTACAGTATAAATAATTGTTTGGCACTAAACATTTTCAGGGAGGTCTTTTCAGAGAAGATAAACATATTTACACTTCCAAAGTACAGTTACCAAGGTCTTTCAAACTGAGTAAACCTAACCCATATAAGAAAGAGAATTGTTTATCAGCATGTAGCTGAATAATGGAAACTCCTGCAATTTTTTTAATCCCAAATGATACTTTCTTATAAAGATTGTATTAGCATATGAAAAATAGTGAATATGAAATAATCACATATTCCCCAAAGCATCTTCATACGAATATGAAGGAATTCTCTAGTTATACTGTTTTTTTGAGCTCTGAGGTTAATGATTGTAAAGTTTACTAAATCTCCTCTTTATAAAACCATAATTGCCTAATTTTCAAAATATTATGTAGTTGTGCTTTTAAGTAAGTATCATATTTACATAAAATCACAGGCATACTGAGATGAGCACTTACTTTTGGCATCGATCAGCTTCTCCCTTGGTGAAATATCAGAAGAAAGTTGCTCCTTTACTTTGGCAACATCTTTTGGATGTAAGAAGTCAAATAAGCTTTGTCCAGTCAAGCTAGCCTATTTATAAGGTAGATGTTTGTTTAAAATTAGTACCACAGTTTTTCTACATTTCTTCATATAAATGTATGGTAAAAACTGTTAAAGTGGCTTTTTCTTAAGCTCAAAAATACATCTACTGCACTGTGTGACATTAACTTAGTGTTAAAAGCAGGGTGATACTTGTAGATAGAAACACATGCACACAAAACCGTATCTGGAAACACACAAATCACAGACACGTAATTGCTAATGTTCAGTGGACTCTTGTGAACATCCCCCAATTCACTTGTTACTTCTAAATCTTATTATGATTTAAACTTTTTTTACGTGGTAAAAGTAAAGAGATTGTCATTATAATATACTATGGAAGTCACAGAGAATCTGTAATTTTATGGTGTGACTCAGATTTAAAAAAAAATCACTATACTATTAAAAAACAGAATTTGGGGTGCCTGGGTGGCTCAGTCAGTTAAGTGTCCGACGCTTTGTTTCAGTTCAGGTCATGATCCGGCAGTTCATGAGATCCAGCCCCTCCTTGGGCTCTGCACTGACAGTGTGCAGTCTACTTGGGATTCTTGCTCTCTCCCCCTCTCTCTAATAAATAAACGTTAAAAAAAAAAAAAACCTGGAACACCTTCCATTTCCCATTCCCCTTCTCCCAATATGTAGAGCATTCCTACTCTATGCTTTTACTTGTATGGTCTCATCATCTAGAATTCATTACTCCTTTCTCTACAAACTCAAAATTCCCTAGCCACTCTAGTCAATTGCCTTTTACTCCCCAGACTCCCTCCTCAACTTGAAATGTCTTCCTTCCCTTGTCTGCTCATCTTAAAGCCTAAGCAGACATTCTACTTTGTATGTGAAGCCTTCCCCGACCCACAGTGATTACCCTTCTTGTGAAATCCTTTATTAGCTAGGTAGATATTATAGAAGGCAGAACAAATGGACCAGCTGATACAATTAGCCTGGTGGCAGTTAGATATCTCATATTTTTAAAACTAGCATTTTATAAATCAATCTACTGTGTCATTGGTTAATAGAAGTTTATACCCATAACTCTTTGCCTCAAAGAAAACCTGGTTTATGAGTCTAAAAAGCTGAGGACCAGACCCCATATGATGGTGCGGATTTCAGTGTCCTCCTGAGTAGTCAGTGCCCAGGGGGACTGGATTCCATGTCACTAATTTGGAACTTATGTGCTATCCTGAATTGTTATCTTCACATGTGTGTGTGCATGGTGTTCTCTATCTTCTGTTGGAAAATAACCACGTCTTGTCCTGCTTTTGTGTCCCTTAGGAAGCTAAAACCAGCTGTATGATTCATTGGGTTCTTACTCCTTCCATAAGTAAGTTCGCAGCACCTCTTCTTTTTATCTATGAATCTTGTATCTCTCCAAATTTTCATGTTTGGGGAGAAAATAGGTGAAATTAATGGGAGTTATTTAAGATTAAACCCATGGTCAATTTGATTTCTATTTTATTTTATTTTATTTTTTTTAATTTTTTTTTTCAACATTTATTTATTTTTTGGGACAGAGAGAGACAGAGCATGAACGGGGGAGGGGCAGAGAGAGAGGAAGACACAGAATCGGAAACAGGCTCCAGGCTCTGAGCCATCAGCCCAGAGCCCGACGCAGGGCTCAAACTCACGGACCGCGAGATCGTGACCTGGCTGAAGTCGGACGCTTAACCGACTGCGCCACCCAGGCGCCCCTGATTTCTATTTTAAAGGAGACCACAGCATGATCTCACGGTGCATGAGATGGAGCCCCACGTCAGGCTCTGCACTGACAGCAAGGAGCCTTCTTGGGATTCTCTCTCTCTCTCTCTCTCTTTCCCTCTCAAAATAAATAAATAAACTTAAAATGAATAAAGGAGACCACAGGTGCTAGTTTATTCACTCTGGTGGATTATTGTTAGTGCTATAGCTTTTGAGTAACTTTTTTATTACTGGCAAGTATTAATTTATTAATTTAAATTAAATGGTGTTCAGGAATGAGGAGGTAAAGAGATTACAAAGCTAGATAAATAAAAGATGTATTTTAGAGTTTGTTGCCAGAGATTAGAGCAAAAGCTAACATGCAATGCATATAACCTAATAATATATAATAATGCTGTCTTTTGGAGGAAACAGAAGGGCAACTAACATTTTTCAGACAGTCTCAAATATGACAGCTATGTCTTTACATCCTAAGAGACCCATGTAACCATTTCCCCTTTTTACTTAAGAGAAAGTTCAGGCTCAGGAAAATTAACTTGCTGGAGGTCAAGAAGTGAACACTCTTGTCAGTAATAAACACCCATACTCTTTCCATACATCTTTCCATCTCTCTTGGAGTTCTTCTAATCAAGCAAACCTTAGCCCCCAGCACAGTGGGAAGACAGGGTTCAGGAAGAGAACCCAGAAATAAGTGTTCAAAAAAAATTAAACATCAGGCGGAAAATATCCTCAGTTTTGGATACCTGATCATAATTAAGTGTTTTGGAGACTGATTTTGAAACGAAGAGAATTTTTCCTCTTTCACATCCAACCACAAATAGGAAGCCTTCTGCAGTCTAGGATTTAAAAATATAAAAGTAAATATTTTTAAATATCTTCTTTCTTACACACATTCAGAGACTGTGAAATTGCTGTAGCGATAAAACTAAGAGTGGTTGGGGCAGCTGGGTGGCTCAGTTGGTTGAGCATCAGACTCTTGAATTGGTTCAGATCGTGATCTCACAGTTCATGAGTTTAAGTCCCGCATCAGGCTCTGTGCTGACATAACAGAGCCCGCTTGAGATTCTCCCTCTCTCTTTGCCCCTACCCCGCTCACAATCTCTCTGTGTCTCTCAAACTTAACAAAACAAAACAAAACAAAAAAAACTAAGAGTGTTCATAGAGCTAGTAAAATTAGGAAATTTTCTTAAGATGTAAAAGGATTTGTGAGGAACATCAAATTGAATGAACTCCAATCTAAACTCGTTTTTGACATGGAAAGTTTAGCCATGGAATATATGGTTGAGAGATTTTCTAATACAAAAAACACCTATACCAAATTCTATACCGCATACAGAAACTAAAAAGATATCAAAACACATCCATAACACTTTCCCGAGGATGTTCTGAGATGAAGGGACTGTGTAGACTAGGGACAAGGAAAAGAGAAGACATCCTACGATAGATATACTTTTTGAATTATGATAAGGTGCCGCTCATTTAAAACTAAATTAAAAAAATTCTAACATCAGCTACTCCCACTGAAATCTGCCCAGGACATCCTTTGGGAAGCAACCTATATGGAAATGGATATGTATGGACACAGGATGAGTCTGGCACTCCATTGGACATTTCCTTGATTAATTTCTACTAACTTGAAACAAACATGAAGTGACTTAGGCAGACATATTCTATAAGGGCAGAACCAGTATATATTATGAATGAAAGAAACACCTAAAGATTGGTGAGAAAGTTTCCAAAGCATATTATACATTTTTCTAACTTTAAAAATCTTCATCTTCGGGGCACCTGGGTGGCTCAGTGGGTTAAGCGTCTGACTTCAGCTCAGGTCATGATCTTGCGGTTTGTGGGTTCAAGCCCCATGTCAGGCTCTGTGCTGACAGCTCAGAGCCTGGAGCCTACTTTGGATTCTGTGTTCCCCTCTAGCTCTGCCCCTCCCCTGCTCATGCTCTGTCTCTCTCAAAAATAAATAAACATTGGGGCGCCTGGGTGGCTCAGTCGGTTGAGTGTCCAACTTTGGCTCAGGTCATGATCTCGCGGTCTGTGAGTTTGAGCCCCGCATCGGGCTCTGTGCTGACAGCTCAGAGCCTGGAGCCTGTTTCGGATTCTGTGTCTCCTCCTCTCTCTGACCCTCCCCCATTCATGCTCTGTCTCTGTCTCAAAAATAAATAAACATTAAAAAAATAAATTAATTAAAAATAAATAAACATTAAAATCTTGATCTTCAAAAAAAAATCCTTTATATTTCTATCAGGAATATCATATTTAAATTCAGCTGTTCAGGGGTGCCTGGGTGGCTCAGTCAGTTACGTGTCTGACTCTTGATTTCAGCTCCGGTCATGAATTCATGGTCATGAGATGGAGCCCTGAGTTGGGCTCTGTACTGGATGTGGAGCCTGCTTAAAATTCTCTTTCTTCTCCCCCCGCGCCCCCCCCCCCCCCCCCCCCCCCAATAAATACATACATACAGCTGCTCAAATAAAAGAAGGGCCTTTTAGGGGCGGCTGGGTGGCTCAGTCAGTTGAGCGTCTGACTTGGTTTCAGCTCAGGTCATGTTCTCAGGGTTTGTGAGTTTGAGCCCCAC
>NW_024412407.1:21359344-21392179 GCF_014898765.1 Herpailurus yagouaroundi
TATATATATATATATATATATATATATATATATATATATATAAAGAATCTTTCTGTTTAATCATTCTGCGGCTTAAAGGCCAGGAGTCATAGCACAAGATCAAGACACTTATCACCTCCTGGGGGCAGGATAAGCCAATGACATGGCCATATTTTCCATGTCAAATAAACCTCTAGACCAGTGAATCTGAAAACCCATGCATATGTAATGATGAGAACAAAAATGTCAAAGCATCAACTGATAGCTCATAATAGTAACTGGCTAATGTTCAGAGAACAGAATACTGAAGGAATAGGATATGAAGTAGATGACTTTGAAGGTGGTGGTGATGGGGGAACAGATCCCATGGCATAGGAGGTGAGTGCAGTAGGTGGTGTAAGTTTAGCATTAAAGACAAGCTTTGCTCTGTACATTGGAAAGTACCTACCCCGTCTCTACTTTCATCATCCCACGCTAAGGCACGGTTACTTGTGCAACTTATTTTTGTATTAAGGGAAATGTGGTGTAATCGAGAGTCCCGTGTGTTTACAACTGGAAGCAAACTGAAGAAAGTCTGTGTCCTACTCAAGCAAAGTAGAAAGGACAAACGCAGCTTAGACAAATAGATCTCTTTACTTACCTTAAGGATTAAGTGTCTGAGCTCATTATCCTGAATAAATGAAGGTCTATAATTATCTCCTGCATAAGAATTAGTCATACCTAAAAATAAATCCAAAAGTTATGGAAAATAGTGTAGAGTTGGAAACGTAGTAAGTGCTCAGTGAATATTAGCACTGTTGCTCCTGCCAATATTGAAAATGGTATTTTCTCTTTTAGCACTTTCTAAGACCTTATTGTGATCATTCTTTCATTATTACTAGATTAAAATGTCCTGCTTTTATGCTGTAAATTCTTAGAACTACTTATTCCCTTATACTTAGATGTGTAGACAGTAGGAGCTGTATTTAAAAAGAGTGGTATCTCTAACACTACAACATGCAACAATATTCAACGATCTACTTATTTCTGTAATTTCTTAGCTTATTAAAACTGATCATGTGAATTACCCCAAAGAGGAAAACTGTGGAATTTTAAACCATTTCTATGGATTCATAAAATTTTCCATATAGCTCTTTAAAAATCATAGGGAGGGGAGCCTGGGTGGCGCAGTCGGTTAAGCGTCCGACTTCAGCCAGGTCACGATCTCGTCGCGGTCCGTGAGTTCGAGCCCCGTGTCGGGCTCTGGGCTGATGGCTCAGAGCCTGGAGCCTGTTTCCGATTCTGTGTCTCCCTCTCTCTCTGCCCCTCCCCCGTTCATGCTCTGTCTCTCTCTGTCCCAAAAATAAATAAACATTGAAAAAAAAATTAAAAAAAAAATAAATAAAAAATAAAAATCATAGGGAGACTTCTGATAATATACAAATATGTATAAAATATAAACGAAATAATGCAAGCCCTAAGCACAGAGTATATTGTATTAAAGTAACTGAACAGCTGGCAAAATAAGGAATCAGCAGGTCAAAACCTAGGTCAAAGTTTGAATGAGAGAAGTAAGGGAAGCACCAAATCACATTTGCCCTGAAGGCATCTACCCACCTTGACAGGAGAAAGCCCTTTGTGGCCACAAGGGGGCGCAGGGGACAGTCCACCAAGCCTAGGTGCCCAGTCTCTAGATAACCTCCAGGCAAGGGTGATTCACAGGTAAATCAACTTTCCCTCCCTTTTACTTCTCAACATCCCTAACCCCAAGCCTTCTTCCTGAGGATCGCAAGAAAAGTTGGTTTTGCAAGAGAAAGATGGGTTAATGCCCTGAGAGGGTCCTCCCCTCTACCTTGAGATATTTTAACTACATAGTGGTCCTTGGATGGATTTGCAGCTCAAACTCACAAAATACCTAAGTGATGGGGGGTGGGGAGGAGGGAATCACACCTCATGGTAAGATTTGATAACGTTTTCTCAGATTGGTAGCACCATTATGAGCCTTGCATAAGTAAACGAAAACCTGTCAGGGGTATCTGGGTAGCTCAGTCAGTTGAATGACCGTCTCTTAATTTTGGGTCAGGTCATGATCCTGGGGTGATGGGATCGAGCCCCATGTGGGGCTCTGTGCTGAGCATGGAGCCTGATTAAGATTTTCTCTCTCTCTGTCTCTCCCCAGATTTCATGCTCTCTCTCTTAAAAAAAAAAAAAAAAATCTATTTTTCAGAATCTGTCTTCTAGGTAGGCCACCAAGAATTCCCTCAAACGATTTCTTGTTATAATTACTACACAGCAACCTGGTGGGAGGAAGTTGAGAAAGAGCTGAAAGATACAGACTGCGTTCCAGGCCAGGGTACAGCAATACATCAATTTGAGCAAAGCAGTGATAAATGCTTGTCTGGCTTGAAGCAAGGTTGGCAGAGGGATGCTGGGGAAACCTTGTCAGGGTAAATTGGCCAGAATAGGCGAGCCCTGACAGTGAGTGAGGACGTGCTCTTGAGAAAATGAGGGGAGCAAGGGCAGAGCTAAAGCTGGGGTGAGGTGTGTTAATAAAATGCATGCCGTGACATTCTGTACATGTGCCAATGAGGGATAATGAATTTGGATTCTCAGATTTCTGCTGGCAAAAACCAATGAGGAAACATGGTTGCTCACCTTTATGACAGTGTTCGTTAGGTTAAAATGATCGAAATCACAGTAACTATTCCTCCCCCTCCTCCTCTTACCAACTCCAACATGAGTAAACACTGTGCTTGTCCTTTATATATATTATTCTTTACTCTTGACAACGACCCTATCAGGTAAGTGCATCCTTCCTGTTACAGATACAGAAGCTGAGGATTAGAATGTTAAATAATGGGAGTAAGTCACACAGCTCTTAAGTCGAAGAGCCAAGATTTGAACCCAGGAGGTTTGCTTCTGGGACTATATGCATGTACCATTGTACCCTACTGGGCCCCAGTGTTATGACTGCACACATATAATGCCCACAGTTTCTCTGACGGCACATGATGAAAAGAAGGGCTACTCTAAGTGTGGTCTGCGGACCAATGTCAGCAGCAAACTGTGGCAGGTGAGTACAGAAACTAAGAACAAGCATTTAGACCCTTATGGAATTGACACTGTTGTGGATCCCAGCCCCGATCCTTTTTCCAGTAATTAAGTGTATTTCACAATGGATGGGAGTGGATAACACTTGTCCTCCACCCAGCTAATTTGAGAAGCACTGCTGAGAGTATAGTACAAAAAATTATTCGCCATCCTTCTGTCTTTAAAGTAATTACGTAGGGACCCAAATAACACGATCCACCTGCAGCCCTCTGATGATTCCGTGTCTAGGCTTTTGTGGTGCGAGCTGGGGGTATATGCTGGTAAATGCCCTGGAATGCAGACAGACCCAGTGGCCTTAAGTCCTCTCACTTGTGGGCAGCACTGACTAAAGGGTATGCTCAGGATGTGCGAGGAGTACTTGATCGCCGCACTTCAGCTTAGAAGGGCCCAAGGCAAAAACCTGTGCTCCATGCCACAGAATCTGCTCTGGATTTAGACAGTGTCTTATCCCCACGGAGCTTCTATTGCTGCTCCTGTCACTCATACTTCTACTGTAGCATTTATCACACTAGGTTTTAATGATCTCTGCCGGGGTCTGTTGCTCTTGCTTACCGTGAACCCCTAGAGCATAGAGATCTTGCTTCCTTTTCAAGTTCCCAGCATAGACAGGAAGCTACTTGCTGCCCAGTGCATGATTGTTGAATTAATCGATAGATTTGTGGCTTTTCCCTTAGGTCCTCCTCCCTCAGGGCCTTACAAATGTGAAAATTGTTGGGTAATTTTAGGGTTGCAATCAAACGACCTCAGTTGAGCCTGCAAATGTTCACTGCCAAAAGACTTAAAGGAAATATTGCATACAACTTATGCAAGATCCAGTTGTGGGTAAAAGAGAATCTTATTTCACAACAGTTATGAAAATGAGACCTCCAGTCACACTCCCAAAAGGAAGCCTGCCAAGCAGTATCCCCACGCTTGTGCCATTCTGCATGGCATTGAAGCGATCAAGGCTATACGTTCTTTTCCCCACCGCCTGCTCTTTGGATCTGCACACAGTCAGCTGGTTAGAATGGAGAAGACACTGTTGTACCACATGTGGAAATCTAAGGAAGGTGATTGAAAGTACTATTTTTTGTTAAAGGGACTTCTTAGGCAGAAAAGAAGGGGCTATGACTAGAACATTATGAAAGAAAAATATTTCACTGGTAAAAACAACTATGTAGTAAAGGTAGTGGATCCACCACTTATAAAACTAGAATGACAGTTATAAGACAAAGGTAGTAAAATTATATCTATAAAAATCAAAGGATACACGAAATAAAACAGATGTAAACTGTGACATCATATATATAAAATGTGGAGAGGGGGAGTACAAATGTAGTGCTTTTAGAATGTGTTCAAAGTTAACTGACCATTATATAGGCTGCTCTATACTAGGATGTTATATATGAAACTCACCGTCACTACAATCAAAAACCTATAATACGGGGCGCCTGGGTGGCACAGTCGGTTGAGCGTCCGACTTCAGCCAGGTCACGATCTCGCGGTCTGTGAGTTCGAGCCCCGCGTCAGGCTCTGGGCTGATGGCTAGGAGCCTGGAGCCTGTTTCCGATTCTGTGTCTCCCTCTCTCTCTGCCCCTCCCCCGTTCATGCTCTGTCTCTCTCTGTCCCAAAAATAAATAAACGTTGAAAAAAAAATTAAAAAAAAAAAAACCTATAATACATACACAGAAAATAAAGATAAATAAATCTAAGCATCACACTAAAGAAAGTCATCAAATCACAAAGGAAGGGACCAGAAGAAGAAGAAAGGAATGGAGAAGAACTACAAAAACAACCTGAAAACAATTTTTAAAATGCCAATATGTACCTATCAATAATTACTTTAAATGTAAATAAACCTAATGTTCCCATCGAAAAACATAGAGTGACTCAATGGGTAACAAAACAAGACCCAACTATATGCTGCCTACAAGAGACTCACTTCAGAGCTAAAGACACTGACTGAAAATGAAGGAATGGAAAAAGATATTCCATGCAGATGAAAGCAAAAGAAAAGATAGGGTAGCAATACTTATATCAACAAAATAGACTTCAAAACAAATAACAAGAAACTAAGAAGGCCATTACATAACAAAGGGAATGCTCCAACAAGAGGATATAAAAATTGTAAATACCTATGCATCCAACATGGGAGCACCTAAATACACAAGGAAAACACAAACATACATAAAGGGAGAAGTTAACAGTAATACAATAATAGTAGAGGACTTTAACACCCTATTTGTATCAACAGATAAATCACCTAGACAGAAAATAACAAAACAGTGGCTTTGAATGACAGAGTACAACAGATGGGCTTAACAGATATACATACACAAAACATCCCATCCAAAATAACAATACAGATTCTTTTCAAGTGCACGTGAAACATTCTCCAGGATAGATCACGTTAGGCCACAAAACAAGTCTCAATAAATTTAAGAAGACTGAAAAAAAAAAAAAAAGAAAAAAAGAACCTGAAATCCTATCAAACATCTTTTTTGACTACAACAGTATGAAACTAGAAATCAATTAAAAAAAGAAACCTGGAAAAACACAAATGTGTAGAGGCTAAAAAACACTACTAAACAACCAATGGGTCAACAACTCATAGAGGAAAGGAAAAAATACATGGAGATAAATGAAAATGTAAACAATGGTTCAAAATCCCTGAGATGTATCAAAAGTAATTCTAAGAGGTAAGTTTATAGTGATACAGACCCACCTCAAGGAAGAAGAAAAATCTCAATCTAACTTTATACCTAAAGGAGCTAGAAAAAGAACAAACAAAACCCAAAGTTAGTAAAAGGAAGAAAATGATAAAGATCAGAGTGGAAATAAATGAAACACAGACCAAACAAACAAAAAAAACAACCAGAAAAGATCAATGAAACTAGGAGTTCATTCTTTAAAAAGATAAAATTGTTAAAACTTTGGCCAGATTTATCAAGAAAAAGAATCAAACAAAATCAGAAATGCAAGAGGAGAAGTTACAACCAACACTGCAAAATTGCAAAGCATTAAAAAAGACTAGAACAAAAAATTCTATGCAAACAAATTAGACAGACTAGAAGAAATGGATACATTTCTAGAAACCTACAATCTTCCAGAAATGAATCAGGAAAAAAGAATCTGAACAATTACCAGCAATGAAATTGAGTCAGTAGTCAAAAAATTCTCAATAAACAAAAGTCCAGGGCCAGATGGCTACATCACTGAATTCTACCAATCATTTAAAGAAGAATTAATATCTACCTTTCTCAAATCATTCCAAAATATAGAAGAGAAAGGGAAACTTCCAAATTCATTCTAAGAGGTCAGCGTTACCCTGATTGCAAAACCAGACAAAGACACTACAAAACAAGAAAATTACAGACCAATAGCCCTGAAGAACACAAAAATCCTCAACAACATACTACCAAACCAAATTTAACAATACATTAAAAGGATCATTCACCATGATCAAGTGGGATTTGTTCCAGAGGTGCAAGGATGGTTTGGTATCTGCAAATCAATCAAAATACACCATGTTATAAAATGAAAGATAAAAATCGTATGATCACCTCAACAGATGCAGGAAAAAGCATTTGGCAAACACAATATTTAGATAAACTCAGCAAAGTGGGTACAGAGGGAACATAACATAATAAATGCTATAAATGACAAACCCAGAGCTAACTTCATCCTTAGTGGTAAAAAGCTGAATGCTTTTCCTCTAAGATCAGGAAGAAGATGAGGATGCTCATTCTTACTGCTTTTATTCACCATATTACTGGAAGTCTTAGCCACAGCAATCAGATAAGAAAAAGAAAGAAGAGGCATCCAAACTGGTGAGGAAGGAGTAGAACTGTCACTATAAGCAGATGACAAAATACTATACAGAGAAAATCCTACAGATTCCACCAAAAAACTATTAGAACTAGTAAATGAATTCAGTGAAGTTGCAGGATACAAAATCAATATACAAAAATCCATTGCCCTTCTATACACTAATAACTAGCAGAAGGAGAAATTAATAGAGCAATTACATTTAGCATTGCATCAAAAATAATAAAATACCTAGGAATAAATCTGACCAAGGAAGTGGAAGAACTATACTCTGAAAACTGTAAGACATTGATAAAAGACTTGGAAGATGACACAAATGGAAAAATGTACTGTGTGCACTTAAGATAAAGCTTTTAGTGAAACCAAGATTTTCGATATCTAGAGTTGTGTTCTTTCCACATACAGAATATCAGCACGTATCAAGATTGATGCCTATAAAAAACTGATGCCTATAAAGCTAAAAGACACATCTGCACAGAATCTCAGTAGCCAATAACAACAGAACGAATGAATCAAGTACCTTGATTACAGGGAGGACTTCACAAATCCAAGTGTGGAGGCCACTTCCAAACTCACCTTTTAAAGATCTCACGTGTTGGACAGCCATTCTTAAAACCGTAAGTTTGTCCAGTCTACGTGCCACGGGATTGCACTGAGGGATCATTGCAGACAGTTCTTCAATCAGGTTATTCATTTTATCTCTCCTCCGCTTTTCAGTTTGACTATGAGCTTCTCTAAGAAGGAAAAGAACCTCCTTTATTTTAACAAAGAGCAGACCCACGGTTCCCCCAGAGGCACCAGCTGGAGCCAGAGGAGGCCCCCAAGCACACGCGGTCCTAGCTCCCAACTCTGGCCCTGCACTGGCAGTTCAGGGAAGAGGAGGGCGCTGCTGAGCACAGGGACGGTGCTCATTCACGGAGCTTTCACCCCACCAACTACCCTTGCTCCTTCCTCCCTATCTTATTTCTGCAAGCCTTCAAGAATTAAGATGTGTCTGAGAACCACGCGGGTAGTTTTATAACTTCCTGTCTTCAGAGGAAGAGTTGAGTAGCCTCCCATTGCAGCTCACTCCTCCCGGGTATTATCATCAGCAGTTATCAGCATCTTTTTTTTTTTTTTTTTAATGTTTAGTTTTGAGACAGACAGAGACAGAGAAGGGGAGGGGTGGAAAGAGGGAGACGCAGAATTCCAAGCAGGCTCCAGGCTCTGAACTGTCAGCACAGAACCCAACACGGGGCTCGAACTCATAAGCTGTGCGATCATGACCTGAGCCGAAGTCGGAAGTTTAACCGACTGAGCCACCCAGGAGCCCCGGCACCTATCAGCATCTTAAGGTCACTCTCTTCCACAGCTCCTTCCCATGGGGCTACAAGTGTGTGCAAATCTCTCCATCCGGGGGGCGGGGGGAAACAACCTTTTCCCAATTCTAGGGATTTTTTTCCTTGCCATCTTCCCTTCTCAGCCGGCTTGCTGGGAAGAACACCATCTCCACTATGTCTTTCACTTCACAGGCTTTCCATCTATTAAAATCAACCTCCCACAGACACTGACCCACTGAAACTATTTCTAGTGTCCTTATTTTATGCAGTTCCTTGCTGATCCCTGACTTGAATTTGACAGTACTGACATTTCTTATTCTTTTTCCAGCTTCTGGGACCGTTCCTGCTCCTGCATTCCTCCTGCTCAGCTCAGTCCCCTTAGTCTCTTTACCAGCTCTTCGATCCTTGAACAGTGGTGTCCCCAAGATTCCCTGTTTGGCTATACTCTTTCCTCACCTTACAGCTTCACCCTGAGATACCTCCTTTCTGCAAAGACTTTACAATTGTACATAAGCTGCTTACTAGGAAATCCCTACCTCATTCATACCTCACCCAGGCCCCGACCTTCAGAACTTGAATTACACACCTATGTGATCCACAAGCGCCTTAAGCCTCAAGTAATCCTACACTGAATACATTCTTTGCAATTTGCCCCCATTTTATTTCTCCTTCCTCCATTACCCCTGATTTACTCCTTTTACAGAGTTTATCTTGGTTGCTGACATCACTAGGGTCATTCTAAACTCTTCCTTCTTTACTCTGAGGAACCACATAATCACAAATTCCTATAGGTTCTAGTTCTTAAATGTGTCTTCTCTTCCTCTCCATCCATCGGTCGCCACCTTAATTCATTAGGCGAGAGCTCACTGCACTATCCCCAAAAGCCTTTTAACCTGCTATACTTTCTAGTGTCTTCCTCTTCCAGTCTATACAAACCGCCGCTTCCAAAATTCTTCTAAAACAAATGAAGTCATCGAATTCCACCGCACAAAGCTGCTAAATACATTTCCACTGCCTAAGAGGAAGAGCCAAACCCCCTAATGACATCTCAAGGTTCACCATGCCCGGGCTTGTGCCCTCAGTTAGTTCCATCTCTCCACGCTTTCCCTACCTCTCCAAGTGTTATTTAGTAGCAACGCCAAATGACTTGCTAGTCCTCGAACATGCCAAGTCCTCTCACATCTCCACTGACTTGCTCTCTACTAGGCTTAGAATATCCTTCCCTTCTATATTCATAGAAAAATCCTACTTCTTCAAAACCCAGCTCGGTTATTCTCCCGGAAACTTGCTATGACTACTGCATGATTAATCACTTCCCTCTCTCCACTACCTCAGTACCTTTTACACTGTTACCATATGTCACCAAACCTAAGCCACCATCTGTTGGAAATTCAGTGTTAATACATCAGAAGGCAAGAAAAACGCTGCCAATTAGCAGGAAGATGCCACTGATAAGACATTTTTCACAGCTGGGAAAATGTAGGGGGAAAATGTGGATCTTACATTTCAAGAATTAGGCTATTTTACTCTTCACGCTTAACTGTAAGCATTTGTCTGTTTCTTAGAATACTCAGATCATGGCAACTCCAGAATTTCCACGTAAGAAGAGTTTTCAAAGGACAATCTGATGGGTAAGAAGTAGGAGACTTGCTTGGAGCTATTTCTATAACAACTTTATTTTCTAAAAATTTTTTCATGTTTATTTTTGGGAGCAAGAGGCAGACAGAGCGTGAGTGGGGGAGGGGCAGAAAGAGAGAGGGAGACAAAAGCTGAAGCAGGCTCCAGGCTCTGAACTGTCAGCACAGAGCCTGATGCAGGGCTCAAACCCATGACCCACGAGATTATGACCTGAGCTGAAGTCGGACATTTAACCGACTGAGCCACCCAGGCGCCCCTACGGCAACTTTAAATTAGATGAAAGAAAATGTAATTTTTCTACATAAAAGAGTGGGGGGGTGGGGAGAACACTAAAGGAGACTGATGGAGATACTACTTCCCTCTCCCCGCAACCATTCACACTTGGGTAATGCCATTCCTGGAACAAACTATGTCCTTTTGAGTGAACGGGATGGAATTAAATTTATATGTGTATTCACATAAAATTTAGTTATGCACTCATACTTTGGTCTATTCATGAGTAATTTTTAGATTAAAATTTAATGATTAGAAGAATGTTATAGTTATCCTCGTGTTAGAATGATCACCTCTTGTTTCTACCCGTATTACCCACCAGCACGGACAACAGCAATGGACAGAGATGCCCAATGCCTCGGCTGTACAGCAGACAGGGTGCTCTCAGAGCTGTGGGTTAGAGACAGGTGAGGACAGGTGGGACCAAGGCCACTGTGGAGAACAATGAATGATGACGGTAGGAACCAGGGAACCCAGAGGAAGGCCCAATAGCTAGCATTTGAATAAAGTTCTTTTCTTCAAGGAGATGCACTTGACAAGACATCTGGACGATCCTATGAAGGAAAGGCATGCTTCCCAGAGACTGGTGCTCACTTCATAACGGAGCAGCAGGGCTCTGGCTCTGAATTCTGTGTACTGTTATTGCCACTCTGACCCATGCCAGAGTTTTGTAAATCACATCAAAAGCCAGAATAAATGACGAAAAAGCAACACTGAGATGTGGCCAGATCTAGAAAAATTTTTCTTGATGTTGAGACTACGTTGAAACAACTGACAGAGAATTTTACGACGATGAATTCCTAACCATCAGAAGCTCCTCATAAGTAATTGTTTGTTTATATTTTGTTTATATTTGGTTATATATTTATTTATATTTGTTTATATAAGGAACCCACTCTTCTCTAGTGCTTAAGGGAAATATTTTAATAAACAGCTCTTGTAAGAAAAATTTAGAGGCATCTTAAGACAAAATGTTATACAAGTAGATAGAAAAGAAAGTAGATAGAAAAACCTCATATTCGTGAACCAATTCTGTCTTGATGTTGCCTTTCACTTTGGCTAAAGGTTTGCATGTGCAGCCTTTTCCACCCACCACGTGCCAATCTCACAATTTAATGTACCTGAAGGACTTCATTTGTACGTGTTGTTCACCATCTTCCTTTCTACAAAAAAGCAGGATAAAATGTCAAACTACATGAAACAGATTTTATTTAATTCTTGAAAGAGAAATAAATGTGAGATTAAGTACCATCATCCTAATTCCTGTTCAGTGTTTAGTTACGAATGCTACCCTGAGCTCCTAATGACCAAAAATGATTATCACTGTTGACACAAACGGTGGTTCTCCTCCCGAGGCTACAGGCACATGATCCCCAACAGGGCAACAGGAACCATGTTGGCTGACAATGAACAATAATTGGTGCTCTACTTAAAAATGATCTTATGCCAATCCTGAGAAATAGAATTTTAATATGAATAATGTTAAATAGAATAATTTTTCAACAACTGATGGCTTTACCAAAAATTTTACGGCAGCTGTATGAAAATAGCCTAAAAATGAATTAAGAATTTCAGACCTTTAAACAAAAGGAATTTATTTTGTTAAAATTCATCTGGATGATGAAAAATATCACTGAAGACTAGAAAGTCTGATCACTTGCCAATAACATTAATATTCACAGTAGCATATTCCCTAGCAGACTATGCCAAATGTATATATGTGTGTGGGAATATATACATACATGTATGTTTGTGTATGTATGTGTACGTGTTATTCATTAAGAAATGGAGTCACCAGACCACTACTAAAATAAAATATACTGATGGTGACAGAATACCTTCCACATTAAAAAATCATGCAGGCTGAGTAGTTTTTAAAATATATATATTTCAAAGAGCCTAAATGTCCATCAACTGACAAATGGATAAAGAAGATGTGGTTTATATATACAATGGAATACTACTTGGCAATGAGAAAGAATGAAATCTGGCCATTTGTAGCAACATGGATGTAGCAACTGGAGAATGTTATGCTAAGTGAAATAAGTCAGGCAGAGAAAGACAGATACCATATGTTTTCACTCATATGTGGATCCTGAGAAACTCAACAGAAGATCAGGGGAGAGGAGAAGGGGGAGGGAAAAAAAAACTTACAGAGGGAATAAGGCAAACCATAAGAGACTCTTAAATACTGAGAATAAACTGAGGGTTGATGGGGTTGGGGGGGGAGGGGAAAGTGGGTGATGAGCATTGAGGAGGGTACCTGTTGGGATGAGCACTGGGTGTTGTATGGAAACCAATTTGACAATAAATTTCATATTAAAAAAATAAAACAATAATAAAATGGAAAAAAATAAAAAATATATATTTTAAGAAATATATTTCCAAATGTATCAATACAGACAAAAAAAAAAAAAAAAAAAAACCTCTTAAATACAGAGAACAAACTGGTGGTTGCCAGAGGGGAAGTGGATGAGAAGATTGGCAAAATAGGTGAAGAGAATTAAGAGGTACAAAATTCCAGTTATAAAATATAAATAAGCCACAGAGATGAAAAGTACAGCATGGGGAACATCATCAATAATATTATAATAATGTTATGTGGTGACAGATAACTACATTTATCATAGTGAGCACTGAATGTGTGAATTGCCAAATCACTATGTTGTACACCCAAATCTAATACAACATTGTATGTCAACTGAACTTCAATAAGGAAAAAAAAACTTAAACGAGATTTAAAATATATTCAATAGAAAGTGATAACAGGGGCGCCTGGGTGGCGCAGTCGGTTAAGCGTCCGACTTCAGCCAGGTCACGATCTCGCGGTCCGTGAGTTCGAGCCCCGCGTCAGGCTCTGGGCTGATGGCTCAGAGCCTGGAGCCTGTTTCCGATTCTGTGTCTCCCTCTCTCTCTGCCCCTCCCCCGTTCATGCTCTGTCTCTCTCTGTCCCAAAAGTAAATAAACATTGAAAAAAAAAATTAAAAAAAAAAAAAGTGATACAGAAGTGTAAAAAACAAAAAACAAAAATAAGCCCAATATAAATATGACTGAGATTGCAAAAAATGCCAAACAATAGAACAAAATAAACATTAAAACTATAATTCCAGAACATTTTTCTAAAATTTGGAAAAAATCCCGGAATTATATATTGAAAGGATACCATAACCATGTTAGCATGGCCAACAAGGAATCATAATTAAAACTACTTTATTTTTCTTTAAAGTTTATTTATTTATTTTGAGAGAGAGAGCAAGCACGTGCAAGTGAGGGAGGGGCAGAGAGAGAAGAGAGAGAGAATCCCAAGCAGGCTTGGTGCTGAGAGTGCAGAGCCCAATGTGGGGCTCGAACTCACAAACTGTGAAATCAAGAGTGGGACACTTAACTGAGCCACCCAGGTGCCCCATAGTTAAAACTACTTTAAAGAAAAAAAAAATCACTGGACAACCAGGCAAAAAGGCTAAGTCACTAATAAGGAAAAGAAAACAAGATTGTTAGTAGATTTTTCAACAATTCTTAGTGCCCAAATTTAAGATACTCAAGGAAGGGAAATATGAGTCCAGGATTTTATATCTACCCAAATTGACCTCCAAGTACAAAGCTGCAAACAAACTATTATAAACTTGCCAACTTTCAGGCTACAATGATCCCATGAGCCCTTCCTAAAGAATCTATTAGAAATGGACATTCAGACAACCAAAAGAGTGAAAGACAGTAATATAAGGATCCATGCTGATCATTAGATATAAATACACCTGTAGAACAAAGCTAATCCATGGTTATAAAGGAGAGAGAGAAAAAGAGGCAAGTTGTTTTCTAAAAATACATATTTAAAAAATATATTTCCAAATGCATCATTTTTCAGGGGGGACTTGAAAAACTCAGAAGAAAGTACCCATAATATCACCTGGAAATTATCATAGTTAATATTTTACTGTCTCCTTCCAGTCTTTTTCTTAAACATGTATCTAGATACATACAGAAAACAGCTCTGACTATTTAATTTAGATATGGTGTGTATGTGTGTATAGTCTATTTATGGAGATGTGTGTTCCATATATAAACAGAATATATACTATATATGGAATGTATAATATATAGAATATTACATACAATGAATAAAGTTCAGATAATAGTGTATAATTTTTTATAGCTTGTCTTATTCACTTAACATTGTAACACAAATATTTCCCACACCATCAGATATTCTTGGGGAAAAGGACTGAAAATGATTAAATAGCCCATTGGTTAGCTAAACCATAATCTAATCATTTTCTATTACTGGATATTTCAATATTATAAATAATATAGCTAATACTATTGTGGTGCATGCATATTTGATTATTTTTCCCATGATAACCCTTCAGAAATACAATGTTATGGATAACTATTTTAAGGTTTCTGATTCATCTTGCCAAATTTCCCTCTTGACTCAACAATTATCATTTTCCAAGTTTAGCTTACCTTTGAACTATTATATTTATCTGACATATTTTGAGTTTTTAATATTTTCTTGCTTAAAAATTCATTCTATAGAAAAATTAATAAACTTTACAAAGAGATGCTTATAAATATGCCAGATAAAAAGAGACACTAAGATAAAAACTTAAGGGATGCTTTTCCTTCTCACTGTCTAAATAAAAAATAGCTTTCATAGTTGTGGTACTGTGTCAACAATATTTTTAAATACCTAGGAATAAACCTAACCAAAGATGTAAAAGATCTGTATGCTGAAAACTATACAAAGCTTATGAAGGAAATCAAAGAAGATACAAAGAAATGGAAAAACATTCCATGCTCATGGATTGGAAGAACAAATACTGTTAAAATGTCAATACTACCCAAAGCAACCTACACATTCAATGCAATCCAAATCAAAATTGCACTGGCATTCCTCCCAAAGCTGAAACAAACAATCCTAAAATTTATATGGAACCACAAAAGACCCTGAATAGTCAAAGTAATGTTGAAAAAGAAAACCAAAGTGGGAGGCATCACAATCCCAGACTTTAAATTTTTTTTTTTCAACGTTTATTTATTTTTGGGACAGAGAGAGACAGAGCATGAACGGGGGAGGGTCAGAGAGAGAGGGAGACACAGAATCGGAAACAGGCTCCAGGCTCTGAGCCATCAGCCCAGAGCCTGACGCGGGGCTCGAACTCACGGACCGCGAGATCGTGACCTGGCTGAAGTCGGGCGCTTAACCGACTGCACCACCCAGGCGCCCCCCAGACTTTAGCCTGTACTACAAAGCTGTAATTACCAAGACAGTATGGTATTGGCACAAAAACAGACACATTGACCAATGGAATAGAATAGAGAACCTGGAATCGGATCCCCAAATGTATGGCCAACTAATCTTTGACAAAGCAGAAAAGAGTATCCAATGGAAAAAAGACAGTCTCTTTTGCAAATGGTCCTGGGAGAACTGGACAGCAACATGCAGAAGAATGAAACTGGACCACTTTCTTACACCATACACAAAAACAAACTCAAAATGGTTGAAAGACCTAAATGTGAGACAAGAAACCATCAAAACCCTAGAGGAGAAAACAGGCAACAATCTCTTTGACCTCAGCCACAGCAACTTCTTATTTGACACATCTGCGAAGGCAAGGGAAATAAAAGCAAAAATAAACTATTGGGACCTCATCAAGATTAAAAGCTTCTGCACTGCAAAGGAAACAATCAATAAAACTAAAAGGCAACCTAAAGAATGGGAAAAGATATTTGCAAATGACATATTGGATAAAGGGTTAGTATCCAAAATCTATAAAGAACTTACCAAACTCAGCACCAAAAAAACCCAAATAATCCAGTGAAGAAATGGGCAGAAGAATGAATAGACACTTTTCCAAAGAAGACATCCAGATGGCCAACAGACACATGAAAATATGCTCAACATCACTCATCATCAGGAAAATAACAAATCAAAGCCACACTGAGATACCCCTTCACACTGGTAAGAGTGGCTAAAATGAACAAACCAGGAAACTATAGATGCTGGCGAGGATGTGGAGAAACAGCAACCCTCTTGCACTGTTGGTGGGAATGCAAACTGGTGCAGCTGCTCTAGAAAGCATTGTGAGGTTCCTCAAAAAATTAAAAATAGAACTACCCTATGACCCAGCAATAGCACTACTAGGAATTTATCCAAAGGATACAGGAGTGCTGATTCATAGGGGCACATGTACCCCAAAGTTTATAGCAGCACTTTCAACAATAGCCAAATTATGGAAAGAGCCTAAATGTCCATCAATTGATGAATGAATAAAGAAGATGTGGTTTATATATACAATGGAATACTACTTGGCAATGAGAAAGAATGAAATCCTGTCATTTGCAGCAACATGGATGGAACTGGAGGGTATTATGCTAAGTGAAATAAGTCAGTCAGAGAAAGATAGATATCATATGTTTTCGAATGGGTGGAACTTGAGAAACTTAACAGAAGACCATGGGGGAAGGGAAAGGGAAAAAAATAGTTTCAAACAGAAAGGGAGGCAAACCCATAAAAGACTCTTAAATACAAAGAACAAACTGAGGGTTGATGGGGAGGTTGGGGGAGCGGGGAAAATGAGTGATGGGCATTGAGAAGGGCACTTGTTGAGATGAGCACTGGGTGTCATATGTAAGAAGTGAATCACGGGAATCTACCCCAAACCAAGAGCACACTGTATACACTATATGTTAGCTAACTTGACAGTAAATTACATTAAAAAAAAAAAAAAAAAAAAAAAAAAAACAAGGAATTCGTAACCAAAGATTATATATATGTATATATTTTTTCACATATGTTATCTGATTCTCACATTTGAGAATCATGTAGTTGTCACCACCCCCATTTTACAGAGGATGGAATTGAGGCCACTAAGGTTAATGACTGCTCAAGGTCATATACCTAACAGGAGGCTGGTATGTCTTCCATTAAGCCTCTCCTGTTGCTGTCATCATCTCCAGTCTGCTCTGTGATTGGTCTCTGAAGCAAAAAACTAGGTTAGATTAAGTCAGCTTCTTTTCTCTTTTCCCCTTTTAGTCTAACATCATACTTAGGGAATAAAACAGAAAATAATTTTACAGGTGAATGATTTTCTTCCTATTAGTCTGGAACTGTATATACATACACATTACTTCAATTTCAAAAGACAAACTTTAGCTGTTATGAATCATGCTTTTTTTTTTATTATAGATGTTTTGGCAAATGAACTCACTCACTGAATTCACCTCTTTGGTGAAATCCCAACCTACTGTACTTACAAAAGCCAAATATACCACTATTTCATGGTCCCTGGTAGAACAGGAAAAAGGCATGATTGTGTTAGCCAAACAATTCACTTCTTGTTTGCAGCACAAACCTAGGTAATTAGTAAATTTGCTATCCATATTTTTTTCTCCATACTGGCATTTGGTCTATAGTCATATTTTTACATATGGATTTAACAAGCTTTCTGATATCAATAATGTTTGCATTATTTAGATGCACTTTCTTAGTGTAGCATCTTATATGACAGAGACATAATTTTTTTCAAAATACAATGCAAGTTTTCCTTAAAAACTACTTTCACTGCATTTTGAATGAAATGTAGGCCTTCTCCCTACATCAAACAAAGACGAATGAAATTGGGAGCAAATACAATCCAAACATCTCCCCGATTTGCTTCGCTCCATGCCTTCCTCTTTTGAAATCCCTCTTCCTTTGGTTTCTGACGTACTCCTACTTCAGAGCCATGTCTTCTCACATTTGTGGTAGGATTCCCTCCTTCCTTTACTGTGTCTAGGCCCAAGTACCCCCAGAGTATATCCTCAGCCCCCAAGTCTTCCCACTCCACACACCTCCCCCAGTGACTGCATCCAGGCCAATCCCTGCACTTGTGTCTATACATTAATGATGTGTGAATCTCTTTCTCCAGACTAGGACTCAACCCCGAGTTCCAAACCCTCACATCCAACTGCCTACTTGAAGATCCCAGAAATAATACATTCTCATTGTGTCCAAAACTGAATTCATCATCTATCCCTCAATCTCAACATATAATACCATCCTCCATGTAGGTAACCAAGTCAGAAAACTTGTTGGACACTTCTTGCATGCCTGCTCTCCCTAAACAATAGTCATTAATTCTCTTTTAAATGTGTCATAATAGGTCTCTCCCTTTTCATGTCCTGCTGTCCAGAGCTACTCTCTTAGACCAATGCTCAGAAAACAACCCCTAGTAAGAACTTCTCAGCTATTTTCTCTGCCTGCTGGATTTTCCCCTTTCAAGCCATCTTTCATGCTGTTTTCCACAATGATTCTCTGAAGATGTAACTCTGCTCCACTTTGCACCTGGTAGGATAGCTATATTCTTTTTAAAAATGGAAAATAACAAGTGTCAGCAAGGATATGGAGAAACTGGATCCCTCGCACTTTGCTGGTGGGAATATATAATGGTACAGCCACTGTGGAAAACAGTTGTGGTTCCTCACAAACTAAGCAGAATTACCATATGACCCAGCAATTCCACTCCTAGGTATATACCCGAAGGAACTTAAAGCAAGGACTCAAACAGATATGTGTACATCAGTGTTCATAACAGCATTATTCACAATAGGCAAAAGATAAGAACAACCTAAATGCACAACAGATGAATAAACAAAATGTGATATATGGCAACCCCTGGGCAGAGCACCCCAGGACCCCTCCCTGCCCAGGTACATCACCTCTCCAAGTCACTCTCTGTACAGACAGTCCTGGAACATACTTGTTTGCACCCACTTCAGCTATCCTACCAGGACACTCACTGTGTATAGAGCTGAGGGGTCTCCTGGTCCACATACTGCCTTAACTCTAGTCATCCCACCAGGGCACCCCATGCATGCAGTGCCCCCAGAAACCCCAGCCTGCACTCACTTCAGCTGTCCTGCCAGAGGGCCCTCAGTGTACACAATCTGAAACACTGGCCTGCATCTTCAGCTTTAGCTGTCAGGACAGGGTGCCCAGTGCATGGAGAGCCCTGGGATCCCATGACATATAACCACTTCAGCTTCAGCTGTCCTACTAGGGTGCCCTCTTTGTGGAGAGCCCCAGGACGTCCCGAATAAAACCCACTTCAGATTCAACTATCCTGCCAAGGTTCCTTCTGGGTGTAGAGCCTTAGGAAACTCCTGCATAAACCCACTATCCTGCCAGGGCACCTGCTGCATGAAGAGCGCAGGGACTGCACTGACCTGTACCCACTTCAGCTATCCTGCCAGGGTACCCACTGTGTGGAGAGTCCTGGGACACCCAGCTCATGCTAGACACATCTCCAGCCAGTGAAAGCCACCAAGTACACAAGGTCTACATAGGGAACAACACAAGACAATTACTTCAAGTTTAGAAGTAGTTATCTGCCTAATTCATAGAAACAAATATAAGAAGTCAAGTGAAATGGGGAGATAGAGAAATATACTCTGAAGGAAAGAACAAGACAAAAACTCAGAGAAAGGACCTAAATGAAATGGAGGTAAGCAATATGCCTAATAAAGAATTTAAGGTGGGGCGCCTGGGTGGCGCAGTCGGTTGAGCATCCGACTTCAGCCAGGTCACGATCTCGCACTCCGTGAGTTCGAGCCCCGCGTCGGGCTCTGGGCTGATGGCTCAGAGCCTGGAGCCTGTTTCCGATTCTGTGTCTCCTTCTCTCTCTGCCCCTCCCCCGTTCATGCTCTGTCTCTCTCTGTCCCCAAAATAAATAAACGTTGGAAAAAAAAAATTAAAAAAAAAAAAAAAAGAATTTAAGGTAATTATCATACAGATGCTCACTGGACTCCAGAGAAGAGTAGATTAACTCATTGGGACCTCAATAAAGAGAGAGAAAATGTAAAAAAGAACCAGAGTTGGAGAATATGATCACTGAAATAAAAAAATATATATTAGAGAGAATCAACAGATTAGAGGATGCAGAAGAACATATCAGTGATCTGGAAGACAGAGTAATGAAATGCACATAAGCTAAAGGATAAAAAGAGAAAATAGTAATAAATAAATGAAGGTAGATTAAGGGATCTTTTGGACAGCATCAAGTGAAAAAACATTCTCATTATAGGGGACCTAGAAGAAGCAAGAGAGAGGGAAAAATCCTATTTGAAAAAATAGCTGAAAACTTCCCTGACATAGAGAAGGAAATAGGCATCCAGGTTCAAGAAGCACAGAGTTCTAAACAAGATGAACCCAAGGAGGTCCAAATCAAGACACATAATAATTAAAATGTCAAAGGTTAAAGATTAAGAGTGACTTGGGGTGCCTGGCTAGCTCAGTCAGTAGAGCACACTACTCTTGATCTCAGGGTCGTGACATTCAAGTCCCACACTGGGCATAGAACCTACTTAAAAAAGAGATATTTTTTTTTAAGTTTATTTATTTATTTTGTGTGTGTGTGTGTGTGTGTGTGTGTGTGTGTGTGTGTGTGAGAGAGAGAGAGAGAGAGAGAGAGAGAGAGAGAGAGAGAATGTGGGTGGGGGAGGAACAGAGAGAGAGGAAGGGAGAGGGACTGAGAGAGAGAGAGAGAGAAAGAAAGAGAACCCCAAGCAGGCTCTGTGCTGCCAGCCCAGAGCCTGACATAGGGCTTGATCTCACAAACCATGAGATCATGACCTGAGCCAAAAATCAAGAGTTGGATGCTTAACTGACTTAGCCACCCAGGCACTCCCAAAGACAGATTTTCAAAAGCAGCAAGAGAGAAACAAAAATTTACCTACAACAAAAACCCTAAAAGGCTATCAGCTCAGTTTTCAGCAGAAACTTTGTAAGCCAAAAGGGAGTGACATGATATATTCAAAGTAAGATGGAAAAAACTTACAACCAAGAATACTCTACCTGGCAAGGTTATCATTCAGAGTTGGAGGAGAGATAAAGAATTCCCCCTCCCTCTACCACCACCAAAATGATTTTATTAGCACAGAACTAACCTTACAAGAAATGCTAAAGGAAATTCTTCAAGTGGAAAAGAAATGGCCATTAGATGTTAGAACATTATGAATAAAGATATAAAATATGACAGCATATACATAAAACATGGAGGAAAGAGCGAAACAAATTTTTTTTAAGAATGTGTTTGAACTCAAATGACCATCAACTTAAAAAGAGTGCTATTACTTAGGATGTTATATATGAACCCCATGGTACCACAAACCCCAAAACTATAATAGACATGAAAAAAGAAAAAGAAAGCCAAACATGATGCTACAGAAACTCATCAATCACAAAGAAAGACAGCAAGAGAAAGAATTACAGAGAAGAACTACAAAAACAACCAGAGAAAAAAATGGCAATAAGTATATACCTACCAATAATCAGTTAAAAAAAATTTTTTTTTTAACATTTATTTACTTTTGAGACAGAGAGAGACAGAGGATGAACGGGGGAGGGTCAGAGAGAAAGAGGGAGACACAGAATCTGAAACAGGCTCCAGGCTCTGAGCTGTCAGCACAGAGCCCGACGTGGGGCTCAAACTCACGAGCCGTGAGATCATGACCTGAGCCGAAGTCTGACACTTAACTGACTGAGCCACCCAGGCGCCCCTACCAATAATCAGTTTAAACGTAAATAGCCTAAATACTGTAATCAAAAGACATAGGGTGGCAGAATGGATAAAAAAACAAATGGTGTCTACAAGAGACTCACCTCAGACCCCAAAGCACATATAGACTGAAAGTTAAAGGATAGAAAAAATATTCCATGCAAATGGAAGTGGGGGGAAAAAGTCCAGGGTAGCAATACTTCTATCAGACAAAATAGACTTTAAAATGAAGACTGTAACAAGAGTCAAAGAAGGCCATTACATACTGATAAAGGGCTTAATCCAATAAGAGGATATGTTGTAAATATCCACACAACCAACATAGGAGCGCCTAAATAAAGCAAATATCAATGGGTAGATCATCCAGGCACTGGCTTTGAACAACACATTAGACCAGATGGACTTAACAGATATACACAGAACATTCCATCTAAAAATAACAGTATACACATTCTTTTTAAGTGTGCATGAAACATTCTGCAGAGCAGATCACATGTTAGGCCACAAAAACAAAAGTCTCAATAAATTTCAGAAGATTGAAATCCATACCATGCATGTTTTTCAACCACAACAGTATGCAACTAGAAATCAATCATTAAAAAACAAACACACAAACACACGGAGGCTAAAGAACACACTGCTAAACAACCAATGGGTCAACAAAGAAATCAAAGAGAAAATTTTTAAATACACAGAGAAAAATGAAAATACAATAGTCCAAAACCTTTGGGACACAGCAAAAACAGTTCTAGGAGGAAAATATAGAACAATACAAGCCGATCTCAAAAAAACAAAAACAAAACAAAAAGAGAAAAAAGGAGAAAGAAAGCAAGCTCAAAAAAAATCTAACCTTATGCTTAAAAGAACTAGAAAAAGAGAAACAAAGCTCAAGGTGAGTAGAAGGAAGGAATTAGAAGGAAGGTGAGTAGAAGGAAGGAAGAACAAAGACCAGAGCAAAAACAAATGATACAGAGACTAAGAAAAAAATAGAAAAAAAAAATCAGTAAAACTAAGAGCTGGTTCTTTGAAAAGATAAACAAAATTGATAAACCCTGAGGCAGACTCATCAAGAAAAAAAAAGAGAAAGGACCCAAATAAAATCAGAAGCAAAAGAGGAAAAATAAGACCACAGAAATACAGAAGGATTATAAGAAAACACTACAAAAAATTATATAGCGAAAATTATTGGACAAGCTAAAAGAAATGGATAAATTCCTAGAAACGTACAATCTCCTAAAACCAAATCAGGAAGAAAGAACATGTGAACATACCAACTACTAGTAATGAAATTGAATTGGTAATCAAAAATGACCAAAAAATAAAAGTTCAAGACCTGATGGATTCACAGGTGAATTCTACTAAACATTTAAAGAAGAGTTAATACCTATTCTCAATCTATTCTAAACAGAAAAAGGGAAGCTTCCAAATATATTCTGCTAGGCCAGCATTACCCTGATACCAAAACCAGACACACACACGCACACACACCCACACACAAACCCCTACAAGCCAATATCTCAATATCTCTGATGAATATAGATCCAAAAATTCTCAACAAAGTATTAGCAAACTACATTCCACAATACATTAAAAGGGACCACTCACCACGATCTAGTGGGATTTATTCCAAGAATGCAAGGATGATTCATTATTTATAAATCAATCAACATGATAAACCATATCAACAAAACTAAGGATAAAAATCATATGATCTCAATAGATGCAGTAAAAGCATCTGACAAAATTCAACATCCATTCATGATGAAAACTCTCAACGAAGTGGGTTTAGAGGGAACACACCTCAACATAATACAGGCCATATATGAAAACCCACAGCCATCATCATACTCAGTGGTAAAGAACTGAGAGATCTTCCTCTACAATCAGGAACAAAACAAAGATGTCCACTCACCATTGTTATTCAACTAGAAGTCCTAACCATAGCAATCAGACTAGAAAGAGAAATAAGAGGCAATCATATCGATAAGGAAGAAGTGAAACTGTCACTATTTACAGATGACTTGACATAACATATAGAAAACCATAAAGGCTCCATCAAAAAACTATTAAAACTAATAAATTTAGGGGCGCCTGTGTGGCTCAGTTGGTTGGACAACCAACTTTGGCTCAGGTCATGATCTTGCACTTTGTGAGTTAGAGCCCTGTGTCAGGCTCTGTGCTGACAGCTCAGAGCCTGGAGCCTGCTTCAGATTCTGTGTCTCCCCCTCTCTCTACCTCCCCTGCTCACACTCTGTGTCTCTCTGTCTCTCAATAATAAATGTTAAAAAAAAAAAAAAAGCTAACAAATTCAGTAAATTTGCAGTATACAAAATATACCAAAATCTGCTACAATTTTATACACTAATAACAAACTAGCAGAAAGAGATTTTAAGTGAACAATCCCATTTAAAATTGCGCCAAAAAGACTAAAATATCTAGGAATACACTTAACCAAGGAGGTGAAAGACCTGTACTCTGAAAACTATAAGGCACTGATGAAAGAAATTACAGATGACAGAAATAAATGGAAAGATATTCCATGTTCATGGAATGGAAGAATGTATATTGTTAAAATGTCCATGCTACCCAAAGCAATCTAAAGATTCAGTACAATCTGTCTCAAAGTACCAAAAGCATTTTTCACAGAACTTGCACAATCCTAAAATTTGTATGAAACAACAAAAGACCCTGAGTAGCCAAAGCAACCTTGAAAAAGAACAAAAGTGGAGGTACCACAGTTCCAAATTTCAAGATATACTACAAAGCTATAATAATTAAAACAGCATGGTACTGGCACAAAAACAGACACATAGATCAATGGGACCAAATAGAGAGCCTGGAAATAAACCCACCATTATATGGTCAATTAATCTATGACAAATTAGGCAAGATTAGGCAATAGGGAAAAGAGAGTATCTTCAACAAATGGTTCTGAGAAAACTGGACCTCTCTAACACCATTCAGAAAAATAAACTCAAAATGGATTAAAGACCTATATGTGAAACTTGAAACCATAAAAATTCTATAAGAGAACATAGGCAGTGATTTCTCTGACATTGGCTGTAACAATATTGTTCTAGACATATCTCCTAAGACAAAGGAAACAAAACCAAGAATAAAACTATTGGGCTACATCAAAATAAAAAGCTTTAGTGCAGCAAAGGAAACCAACAATATAACAAGGCAACTTACTACATGGGAGGAGATATTTGCAAATGACTATCTAATAAGGGGTTAATATCCAAAATATATAAGGTATTTATACAACTCAACACCCAAAAAGCAAACAATCTGATTTAAAAATGGGCAGAATATCTGAATAGGCAGTTTTCCAAAGACATACAGATGGCCAACAGACACATAAAAAAAGCTAATCACTAATCATCAGGAAAATGCAAATCAAAACCACAATAAGATACCACTTTCCATCTGTCAGAATGACTAAAATTAAAAAGGTAAGAAATAACAAAAGTGTTGGCAAGGATGTAGAGAAAATGTCATGCACTACGGTGGGAATGTAAATTGGGATAGCCACTGTGGAAAGCAGTGTGGAAGTTCCTCAAAAAATTTATAACAGAAATAACATATAATCCAATAACTCCACTACTAGGTATTTACCCAATAAAACCAAAACACTAATTCAAAAAGATACATGCATCCTTATGTTCACTGCAACATTATTTACAATAGCCAAGATATGGAAGCAACCTAAGTGTCCATCAATAGAGAAGTGGATAAAGAAGTGGTACACACACACACATTAGAATATTACACCACCAAATAAAAGATGAGGTCATTTGCAACAACATGGATGAAGCTAGAGGGTATTTTGCTAAGTGAACTAAGTCAGACCAAGAGAAAGACAAATATCATATGATTTCACTCATGGGGCACCTAAAACACAAAACAAATGAATAAACAAAAAGTAGAATCAGACTTATAAATACAGAGAATTAATGGTTGCCAGAGGGAAGGATGGGCAAAATGGGTGAAGGGGTGTAGGAGATATGGACTTACACTTATAAAATGAGTAAGTCATAGGAATAAATGGCACAGCATAGGGAATATTGTCAATGGTATTGTAATAGGGATGTATGGTGACAGACTGTAGCTATATGATAAGCACACCATAATGCATAGAGAAGTTGACTATGTTGTGCATCTGATACTAATGTAACATTGTGTGTCAATTATACTTAAATTTAAAAAAATGGTACAAAGATGTGGTATATACATACAATGGAATATTATTCAGCCATAAAAATAAATGAATGAAATTCTGATATATGCTGTAACACACATGAAATTTGAAAATTTAATGCCCATAAGAGACTCTTAAAAACTGAGAACAAACTGAGGGTTGATGGGGGGTGGGAGGGAGAGGGGGGTGGGTGATGGGTATTGAGGAGGGCACCTTTTGGGATGAGCACTGGGTGTTGTATGGAAACCAATTTGGCAATAAATTTCATATATTGAAAAAAAAAAAAAGAAAGAAAGAAAATGTAATGCCCAGTGAAATAAGCCAGATACAAAAGGACAAACATTGCACGACTCTACTTATATAAGATATCTAGAATAGGCAATATCATAGAACTAGAAAATAGGCTAGAGGTTACCAGGGACTGAGGGAAACGAGGTATGGAGTATCATTATTTAATGAGCACAGAGTTTGGGGTAATAACAAAGTTTTGGAAATAGGCAGTAGTAATAATGTAACAATGTAAAACACTGTGAACATAATTAATGCCACTGAATTGTATAGTTAAAAATGGTTGAAATGGCAATTTTTATGTTATATATGTTTTACCAAATACAAAACGTACCAAGGCCAACAATTTTTTTAAATGTAATTTGATCAAGTCCTCTCATCCTTAAAATCCTTCTGTTTTCCTGACTGCATGCAAGATAATTTCTATACTCTTTGGTTCAACAGATCTCTTTACCCAGTCCACATGCATCCTTCAAGTCTCATAGCTCACCCACCTCTGTGTACGCCCTCTGCTTTATTGTGCCAACCACATCTCCTGATTAAAAGAGTGTTATTTCATATTTCGTGCCCTGTGCTTCTGAACAGTTCTTCCTTCTACGTAAAATACCTCCTTTACTCCTGCATAGAATGGCTCACTTCCATTCTTCATTTACAACTTAGCTTAAGTCAACCTCTGCAGGAAGCTGTCCTTCCCTACTGATCCCAATCTCATTTAAATGCCCAATTGTCTTTGTTGCCAAAGAACCCATGGTGTATGTTATGACAGTTATCATGTGTAATAGTTATCTGTACCTTTCTAATTTGTACACGTTTCTTTTGTCTAATCTGTATTTCTTCCTCCCAGTCTACTGGGTGTCACATAGTAGGTACTCAAGAAATTGTAATGACTACATTCCAGGGAGTCTTCATCCATGACCATTTTAGAGAACCAGCTCTCCATTCAAAACCAAGAGTGCTGCAAAAATGATAAACATTCTCATACATTCTTTGTTTAAAAATACCCAATATTCTGAGGCTCCACCAACGAAATCAACTTCATATCTACCAAATGGCTTTCACACCCTGAGTCTCTGGGAAAAATGCTACACAATTAGTATTTTGTAAAACCTATAAAGTACTTTGACATCCATCATTTCATCAGAGGAATGGAATATGGTGGAATGAAAGAATGATTGGGGCAGAATGGAGAAGCTCTAAGGTAGATAATGAGCAAATCAGTGGGGTGTATACTCTCTTTCGACTCTCTTCCTCTTCACCTTCTTCAAGTAGGAATTATGTCAGGTCGAATTCCAGGATTTACCTGCTGCCACTGGTTGCTGATATTTATTTCTTTGTTGAAAGAAGATAGGTAAAAGGGTACTGAGAAAGCTTTTCCACCTCTTTTTTTTTGTCATGATTCCTGACATGGAAGAAAGGAGGTCTTGGGTCACCTACCCATACATGTTGGGAAATGGACAGCATAATTATCCTCATGTGCTAGAAGTAAGCTACCCTATCCAGTTGCAGAGAGACAGGAAACAGTGTAATGAAGAAACTACCACACTAACATTCAGGAATTCTAACTAGTTGTGTAATGTTAGGCAAGTCACTTGATATCTTTGACTCCTGACTTCTTCAGTTTCTAAAATGTGGGCAATTGGCTAATCTTTAGTGTTGTCTTCTGCCAAAAGATCACTATCTGTCAGTATTTTGCATGTTTCTGTTATTTCGCCTACCAATGACCCCATTTCCTCATTCATTCCCCAAATCACTGTAAGGTCTCATCCATGCCCCATATGTGACATAAAACTGTGTTACCTCTAGTGCTCACTGCTCTACTTCAACAGCCACAATCTTATTTGGATCCTAAGAAAGAACAATGGTGCTTATGATTCTGAAGAAAAAGAAAGAACATAAAACTTATAATCAATCACTTCTAGCTTGAGCTGAGTGGGGACTACAAACTGATCAGCAAACAATGCCAGACAGTTACTTGGTCAATTGCAGTTATTTTTTTATGACTATTCACATTACTGGGAGAGTATAAGAGAATACAGACAACCTGTAGAATACTTTCAAGTCAATTAGAGGGGGGCTGGGAAGTGCACTGGTACTTACATTTGAATTACACTGATTCTGCTGTCTTGGGAATTTTAGCTAAATTATAAAGTATATTGGGAAGAACAGGCTTAAAAAGAAGTAGAATGTTTCATTATGTTCTCATCTTGTCACCCTACTCAAAATTTTTCCCTTCTTTCATGAAAAACTGTCATCAACTATCATATTTATGTAAAGTACCAGCCTAAAATGGAGTACTCTAGATTGCAATATTTACCTTGCCTTATCAATTTCACCATACAAACCCTAGCTGTGGGGAGTTCATTAAAGAATATTTGGGGGCTGTGAGCTGTATTAATGCGACAAAAGAAACAAGGAGATAGCAAGTATCCCCAACATTGGCTTTATTATCTATTTGGCTTAATAAACATGGAAAACAAGAGTTTTACATGATTTAACTGACCACAGATAGCCAAGGGCTGATTATTATATAAATGATGAGTAAGGCAAGAAGCAATGTGGTAATTATTATTTTAAGTGCATGCAGGAAGATGTTCTCTTCACAGTTAAGCAATTCAAATAGGAAGGTAAGTATCTTGATATGACCATAAATGTTCAACAAATTAACCTTATGTTCCTATATCTTTCAAATTCCAGCTGACTCCCCCTAGATATCTACTACGTTTCAGAATTCGACAGAAAAGTTCCAGAGCAGACAGTGACAGAGGAAGCAACTGGGTGGAGAAATAATTGTCCCCATCCGTATGTCACCATGTAACTGAAAATCATCAGTGATTTGCAAAGTAATCGTTTTCTTTTTTGCTTAGGATCAAAGATTTCATAAATTCACTTACTGGGATGGGTCTGAATCACTTCCTTTTCGTTTTCTTGGGAGCTCTGTCACATGTGGGCTGAGGGATCCGATAGCTGTTGGTTTTGTCCATGGGCTCACATAACTGGAAACCACGGGAGCAATGCACTCGTTCTTTTCTATCAGCATTCTATCTATGACAGATGAAGCACAATAGGACATCTATCTTTAACATTAACTTCCACTTTATACATATCCCCATCACGTTTTAAATGGCTTTACTATCTTGTTATTTAAAAATTTTTTTTTCAACATTTATTTATTTTGGGGACAGAGAGAGACAGAGCATGAACGGGGGAGGGGCAGAGAGAGAGGGAGACACAGAATCGGAAACAGGCTCCAGGCTCTGAGCCATCAGCCCAGAGCCCGACGCGGGGCTCGAACTCACGGAGCGCGAGATCGTGACCTGGCTGAAGTCGGACGCTTAACCGACTGCGCCACCCAGGCGCCCCTATCTTGTTATTTTAAAGATATCACCTAAATAACAACATAACATAGAATTAAAGACAAATTACATACACTCAAATATTAGAAATGTATTTGTTAGTCCATATTTTAAAGCTTATTTTCCCCATTTAATTGTAAAAGAATTGTAGAAAGTATAGAAAACATAGAAAAGTAGAAAGGAAGGGGGAAAATCAAATGTCACCATTCTGCTATTGTTAGAATCTATGTTTGTTTTCACTGTCACAAATATATATTATGGTACCAAAAACTTTTTATCTACTGGTTATTTTATTTGCATAGTATCCCAGAAATGAGTTAACAAGGTCAAGGGACACGAATATCTTTAACCCTAAGTTGCTAAATATGACAATAAAATCCTTTTTGTATAAAATGTGGCTTATTAGATGTTTAATAAAATATAAAAATCAAAATCACAGAAATAAAAATAACCTATAGTCCAAAAGTGGGCCTCCCTGAATAACTATAATTCCCTTACTAAAATATAACAAGTTTATATTTCTATCTATAAGTTACAACATAGACTGAAAATGTGTAAGTAGTATTAACAAGAAGAATGCAATAACTCTACAATAGTGGCAGATTTTTAATACATCTCTAGCAGTAACCAATAGATCAAGCATTCAAAAACAATGATATTGAAAATTTAATCCACACAATAGGCAAGTTTGGTGTAATAGACATATATAGACCACTATCCCTAGGAGCTTCAAACCCATTGTTTGTTTTGGGTACACATGGAGCATTTATCAAAATTAACAATATACTGGACAAAAAGCAAGTAAGTCTCAACAATTTCAAAAGACTATCATACATCATTTAGTGACTTGGTGTAATTATGCTAGACACCAGTAACAAAAAGATAACTAGACAATCCCTGTATCTTTAAAAATTAAGAAATATACCAATAACACCTTCAGATAAGGAAGAATTCAAATATAAAATTATAAAATGTAACTAAATAATAATAATAATAAAATATTATACATCAAAATACGTGGAGATAGTGAAAGCATTACTTAGAAGGAAATTTTAACCTTTATTTTAAGAAATTAGAAAACGATATGTAAAATCCAAAGAACTAAAAGAAATACAGTGCAAACAATTGCACATCAAAAAGCTACACATGGATTCTTCTAAAAGACTGTAACTCTAATAACTCTATGGCAAGATTTTTCAAGAAAGAAAGAGGACGTAAGTAAATATAAGTGAATTATGGGTCATAATTTTAGATGGTCTGGAGATTTAAAAGACAGTAAAAATCTCCTGAACATTCTTTTCTTTGAAGTTTATTTTGAGAAAGAGAAAGGGCATGCCCACACACACAGGGGAGGAGCACAGATACGGGGAGAGCAAGAGAATCCCAAACAGGCCCTGCACTGTCAGCGTGCAACCCAACACAGGACAGATCCCACAAACTATGAGAACATGACCTGCGCGGAAATCAAAAGTCAGTCACGTAACCAACTGAGCCACCCAGATGCCCCTCATGAACAACATTCTAAATATTTGGAATTTTAGATAGAATGAAAAAATTCCTAGAGAATTTTAACCAACAAAAACTGAGCTAAAAAAAACAAAGACCTGAATATCACTAGATCTTTCTTACACAACTATTCCAATATACAGAAAAAGAAGGAATATATTGGCCCCCAACTTTTTTAGTGAGGATTTCATAATTGTAAAATTAAAAACCTGACAATGTGAGTACAATAAGAGAAAATTACAGGGTATCTCATTTATGAACAAATATAAAAAATCTTAATAAAATGTTAGCAAGATTCAGATAGTATAAAAAGAATCACCCAGGATGACCAAGATAGTTTTATTCCAGGAATGCAAAACTGGTTTAATATTAATAAATCAATGAATATGATTAACCAGAACAACAGATTAATGGGAAAATGTGATTATCTCAATAGATATAGAAATATTAATGAAGAAATACTGAAAGTGTGTTCTTTAGAATCAGAAACAAGACCACCTTTTACTACTACTCCTTTTCAACACAATAGTAGAAGACTTGCCAGTGGAGTAGGGAAAGAAAAAGAAATATGAGGTTTAACAATTGGGAAGGAAGACAAATGTTTTTTGCTATTACTGATAAATCATATGACTGAGTATATAGAAAACAGAAAATAATCAACAGATAAATGATTAAAATGAGAAAGTGTAGGGGTGCCTGGGTGGCTCAGTCTGCTGAGCATCTGACTTTGGCTCAGGTCATGATCTCCCCATTCGTGAGTTCAAGTGCCGCGTCGGGCTCTGTGCTGACAGCTCAGAGCCTGGAGCCTGCTTCTAATTCTGTCTCCTGGTCTCTCTGCCCCTCCCTTGCTCCTGCTCTCTCGCTCTCTCTCTCTCTCAAATAAACATAAAATAAAAAAAAGAAAGTGTAACAAGTTGGCTATATATAAGACCAATATATAAAAATCAACTGCCTTTCTATTCACCAGTAATAAAAATATTATTTACAATAAGATACTTAAAAGACACAGTTTACAATAACCTCAAAAAATATACAGCACCTAAAGAAGAAATCTAATAAAAGTGTGTAAGATCTTTGGGGTGACTGGGTGGCTCAGTCAGTTCAAAATAAACAAACATTTTTAAAAAGTGTCTAAGATCTGTATAAGGAAAATATAAAAATTTATTTAAAACAGTAAAAAACATCCATGTAAATGGGAAGATATGCCATTGGATTGGAGTCCTCAATATCACAAAGTTGTCAATTTTCCTAAAATAGATGTGTAATTGAATTCCTCTCAAAAGACTTTTCTGGTAGAATTTCACAAACAATATAAAATGTATATGGAAGTGCAATGGGTCATGAATAGACAAGGGAAGGTGGAAGGACTTGCTGTATCAAATATCAGGACATTAATAAAGCTATAGTAATTAAAGTATAGACAAACCAAAGGAAAAGTAGAGAGGGCCCAGACACGTATAAATGGACATCTGCTAAATGTCTGAGGTGGCATTTCAGGTCAATGTGGGGAAAACAGCTTTTTAGTAATTGGTCCTAGGCCAAGTGGTTTTCTCTATGGAAAAGAATAAAACTGGACCCCCTACCTTATACCAAATATAAAACCCAATTCCAGCTGGAGTAAAGACCTAAATATAAAAGGTAAAAATGTAACAGAAAAGACTCTAAAGGAGAGACAGTATTTTATTGGTGGGGAAAGAACTTTCCAAAACATAAAAAGAAACACCAATAAAGACTGATCAATTCAATCTTCTTAAAATTAAGTTAATGTTGATCAAAAGATAACTATAAAGAAAATGATGGCACAAAAACAGACACATAGACCAATGGAATAGAATAGAAACCCC
>NW_024412407.1:21392579-21415518 GCF_014898765.1 Herpailurus yagouaroundi
AAAAAAAAAAAGAAAATGAAACCACAAGCCACAAACTGAGAGAAGATATGTGTTACACATATAAACAACAAACGGTTAATATCTAGACTGTATAAAGAATGCCTTTGCATCAACAAGAAAAAGCAACAACACAGTAGAAAACTGGATAAAAGACTAACGAGCACTTCATAAAAGAATTCCAATTGTCAGTACACAAATGGAAAGATAACTCAATCTCATTAGCAATTAGGAAAAGCCAGAGTAAACAATGGTGATCTACCCATCCCATGGCTACAATGGAAAAGTTTGAGGACACCAGATGTAGGTGACGATGTGGAGCAATGAAAGGTTGATGCTTTGCTAAGTGGGGATGTAAATCGCTACAACCACTTTGGAAGCCACTTTTGTTATTACCTAATAAATTGAATATTGCATATAACATATGATTCAGCATTCCAGATCTAGGTACACAGTGAAACTCCATGCATATGAGGAGACACGTACAAGCACTGCTTGTAGCTGAATAACAAAAATAAAAACCTGAGAAAACTGGAAGCTAAATTTCCATTGACAGAAATATAAACTGTTTAGCTACTAAATGAAATATTAACAGCAGTAACAATGAATGAAGTACTGATATCAACATGGATGAATCTCAAACTAGTAATGCTGGGCCAAAAAAAGTGACAGATAAAAAACCTACAGCATGTTTTTTTTTAAAAAAAAATTATATAAAGTTTAAAAATAGGTAAAACTAATTTTTTTTTTTTTTTTTTTTTTTTTTTTTTGCAATACCTACAGAGGTTGCCACACTATATAGAAAAGCAAAGGAACACTTAACACAAAATTCAGAATTCTCTTTGGGAGAAGAGAAGGTGCATCTGGATTCAATTACTGAAGGACACACAGGGGCATCTAAGGAATTTGTGTTCTATTTCTTAACCTGGGTATGAGTTCACAGATTTTTTTTTAAATTTCTTAAACTACATATATAATTTTTACAAACATCTATAGGTTATAGTATATCTCACAATAAAGAAGTGGGGAGAAGGGCAACCTGGGTGGCTCAGTCGGTTGAGTGTCTGACTTCAGCTCAGGTCATGATCTCACGGTCATGTGAATTCGAGCCCCACATCAGGCTTGCTGCTGTCGGCCTGTCAGCATAGAGCCCACTTGGAACCTTCTGTCCCCCTCTCTCTGCCCCTTCCCCCACTTGCGCTATCTCAAAAATAAATAAACATTAAAAACAAAAAACAAACAAAAAAAGAAGTGGGGAGAATAATTTTATCAATGATTGTTGGCCACTTGGGAATTAAGTTTCTGATTTTTGGTCTGGCAAGACTTCTAGGCTTGGACTCTCTTAATGGGAATGATTCAGGATCACCAGATCCACATGAGATTAATTATGATTTCAGCTCCCAGACTTCAATCTGATGGACTTTGAATGGCAGAACACCATCTGTCTCCACAGAAAATGTGGTGAGTTTCTTACAATAAGTGACAAATCAAGGGGAAAAATTCACCAACTATGAACCATGGTTTATACCAGACCCTTCCACCCACTTCCAGCCTCCAACACACTCAAGCAAGCACACGGTTTCCCTCACATAAGTTCAAAACAAAAATAAAGATATTTTTGCCTCTCATTCTAGGAAACATGATCTTCATATTTCAATCCTACTGCCTTACTAACTTTTAAAATAAGAAATGGACCATCTTTAGACTGGCAGAATAATATTCTTCTTTTCACAAAATCAAAATCTAAAGCACCGAGGGTCTTTAGTTGTATGTTCCCTAACGAGTGGGGGAGTTCTGCCCCCTAATTAGCTATGTCCCATCAAATTTGGCTATGTCAGTAGAAGTGAATTCAAAACAGAGGGCTTTCTGTAAACAAAAGGAAAATATGGGTTAGTGGGACTCATTAGTTCTGGATGAAAAGATCACATAGATTTTTGTTAAAAGGTGACTCACAATTTAAAGAGTAAAGATTTCATTTTTAACCTCCCAGTTTACTTTCAGCCTCTCATTTAGAAGATGAGACCATGCATTGAGGAATTGAAAGTTAATTCTGCTTTTGTTGAACCCATTTTGAAGGCGCATCCTTCAATATTTTGATATTGTCTTTCCTCACCAAATTGTCACCTCTCAATGGCGAAGATAATGTTATTTTTTTCAAGAAAAATAACATTTATACATTTCTATAATACTATTTTCCTATTAAAAATTTTTTTGCATATAGTTGACAATGTGACATTAGTTATAGGTGCACAACATAATAATTTAAAATCTCTATATGCCATGCTATGCTCACCACAAGTGTCACTACCATCTGTCACCATACAATGCTATTACAATACCATTGACTACATCCCCTATGTTGTACTTTTTATTTCTGTGACTTATTCATTCCATAACTGGAAGCCTCTACTCCCTACTCCTCTTCACCCATTTTGCCCATCCCCCCAACTGCCTCCTCTCTGGCACAGCCATCAGTTTGTTCACTGTATTTATAGGTTTATTTTTGTTTATTCATTTATTTTGTTTTTTAGGTCTGCATGAGTGAAATTGTAGGGTATATATCTTTCTCAATCTATTTCACTTAGCATAATACCCTCTAGGTCCATCCATATTGTCACAAATGGGAAGATCTCATCCTTTTTTATGGCTGAGTAATATTTGTGTGTGTGTGTGTGTGTGTGTGTGTGTGTGTGTGTGTGTGTATTCACCACATCTTCCTTATCCATTCGTCTATCAGTGGACACTTAGGTTGCTTCCATGTCTCGGCTATTGTAAATAATATTGCAGTAAACATAGGGGTGCATATATCTCTTTGATCAGTGTTTTCATTTTCTTTGGGTAAGGACCCAGTACTGGAATTATTGTATCAGATGATATTTCTGTTTTTAATTTTTTCAGGAACCTCCATACTGTTTTCCACAGTGATTGTACCAATGTTCCCACCAACACTGCATGAGGGTTCCTTTTTCTTCACATCCTCACTAACGCTTGTTATTTTTTGTCTTTTGATTTAGCCATTCCAACAGGTGTGAGGTGATATCTCACTGTGGTTTTGATTTGCATTTCCCTGATGATTAATGATGCTGAGCACCTTTTCACCTGTCTGTCGGCCACCTGTATATCTTTGGAAAAATGTCTACTCATGTACTGTAAGAGTGCTAACAATACTGACTCCGTCTTTGGCCCTCCATCTTGTTCATGTTTGCTCAAGGGCCTCTCTTGGGGCTATGTGTTCCGGGCCACTTGGATATTAATATACATACCTTAGACATGCCTGCCAAGACTTGGATGGTGGGAAGGCTTATTTCAGCCTCTCATTAATCTGTTAGAGATAACATAGACTTCCTTCTTTCCTGATGTACAGGTGGTGCCACAAGATCTAACTAAAAGGTAGCTGTCAGTTAAGTGCATGAAAGCCTTCTGAGGTGTGTGTGAGCCCTTTCATCTCACTACAGTGCCCTCCCACATATCCCCTCACTCTATAAAATCTGTGGACCAAGGTCTGGACTTTGTGGAGAATAGCTATGTGGACTGCATGGATCATCCTCCTCCCAATTCCCCCTATGTCAGTTAAGTTACCCTGAATAAGACTGTGTAAACTGTATCGTGTTGCCTGCTTCATTTTCCAGTTTCAAAGTCCTTCTCAGTTTGGGGGATACGTTACTGTCCCTCCCCCACTTTCTAATAGGTCCTCTGCCAATGTTTTAACTGGATTGTTGGTGTTTTTGATGTTGAGTTGGGTAATACGTGTTATTTAACACTCAAAATAATTCAGAATTTAGGGGTACGTGGGTGGCTCGGTCGGTTAAGCGTCTGACTCTTGGTTTTGGCTCAGATCATGATCTCACGGGTCGTGAGATCCCTGCTCAGGCTCTGTGCTGACAGCATGGAGCCTGTTGAGATTCTCTCTCTCCCTCTCTCTTTCTCAAAATAAATAAGTAAACTTAAAAATGTGACATTAGCATTTTATCTCACTCTGTCCTACATGCATCTCCCTGGTGATGGTCATCAATCTAACAATATTTTTAATGTTTATCATTTAGTATCAGTTCCTCAAAGATGAAATAAATTGGGGGAAATGGGCAGCTGTTTGGGAATCATAAGTAGGGGAGAGCAAGCAGCCATTTGGTTCAGGCTCATAGTTTATAAAGGGATCAAATTTAGAATGTGATATTGTGCTTGAAAGAAAATATACATACACACAGGAACACACATTCACAGAATGCAATGGCAGGGTGGAAAAATTATATTTTTCATACAACTTAAAAACTTTTGTCCCACTACCTATTTTCAGTGCAGTAGTGTGCTATGTTAAAATTTACATAAAATTTAAATTATCCTATGAATAACTTTGTGTTAAAAACAATTTATGCAATATAAACATTTGCTTCTTAATTTCTGAGAATCCATGCCCCCAAAACTGTTTTAGTCTGGTCTATCCACTACAAATTGTTTATGCAGGGCAGGGGAGGGGAGGGAGAAACAAGTCATTTAACACATCTGAGACTATTTCTTTAAAATGAAAGTAGGTAGGGGTGCCTGGGTGGCTCAGTCAGTTGAGCGTCCAATTTTGGCTCAGGTCAGGATCTCACAGCCCGTGATTTTGAGCCCCACATCAGGCTCTGTGCTGACAGCTCGGAGCCTAGAGCCTACTTTGGATTCTGTGTCTCCCTCTCTCTCTGCCCCTCCCCTGCTTGTGTACTGTCTCTCTCTCAAAAATAATAAATAAGCATTAAAAATTTTTTTTAAATAAAATAAAACAGAAGTAATTTCCTGCAAATTTCATTTGTTTGTTTGGGTGAATCAAACAATGTATTTGAAATCTGTTTGAAACGAATAGTGATGCTAAGTAACTAGTCCAGCAAAAAAGAGTCCATAGTAATGAGCCATAGTAATGCATAAAGTGTCCATCAAGAAAAGGCACTGATTTCAATGCCTCTTAATTTTTAATTAAAAAATGTTTTAAAAAATTAAAAATAATTTTTAAAAATGTTAAACTTTTAATTTTGAAATAATTTCATAACCATAAAAATAATGCAAAGAACCCCCATACACCCTTTAATCAGATTTCCCAAATGACAATATCTTACTTAACCCCAAGACCAGGAATACTCAAATTTTGCTAATCGCCCTGCTAATATCCTTTTGCTGGTTCAGGATTGAATCCTGGGTCACATGGTACATTTGGTGTCTTCAGTTTCCTTTAATATTTTTTTAAGTTTATTTATTTTGAGAGAGAGAGAAAGTGCGAGCATGAGCAAGGGAAGGGCAGAGAGAGAATCCCAAGCAGGCTCCGCACTATCAGCACAGAGCCCAACATGGGGCTGGACTGCACAAACCTCAAGATCATGACCTAAGCTGAAACCATGAGTTCGATGCCTAACCAACTGAGCCACCCAGGCACCCCTTCAGTTTCCTTTAAATTTTAACATTTCCTTAGGCTTCTTCTGTCCCTGAGGTTTTTGAAAGGTACTGGCCAGTTACGTAAAATGTCACCCAGTTTGTCTAATACTCCCTTGTGACTAAATTCAGGTTATGCACTTTTGCCAAGGATGCCACAAAAGTGATGCTGTGTCCTTCTCGGTGCTAAACGCCTGCACTTTTCAATGTTATTGCTTATGGTACTTTTTATTGTTTCAATAAGATTCTGCTCTTCGGGATTCCAAAAGGTGTTCAGCTCATAGAATCCACAAAAGAGGCAAAAGAAAGATTTATGGGATCCACAGTAAGCTCCAGGACTGGAAAGTTTCGAGGACCGTATCATCTCATATCCCCAAATCCTAGGACCGTGCCTGACACATAATAATAGGGTTTGTTGAAGGAATGAACGGTGTTTCATTTCATTACCCCTAGACATTCAAAAGAGAATCTGAAAGAGATGTGAAATCAGAACTAACAGATTCACCTTCCTGGACTGCCGGAAATGATAAAATTCCCACAGTAAGGAATATCAGTTCCCCACGGTACTTTTCACAAATGAGCAGGCCTCCTTCCTCCATACCACTACTTCATTCTGTTTTATTTCTGACAGAGGGAAAAATACACTTGATTGTCTATTGGAATATAGGTACTGTGTAATATGGGATTTGGCAGTCTGAAGTCTCTTTCTAGAACAAGAAGTAATTATTTTATAGGTTTGTGATAACACATCATAATGAAAATCAAAAAATTTTATCACGGACTTATACTGAAAGATGCTTAGTCACTACTGGATAAAGTACTACTTGGCACTATTAAGAATAATACCATCGGGGCACCTGGGTGGCTCAGTCGGTTGGGCGTCTGACTTCGGCTCAGGTCATGATCTCATGGCTCATGAGTTTGAGCCCTGCATCGGGCTCTGTGCTGATAGCTCAGAGCCTGGAGCCTGCTTCGGATTCTGTGTCTCCCTCTCTCTCTGCCCCTCCCCTGCTCACACTCTGTCTCTCCCTCTCTCTCTCAAAAATAAACATTAAAGTTTTTTAAAGAATAATACCATCTGTAGACAGTACTATACACAAATCATGAAAAAGCTTTTGTTGAATGACATATCAGATAAAGGGTTAGTATCCAAAATCTATAACTTATTTAACTCAATGCCAAAAAACAAATAATCCAAGGAGAAATAGGCAAAAGACATGAATACTTTTCCAAAGAAGACATCCAGATGTGTCTAAATTAAAACCACAATGAGATACCACCTCACACCAGTCAGAATGGCTAAAATTAACAACTCAGGCAACAACAGATGTTGGCGAGGATGTGAAAAAAGAGCATCTCTTTTGCACTGCTGGTGGGAATGCAAGCTAGTGTAGCCACTCTGGAAAACAATACAGAGGCTCCTCAAAAAGTCAAAAATAGAACTACCCTATGACCCAGCAATTGTACTACTAGGTATTTATCCAAGGGATACAGGTATGCTGTTTCGAAGGGGCACATGCACCCCCATGTTTATAGCAGTGCTATCAACAATGGCCAAAGTATGGAAAGGGCCAAAGTAAAGTCCATCAACAGATGAATGGATAAAGAAGATGTGGCATATAGGGGCGCCTGGGAGGCCCAGTCGGTGTCGGACTTCAGCTCAGGTCATGATCCTGTGGTTCGTGAGTTTAAGCCCCACATTGGGCTCTATGCTGACAGCTCAGAACCTGGAGCCTGCTTCAGATTCTGTGTCTCCCTCTCTCTCTCTCTGCCCCTCCCCCGCTCACACTCTATCTCTCAAGAATAAACATTAAAACAATTAAAAATTAAAAAATAAAATAAAATAAATGTGGTATACACACACACACACGCGCACGCACACACACAATGGAGTATTGCTCAGCAATCAAAAAGAATGAAATCTTGCCATTTGCAACAATGTGGATGGAACTAGAGGGTATTATGCTAAGCTTTAAGATACAAAACATGAACATAAAGGAAGGGAAGCAAAAATAATATAAAAAAAGGGAGGGGGACAAAACATAAGAGACTCTTAAATACAAACAGAGGGTTGCTGTAGGGCTTGTGGGTGGGGGGATGGGCTAAATGGGTAAGGGGCATTAAAAAAGACACTTGTTGGGATGAGCACTGGATATTATACATAGGGGATGAATCACTGGACTCTATTCCTAAAATCATTGTTGTACTATATGCTAACTAACTTGGATGCAAATTAAAAATAAATTTAAAAAACAAATAAAAAACAAAGCTTTTGCTCAACAGAGATTAAAAATGTTCTATTAATGGGTCTCCCCTGGGGCTCATTTGGTTAAGTGTCCAACACTTGATTTTGGCTCAGGTCATGATCTGTTAGTAGATCGAGCCCTATGTCAGGCTCTACACTGACAGAGTGGAGCCTGCTTGGGATTCTCTCTCTCCCTCTCTGCCCCTCCCCCACTCATGCTCACTCTCTCTCAAAATAGACAAACATTTAAAAAATATTCTATTATTTCATACTCTTTATTAAGAGCTTAATGTAGGTGGGGGATATATTTTAAAAGGTTAAGATTTAGTACTTCCTGTCAAGAAGCTTATGATCCTAAATACGTTTGTGCAAATGGGGGTGTATAGACATAAACCAAACACAGAATGAAGTTAGATCTAGATGCAGGTACAAGTTTATGCTGCAAGAACACAGAGGGAAGAGCACCTAATTCTGTTTGGGGGAAGGGAATAATGCTTAAAAGCATGTTTTCAGGCTAAGAGAACATTATGAACAGGTGGCAATTCAGTAAAATCCTATGCCGTCATTAACGACGTTTCGTTATTCAATCAATGAATACCGATCAGAGTCAAGTTTTAGAAAATGCACCTCCTGGTACAAGTCTGATGGATAAAATTGGGCTTTTTCAAAATAAATTTTACCTTCTCACATATGAAACAAAATGCACACTAAATTGCCCTATCTGACCAGAAACCAGATCCCTAGATCATCATTCACCATGCAGAATGCAGATTGCCTAGAAAATTCAAAATAAGGATGAGGCTTAGATTTACTGAGATTTCATGAAAGTCCCTCAAGATTTATTTATCTATGAATTCTGACCACGCCTAGAGGAGGCAGGAAAGAGTCTCTCAGTGACCTCCTTTCCTGTGTTGTCAATCCCAACAGTCAGCCAAACCCTGAGGAAGAGCGGGTATTTAGCCACATTAGTCTCTGAAGCCGGCCAACTATCTTGCTCAAGATAAAGGGTGGATATTAAGGTACAGGGGCTTAAATGTGTCATTTTCCAAATTTCCACCTGTCCTCTCAGACAGAATGTGCCGACAGACTCTTCACACTGTTACTGTTTTTGAACTCAATTTCAGACACCAACACATACCCTACTACTATAGAAAAATTGCACCCATTATCGTTTTCCTGTGATTTCAGCTTCCGTGACCTTGGGAGAAGAGAATTTGAATTTTGATTTAAAAGCAGGATTTTTACCTGGGTCTACCTACAAGGAGAAAAATGAAGGAAACCATATGGATGCCCAGACAAGGTCTTCTGATAGAGATATTTTGCATCCACTAATAAATTGGCATCCTGCTTTTCTATGCCAAAAAAACTGACATTTAATGTCTCTTCCTATGGTAATAGGGTTGTACTGGTGGCATCTCCACTATTCCTTTCTGTTTGATGAAAAGTGCAACATCTTTGGCGAATGGGTGTGGCTTGGGTGAAGGAAGACCAAGAAGCAATTCTAAGTTATATTTCAGGAAAGTTTATTTTCTCGTGGCTCCGTCCAGTTACTGCATTTGAAACAAAGCTTTACTTGGCATTTGCCCCTGTGAAAAATAATAACGGGAAACCTCACTAAAATGGAGTCACTAACATGGATTAAAATCCACTAAAAGTCACAAAACATGGATTAACAGTCACTAAAATGGAGATTGAGCTGGGATGCCCTGACGCCCTGGCACTCCTCAACTGCAGACCCAATAGGAAGAGACGGGCCTTGCACCTGGATGCTACTTTTCTATCCTCCCCCAACAAGCCAGTCAATGAGAGACAGTCACAGTCCAGCCAATGAGAAGCCACTCCACTGCCAGCTTCAGTTCACTCCAATGGACTTTTGTTTACAACAGCCTTCACGACTTCCCTCTTTCCTCTAGAAAAGTGCATTCCTCTCCTTTATTCTTGAGAGTTGCCTACGGTTTTCCGGCAGCCTGCTTGTCCCAGCTTGTAATTCTCCTTTATTCCTGAGAGTAAACCCATCTTTTGCTAATAAAATAACTGGCAGTTTTATTTTTAAGGTTAACACTCCAGGGCACCTGGGTGGCTCAGTGGTCAAGCTTCCAACTTCGGCTCAGGTCATAATCTCACGGTTGGTGAGTTTGAGCCGAGCGTCTGCTGTCAGCACAGAGCCAGCTTTGGATCCTTGGTCCTTGTCTCTCTCTCGGCCCCTCCCCCTCCCAAAAATAAATAATTAAACTTAAAAAAAAAAAGTTAACATTCCATTATTCAATCTAAAGTGAGAGGGCTTCGAATTTTTAACGTGACCTAAGAAACAGGTTGAAAACGTTAACTCTTATTCAGTCGCCACATTGCCCTGCTGCCTGGGTATCTGGCCCCTTTGCACAGACATTTTTTTCAATCCTTGTAGCTTTTCCATAGAAATTTCTTACATCTATCATCATTTGTAAGGTTGGAGAGTCATAGCTTCAGCTATCTGACAGGTTTCCCAAAGTGAAGGCTTTGATACTGTCACATAGATAATCTCAAAAGCTAGCTGCTCCCCCATCACTTCCCTTTCCCTCTGCCCAGCCCGCACTTCCTTACATAACACAGCAAGGAGAGCGCTCCTTCTTGAATGGATGCACACAATATATTGGGGCAATTTGAGGAAGAAATAAGCAGATATAATTTTTCCTTTAAAATCTATTTGGATGGGGGGGTATACAGACTAATGTTTGTGTCTCCCCCCCCACATTCATATGTTAAAATCCAATCCCCAAAGTGATCCTGTTTAGAGGTGGGGCCTTTGGGAGGTATTTAAATTATGAGGGTGGAGCCCTCATGAATGGAATTACTGCCCTTATCAAGAGGCCAGAGAGCTAGCTCATTCTCTCTCTGCAGTTGGCAGGTTGCAAACAGAAAAGCATCCTCTCCAGAACCTAACCGTGCTGAAACCCTCAGACTTCCAGTCTACAGAATTATAAGAAATAAGCTTCTGTTGATAAAAAATAAAATAAAATAAAAATGATGTTTATGAGGTTTATGAACATGAAAAATGCTTGCGCAATGTTTATTTTAAAAAGCAGGATGAAAGGCACAGAGGCTATGTAAAACAAGATACAAAGAAAATGTATATTCAGGGGAGAAAAAAGCCTGGAAAGAGACACAGTGAAATGTTTTCAGGTGTTTTGTCTAAATGGCCAAAGGATTTTTTTTTCCTCTCTACTTTTGTATATCGTTCCAAATACAGAAAATATACAATATACTTATTGTTATAAGACATACAACTGAGAAAGAAAAGGGCATATACATGGACTATTGGGGAATAACAAGTACATTAGTACGACCTGACATCATGTGAAACATTAGGAAATCAAGCTGGAAAAGTAGATTGCACTAGTTCATGGAGGACCCTGGATGTCCCACTGACAGAATCAGAGCTTCATTTCCAGGTAGCAGGGAGCTAATGAAGTTACCTAGGACTGCATCTCAGCCCATTTCTTGGGCCAGTCCTCACAAGGCAGCAGGTACATCTGTACCATTCACCTTACTAGGAATTAGTCTTCCTGTTAAAAAGCTACAACTTTCACTCTAATGCATTCTACCTTTGCCCAACCTGAATGGCTGGCTTCTTACCTGGGTTCCTATTTATTTCTGTAATGAGGCTTGTGCTCGGAGCCATACTCTGAACCCTTTCCAGCTGGGCTGGGAAAATAAGGCTTTGATGCCAAGCACAGACAGAGAAAGCCAAAACCCTTTCATGCGGAGCATAGCAGGATTCCACCTGTGGATCAACCACCACGTATCTCAGACATGCTGTTGTAAAATCACAGAAGGATCAATCTCTCCTATGTAATGAGGAAATTTTATTCTTTTGGCCATGACTTCAAAAGTAGCAAGAATATCTAAAAGGTAAGTCCTAAGGATGGTTCTTAAGATGACATTGTGTTAGGGGAGGATGGCTCAGATACGGTGAGAAAGAAACCCAGGTAGAAGACCCTGGGGCAAAGTCTAACTACCTCAGACTTCATAAATGAAAATGTAGTTAGCCTTATTTTCTCTGTTAATTTTTACTTTAAGACTCTGGTAATTTCTTTGAGTTCCAACTAGTACAGGGGAAACCACATACTCCTAGATTCCACAGAGGCAGAGCTTTTGCTGGCATGTGATTTTGTCCATGATTACACAATAGCTGCAGAACCAAAGCAGAGGAAATAGACAATTTTATTTGCCCAAGGCCAGTCCCTTGCCAGGGAAGTATGCAGAAAGTCAGAGGACAAATGAGTAAGTGATGTCCACATCACAGTAAAATGGTCCATCACGGAGTACAGCCTGGGTAGGAAAGCAAAAGACAACCCAGAAGAAGCTGAAAAGAATAGGCAGGTGGTTGGAACGTTTGCATAAGTGGGAGAGGGTCAAAATAGGAGACTATAGCCAGCAGGGAGAAGTTCAGACTTCGGGATTCAAGGCTCTACATAAAAGGTGCCCAAGGGGCGCCTGGGTGGCGCAGTCGGTTAAGCGTCCGACTTCAGCCAGGTCACGATCTCGCGGTCCGTGAGTTCGAGCCCCGCGTCGGGCTCTGGGCTGATGGCTCAGAGCCTGGAGCCTGTTTCCGATTCTGTGTCTCCCTCTCTCTCTGCCCCTCGCCCGTTCATGCTCTGACTCTCTCGGTCCCAAAAATAAATAAACGTTGAAAAAAAAAATTAAAAAAAAAAAAAAAAAAAGGTGCCCACAGGGGTGCCGTAGTGAAGACAGAGTATGTGGGAAGAGAGAAGAAAGACCAAAGTTACCCAGGATGGCATTAGGGAATGGACAGGAGAGGAAAATGTCTAAGAAATATACAGAGGTAACATCCTGAAGAGAAACAGATGATTAAAATGAGGACAGAAGGGGCGCCTGGGTGGCTCAGTCGGTTGGGCATCCGACTTCGGCTCAGGTCATGATCTCACTGCTCGTGGGTTCGAGCCCCACGTCGGGCTCTGTGCTGACAGCTCAGAGTTTGGAGCCTGCTTTGGATTCTGTGTCTCCCTCTCTCTCTGCCCCTCCTCTGCTCACGCTCTGTCTCTCTGTGTCTCAAAAATAAAAACATATAAAAAATTAAAATGAGGACAGAAAAGGGTGAAATAAGCCGAAAACCTACATGAAAATAATTGACAGTGGGGAATAATTTCTTAAGATGGTAACGAGGCTCAGATAATTCCAACCTCACTTCCTGGTTCCGAAATACACAAGAGAATGGGTAGCTTCCACAATTCCCTTATGATCAGTACCTTCAAATTTGGGCTGATCACATTACAAATCACCAGGGAATTACTGAAGTGAAAAAAGAGATACTTTTCCCCTATCAAAACTGATTAATCCTGATAAATTGTTATACTGGCAAAGGAGCCTTGGAGAAGAAGAGGTAAGAATAGAGACACTGTCGTAGTTTCATAGACTTCTGGTGGGAATGACAATGGATATAACCTTTCTAAAAGGCCATTTCCATCCTTTGATCCAGAAATCCTATGTCTTTGAGTTTATCCTAAAATTACTAAAGATGCACATAAGGGCTTTTGTGCATAGATATTTGTTAAAATATTACAACAGTGTAAACCTGAAAACAACCTAAAGGTATCAACAAAGCATCAACTAAAAAACTAAATGTAATCATGGGATGGACTTCTTTGCAGCCTTTAAATAGTGTTTTCAAATGATTTATGAAATGGTAAATACTATATACAATATTAAATTTCACATGTTTTGTGTTCTTTATTGCTTTAAAATATAGTATGTGAATAGGAGATTTGGGGTCCAGTAAAGCCAACAGATCAGGAAGTGATGCCAACAAAATGGCAGAACTCTCACAGTTCCCAAGAGGAGGGGCAGGCACACCATTGGGGGAAGTGGCACATGGGGAAGCACCGGGGTCAGGTGGCAGAGGAAGAGAGGGTGTCTGTGGGCAAGAGTCTTTATTGTGTTATTTTGTGGAGGAGAACAGGTGGACAGGTTAAACAGCCTTAGGATTGGCTAGTTTGAGAAATTTCAGCAGGCCATGGACAAAGGGAGTGTCTCTAGTTGTCTGTTAGCTGGCCCAGGAGCAGTCAGGACGCCGGGATAGTAGTCCAGAGTGTGAGATCCGAAAGAAAGGAGGTCGTTGGGATGGAGCCTCTGGATAGGTTGGTCTGAATTGGAAAAGTGCACACATAGGCAAATTGTTTACTATCTCCAGAAATAGATTAATCCTGGGAGAAGCAGGCTCCATACTCAAAGCATCTGAATACAGAAAATTAAAAATATGGTAAACATTTATATTTTCCTTAATTTAAAATTTGAAAGTAAAAGTTTTTTTAATTTTCTGTGACTAACACATTACTTTTTAATTCAGGAAAAAAAAAAAAACATACCACAAAAGTTCTGTGTTATTCACGAGCCTTGGGCATTTCCTTGAAAGGATAAATTTATACAAAAGTAAAGAGTCATGTGTGCAACCCTTATATTGTTTTTTAAACCCAAAGAACAAATACGAACTGCTGATACTGTGAACTTAATGTTGCTTAAGATACGAGAACATACTGAGCCACTTTCACAGAACATTTAATGTCTTCCTAAAGAGAAGGGACAGAGAGTTTCTAATCAACTGCACAGGATTCCAGACTGACTCTTGTCCTAAACTGTATGTGAAAGAGAGATCTGTTGGCAAAGTATTCAAGAGAGTTAAGAGAAAAGTTTCCACAGGAGTCACCTGCCTATAGAGAATCTGTTTATGGATGAGGGGGAGGGGTAAGTGTATGGATTTCAGAAAGTGACAGCCACATGACTTCAATCACCTCTACATGCCACACTGGATAACTGATTGAAAGCATTAGTGAGGTGCCATGTTTAATGCTTTCTAACAACTGTGACATTACAGTCCACAAAGGGCTGTTTTTTGTGGTGAGGAACAGCCCCTACTCTGCCAAAGGCACTTGCTTTTTCACAGGGAGGAAGTGGATCCTGACAACCTTTACTGATTGCTGAGCACTCTTCTCCTAAAGGCAGAACTTCCTGACTACGGACTTCATAAAATATCCACCAAGGATCCTAACTCAAGTTGAAGTCCCTGTTGCAGTAACATTGTTCCACATACAACATGAGTAGCCCACCACCTCCGCCGACCGTGGGACAGGGAACAGTGACACGGCACTGGGCACAGCAAGCACACATTTGTCCAAGCCCCCTCGACTCACCAGGTGGCTCTAGGTAAGGTGCTTCACCTCTCTGTGCTTTCCTCAGCTGTGAAATAAAGGCTGATACAGACTAGAATTACTTTACAGAGCTTCTGTAAAGAAGAAGAATGAGGTCAATGTTGAATCCTTTTAGAATCTGTGAAGTTCGTTGGATGAAGTGTGTTATCGGGTACTACATTACTTATTTATCTGAGTTGAGGATAATGGGCTCCTGGCAAGGTAGAAACCCAAACGGACACGGATGTGCATCTATCTCCATCCTCATGCAAATGATCAGATGAAACGATGGTTTAACTGTTAAATAACTAAGGTCCCAGTCAAATTAAGGGTCAGGCTGTCTGCGGAGCTAGAGTAAATAAGAAATATAGTGCCAGATAATTCAGATTTCCACATGAAAATCCTATCTAATAGTAAAAAAATAAATTTCTCCTACACCTTCGGAAGAAGGGAATGCGAGACATTAATGACTAATCATATACTTAATTCAAAACTGTGATCACTGCTTGGGTTAAAAGCCGTGTGCAATGAGACTATTCAATATGCAAACAACTAGCAGTGTGATTATTGCCCAACAGATTTAATTATTTCCTTCTATTGTGGCTTTCCACTGAATTTAAGATGACCTGTAATATAAAGTCTTGCATAGCATAGCACAGCCTGGCTACCGGCCTCATCCCATGCTGCTCTCTTATTCATGAGCCAGGCAACAGCCACAGGGCACTAGGTGACACTCCCCAGTCATACCGCATTCCCTCATGGCTCTGCCTCCCTGGGCCTATTCCTCCCTTGCCTGGAATGCCCTATTCCCAAATCAGAGTAACATAAGCTCTCCTGTCAAAACATAGGTCAGATGTTAACTCCTACAAGAAGCCTTCTCCAACCACTGCCCCCAAACCCGCCACCTGACCAAGGCCCCTTTCAGGTAATATGGTGACACTTTGCAATTGATGCCATCATTGAGCTTATCCCACTTCACTGTAATTATCTTTTTACTAGCCAGTCTCCCTCATTAGACACAACTTCTTGAGGGCAGGAGCCACATTTGTATTTCCAGTTTAACCCAATCCCTGACACATCACCCACACTCAATAATTGGGGCAACGATGGATTGTTCCAGAACTAGTATTAGGTCAATTCCTAACTGTTCATAATATATTAAATCTATATTTCTACCTACTTATCAAAATAAATTTCTAATGAATGAGTGAGTTCAATGTAGAGAAATCATAAAAGTATAAGAAAAAATATGTGAGTATTTACATAATCTTAAAGTGAGGCCTTCTGAAGGGTGATCCCAAAGGTAAAAGCCATGAAAGAAATTACTACATTAAAAAGTTAAAATTTCTGTATTCAAAAACCACAAGATTAATACATACAAAAGAAACTAGAGAAAGGCTTCTCCAAAGCTGCTCTTTGCAGTCCACCCTTCCCTCTACTACCAACCCCAGGCAGAGTGACTTGATTGTTACCTAACCATTTGTTGGCATTTTCTAGACTTTATATAAATAGAACATGATATATGCCCTCCTGAGTTGGCTTCTTTTCCCCATAATGAGTTTGAGATTCATCCATGTTGTTGAACATATTCGTAGTTTACTCCTTTTTATTCCTTACTCCTTTGGGACATTTGACATTTTATCAATTTAATTCATCTGCTCATGGCCATTTGGCTTGTTTCCAGTTCTTGGTTATTGTAAACGAACATTCAGGTACAAGTCTTTGGGTAGACAAATGTTCTCATTTGTGTTTAGTAAGTACTGAGATGTAGAATGACTAGCTTTTAAGACAGGTCTGTGTTTTACTTTTTGAAAAACTGCCAAACTGTGTCCCTAAGGGTTTTGTGTCATTTCCACCAGCTGTGTAGGAGGGTTTCAGTTTGCTTCATATTCTCAGCAACAAGGGACATTGTCAGCCTTCTTAATTTGATCCATTCAAATGAAAGCATTGTGCTATCTCACTGTAATTCATATGATTTCACGACATTTCAATTATTTGAAAATTTTACTCCTTGGATGACCAAAATATCTCTCTGTAATTTTTAACCATCAATCCTATGTCTAAAAAGTCTAACAAGTTTTCAATTCAGCTGGGGAATTGTACAGGGAATTGTGTTAGAAGCCAGAGAGGATGCAAAGATGAATACATCATGGTGTTTGCTCTCAAATATCTCAGTCTCACAAGTAAAGCAATAACCCAACTACAAGCTAGAACAGAATTGTCTTTGGAAAAGTTTGGGTCACAACATCCTATAAAGACTTCATGAAGGAGGTGTCATCTGAGATAGTCTGTGTATTGTAGAACTCCTCAAACTTTGGTTGAAAACCACAATATCGCACACTTTTGTCCTAAATCCTTCTCTTCCCTAAACCGGACCATGTGACTCCCTCAAACATCACCCATAGGATGCCTTGTCATGAGCTTGGTTGTTCTGGACATACTTGAAACTAAAAAAATCCTTTGATGTGTGGTGTGATCAGAACAGAACACCCAGGAGTTGTCTAGCCCACAGAGAAGACAGAACTTTTATTGATAATGTTTTGCCTATACTTTCAATACTTATAGGACTACATTAGTTCTTATTTCATATATTGGACCTTTACTTTATATAAATGAATAAACAGTGTAATTTTAGAACTGTAACTGGTATTACAGATGGTCTAATATAACTCCCTCTTTTTTCAAGAAAGAAAAAGATTTCCACAGTTAAGTTCTTTGCCCTTTATCATACAGCCAGAAATTGATGGAGAAGGGACAGACGTTTGAGTCTTCTGACTCCCCAACAGGGCTTTCTTTGAGTAAATCCAAACCTGTCTTTTCTTCAGGTTGTTGTTAAGCCACATCTTTACTTTTCATACATCTGCAGTTTTTCTTTTTTATACTTAAGATACTGGCCCTTTTTTTGGCTGTTAAGTTTAATCTTCTTTGGCACCACCCTAACAGCATCTTTTTGGATTCAGATTATATCTAACAAATTGACTAAGCCTCCTCAAAATATGCCATTTGCAAAAGTGACCAGCATGACATTTACATTGTCAAACCAAATGTCTGGCTGGTGTGTTGAACAAAAAAGCCAAAGAGAGAACAGTGGGAAATTTACTCACTCTGATGAAATACAGCGTAGGCAAAGTGAGAGCCCAAGTAAGAGTTACAGTGGATAGCAAAATGTTGACACTAGGGAAGAGCTCTGAATGGCTGGAATGGACTCAGAGAATCACTCAACAGATGGGAAAACTGAACTATTTGGGTTGGGGACGGTGGTCTGGGAGTAAGACTGTGAACCATGCACGGTTGTCAGAGAGCCTTGGGGGTTAAGCTGTACTAGCTGCTTGGATTGTTGGGCCTCATGTCTTAAAGTGAACTTGGGAACTGCTACAGTCCATAGGGATGATGTCGCTGGCATTGAATGCCACACAGGGAAGTGGGTGGGCCATGTTCCTCAATGCCTCAAGATTGTGCACTAGCTTTTATTCCCTGGTACGCCTGAACATTGCCCTTTCCCAATTTTGTCCCTCCCCACCATTTCACCACAATGCCAACAGCACTCCAGCCTTGGGTTAATACCTGATAGAACTCCCAGGATACACAGAGGCTCTGTTAGATTTTCAGTTCCATGAAACAGACGTCTTTTGGGTCAATGCCATCTTCCCAGCCCCACAGTGCGGTGCCTGCTTCATAGCAGCTTGACGAATATGTACTGTTGGAACAATATGCAGGACACGATAGGATCACAGCTGACAAGTTCTGCTCACCAGGTGACTATCCCAACAGGGGAATACACCAGCTCTTTCCTACCACATCTTTTCTACCTGGTTGTGCTACAAACTGGAGCACAGGCTTTTTGGTTCTTTCTGGGGTTTGAAAGTCATAAACTTCCTATCTCTCTCACATTCAACTGGTCTGTGTTCCACTCTGAACACTGTGCCCTCATAACCAGATATGGAGAGCCTTAGTATATACTGTGCAAGAGGTCCAGGGCACCTGTGCATTTTAAGGCTATTTTTAGTACACACTCCAGTAGGAGGAATATAAGCAAATCCATATCCTAACTCATACATGCTCTGGAATATATAAGCCTTTGCACTGGTCAAGCCTGGGAATCACTGGCCCCTCCTTACTAGTAGAAGGGATGTGTCACATAGATAACCAGATCCTCCCCGGTTCATTTTAAGCCTTAAAGGACATGGCCCACTCACTTGCCTGTGTGACATTCAATGCCAAAGCTGTCATTCCTATAGACTATAAATGGTTCCTAAGTTCATTTATTTGTTCACATGTTGTTTCTTATTGATGGGTTGGGGAACTGAAACATTTTCCTAGCTAAATTTTTATTTATTATTTGATTCTACTATATTTAAGTATTGCCTGTTATGTATCTGTTTTGATCTAGGAAAAAAAAAAAAACTACTTTTGATCTTAAGATAAAGATCACTATAAAATTTTTGAAGAAAATCCTAAAAAGATACCTGTTTTCTTAATTTACAATAGTACCTAAAGAGGAGGAAAAAGGAACAAAAGAAGTCATTTTGTCAAATAAATAAATACATAAATAAAAGAAAAAACTTAAATACAATAGCCTCTTCCGGAGAAACGGTTCTCAAGCATGTCCACTTTCAATCACTAGAGAAATTCAAAAAGAACAAAATACACTTAGAATGAATTTTCATGCCACAGATGGCAGTCCTCTCTCCAACTAGCTTTTAGCAAGCAAGGTAGGGCCTTTTTGGAGAAAATAGTTGGAATAGTGACCGATACATTGAGGAAGGCTGTAAACATAGTGTGTCCAGATTTCAGTAAGACACTTTTTCAGAGATGGAGAGTAGTGAGCTACTTGAAGACTCCATTACAACCTTGAGGTTTAAAAAAAAAAAAAAAAAAAAAGATGGATGAGAAGTTTGAGGCAAAAGCACCAGTTAGGAAGCCAACCACTGCAGTGAAGCAGAATGATCGGGAAAGTGACAAAAAGTGGGATTGAGTCACTTTTGTAGGTGAGACCACAGCCACCAATGTCACCCACCCCCCCACTACCACCACCACGACAAACAGAATAATCTTTCATTGAATCTTTACATGCAAGGCACTATGCATGCCCTTTGCCTACCTACATTCTTTGATGCAGTCCTCACAACAACCCTACAGTGGTGGTTTAGCAAATGAGGAAACAGGCTCAGAGAAGTGAAGTAACTTGCTGTGATGGTCTTTGTGCCAGGTCAGCTTGGCCAGGCTAGGATCCTCAGTTACCCAAACACTAAGTGTTGCCAGGGAGGTATTTTGTAGATGTGATTAAAGTCCATAGTCAGTTGACCTTAATAAGGGAGATTATTCTAGATAATCCGGGTGGGTATGATTTAATCAGTTGAAAGGCCTTAACAGAACGGAGGCTTCCCTGAAGTGAAGGGAACTGCCTACCTACAGCTGCTTCAGCCTGTGCCCGAGAGGTCCAGCCTGCCTTTACTAACAGCCTGCCCTGTGGATCCCAGTCAGCCCCCACAGTTGCATAAGCCAATTCCTTGCAACAAATCTCTTAATATACACATCTCCTACTGGTTCTGTTCCTCTGGTTGAACCCAAATTGATACACATGCCAAAGATCACACAATAATTAGGTGAAAGAGTTCAGATCTCTCAAAGCCAAAAGCAGGCCACTATTCCACATTCCCTCCCAATAGAAGTTCAGCTTTGGATATCAGCACTTAACAGATATGGCAGCACATCCAAAAATCTAGCAAGCATTGAAGGAAAGGTTAAAAGGTTAAAGCTCTAGAGGCCAGTCTATACTAAGCTTTTGAAATGGGGCCAAGGGGTAGTCAAAACACCCATTATGACTATAAGGAAATCAGTCATAGAAAACCACTCAGTTGTGATACAGAATATAATCAGAGTGATATAAACATTGAAGACTTATTCCCTATGACTATTCTGGAAAAGGTCAACATTTCATAGGCATTATAACCTAATCCAGGTATAGGCAAAAGCAAGGGAGTATAGTTCATCAGAAACAGGAAAGTCCTCTAACTTGTTCCGGACTGGATTGATCCTCATGCATAAAAAGAATACAGGGTTCAGCATTTTGAATGTCAACATGTTTTTCCGAAAAGCAGAAAAACATATTTAGATTTGGATGGTCTATACCCACATCATCGTTACACTTGGGAAAATATAATTCTTGCAGCTGATGAATAAACAGGACCGTGATGCATGCTATTATCATGATTAATGTTAATCTGGCATGATTGGATACGCCAAATGCCACACAGAAAACCTACAAAAGATACACTGGTTGCAGTTTAAGGAAGATGGTGGAATAGGAGGATCCCGAGCTCACCTCGTGCCGCAGACATAACAAGGCAACAACTACATATAATGCAGCTCACTTTGAAAACAACCCGAAGCCTAGCAGAGCAGATCTCCCGCAGCCAAACAAGTAAAGAAAAGGCCACGTCAAGAAGGACAGGAGGGGAAAGGATGCAGCAGAGAATGAAACCACTGGTGTGGCAGAGACCCACAAGCAGGAGGGACATCACAGGCACAGAGGTGCTCCCAAGGTAGCAAGGGGATCAAGCTGGATCAGCACTTCCAGCCCTGAGACCTGCACCAGGACAAGCCCGCATAACATCTGGCTTTGAAAACCAGCAGGACTTAACTCAGGAGAGATGGACAGCTATAGGAAACTGAGACTCCACTCGTTAGTATCACTCAGTCCAAGACCCCCTGTTTGAAAAGTACCTGGGTTATACACGAAGGAGACTCACTGACTAACTTCAGGCATGCGTGCCAGAGGGGCGGGGATCTGTGGGAGCTCTCTCGGGGAATGGAAGTACTGGTAGGCACCATTTTTCTTGCCCTACTTCAGCCCAGCTGGCCAGAAGCTTGTGGGAGCCAGTTCTTATACTTTCCGTTACCATACTGGCACCACTTGCCCTGCTCTACCAACCCACCCACCCCAGCCGGCACTCCTGCAAAGGGGCTCCTGCCTTGCAACACCGGGTAGACAGCCTCTGTCAGGTCCAGCACCTCTCCAGGGGGAGACACTTGCCAGGGAGAAGGAAGCCAGCCCTGCCCACCAGCATGCCTGTAGAGGTCACAGCCTTCTACTGGGCCCCACAGATGCCTTTTACAGAAGGTCACTACTTTCAAGACCAGATGTAGCTGACCTACCTAATACATAGTAATAAACACAGAGAGCCAGAAAAAATAAGGAGACAGAGGAATATGGTCCTGATGAGAGAATAAGACAAATCTTCAAAAAAAAAAAAAAAAAAAAAGAACTAAACAAAATGGAGACAAGCAATCTACCTAATAAAGAGTTCAAAGAAAGAGTAAAAAAGATGTTCACCAGAGGAGAGGAGTGTGTGAATTCAGTGAGAACTTTAAGAAACTGATAGAAAATATCAAAAATAACCAGTCAGAGCTGATAAATACAATAATTGAAATGAAAAACACACTAGAGGAAATCTGCATCAGACTACAAGGATGTAGAAGAACAGACCGGCTATCCGGAAGACAAGCTAAGGGAAAGCATCCAAGCTGAACAACAAAATAGATACATAGATAGATAGATAATACATATGAATTTAAAATAGAAGATAGGTTAAAGGACCCCCAGGGCAACATTAAGTACACCAACATCTGCATTACAGGAGGCTAGAAGGAGAACAGATTGAGAAAGGGGCAGAAAATATACTTAAAGAAATAACTGTTGAAAACTCCCCTAAACTTTGGAGAAGCGAAAAGATATCCAAGTTCAGGAAGCACAGAAAGCCCTCAATACCAAGACACATAATAATTTTATTAACTTTTTTTTTTTAATCTACATCCAAATTAGTTAGCATATAGTGCAACAATGATTTCAGGAGTAGAGTCCTTAGTGCCCTTTACCCATTTAGCCCACCCCCCCCCCACAACCCCTCCAGTAACCCTCAGTTTGTTCTCCATATTTATGAGTCTCTTCTGTTTTGTCCCCCTCCCTGTTTTTATATTATTTTTGTTTCCCTTCCCTTATGTTCATCTATTTTGTCTCTTAAAGTCCTCATATGAGTGAAGTCATATGATTTTTGTCTTTCTCTGACTGACTTATTTCACTTAGCATAATACCCTCCAGTTCCATCCACATAGT
>NW_024412407.1:21415918-21547606 GCF_014898765.1 Herpailurus yagouaroundi
CTTAAAGTCCTCATATGAGTGAAGTCATATGATTTTTGTCTTTCTCTGACTGACTTATTTCACTTAGCATAATACCCTCCAGTTCCATCCACATAGTTGCAAATGGCAAGATTTCACTCTTTTTGATTGCCAAGTAATACTTCATTGTGTATATATACCACCTCTTCTTTATCCATTCATCCATCGATGGGCATTTGGGCTCTTTCCATACTTTGGCTATTGTTGATAGTGCTGCTATAAACATGGGGGTGCATGTGTCCCTTTGAAACAGCACACCTGTATCCCGTGGATAAATGCCTAGTAGTGCAATTGCGGGGTTGTAGGGTGGTTCTATTTTCAATTTTTTGAGGAACCTCCACACTGTTTTCCAGAGTGGCTGCACCAGTTTGCATTCCCACCAGCAGTGCAAAAGAGATCCTCTTTCTCCACATCCTCACCGACATCTGTTGTTCCCTGAGTTGTTAATGTGAGCCATTTTGACAGGTATGAGGTGGTATCTCATTGTGGTTTTGATTTGTATTTCCCTGATGATGAGTGATGTTGAGCATTTTTTCATGTGTTGGTTGGCCATCTGGACGTCTTCTTTGGAGAAGCCAAGACACATAATTATTAAAATGTCAAAAATTAAAGAGAGAATCTTCAAAGAAGAGAAAAGGCAAATGGTTAAGAACAAGGGAAACTCCATAAGGCTATCAGCTGGTTTTTTAGCAGAAACTTCACAGGCCAGAAGACAGTGGCAGGATATATTCAAAGTACTGAAAGAGGGGAAAAAACAAACAAAAAAACCAAAAACCTTTCAACCAAGGACACTGCACCTGCCAAGATCATTCAGAATTGAAGGAGAGATAAAGAGTTTCTCAGACAAATAAAAGTTAAAGGAGTTTATCATCACTAAACTAGACTTCCAAGAAATGTTTAAGGGACTTCTCAAAGGCAGGGAAAAAAAGAACATAACTAGAGGTAAGAAAATTACAAAAGGAAAAAAATTCACTGGTCACAGCAAACATATAGCAAAGGTAGTAGATCAATCACTTACAAAGCTAGTATAAAAGTTAAGACAAAAGCAGTAAAGTTAGAGTTCTGGTTCCAGGTGACAACGTAGGAAGACTCTGAACTCACCTCCTCCAGGGAACACACCAAATTACACCTATTAATAGAACAATTCTTCCTGAAGAAGAACTGAGGACTGACTGAACAGCTACTGAACAAAGACAGAATGGCAAGAGAACAGGAAGAGAGAGACACAGTAACAAAGAGAACCCCCACCCCAACACCGTGAACAGAAGTGGGGAGAGAGACAGCACTGAGGAACTCGGAACAGACCCCTCTGGCCCTGGGGACACAGAGAAGCCACAGTTTAAAAGAGGAACCAGCATATAGGAGAGACCGCTCTAGAAATCTGCCAGGAGGCGGAGGGGCTCTGGAACACTCTCCAGGTCAGAGAGACTGAAGGACACAGTTGTGTTCCCCCCTTAACAGCCTAGACTGGAGCAGGATCTGGATACCATAATGGGTGAGCTTACCCATTATCTGAGTGAAATTACAACTTGAGCGAGCCCAGAGTCCACAAGCCCACACCAGCCCTAATCGCACTGGGGCACAGAGAAAGAAGCCAGGTTTAAAAGGAGCTGTGGGAATACTCTCTCCCCCCTCCACCTTAAAAGCCAAAACCGGAGCAGGGTCTGGACATCATAACAGGTGGGTTCATATGCCATGATTAGCAGGTCGTGATGCCATAACTGGTGGGTCAGATCATCACGGAAAGCTTGCGACCTCAGGAAGCCCAGATCCACAAGCCCACACCAGCCCGCTGGTGCTGGGACACAGAAAAAAAGCCATGGTTTAAAAGGGCAGAAGAACTATGGGAACATTTTCTCCCCTCCACCCTAAAAGCGCAGACCAGGGCAGGTTCTGGACGCCAAAAGGGGCAGGTCCAGATGCCACAACTGGTGGATCCAGTCATCACAGGGAGCTTGTGACCTCAGGCAAGCCCAGGGTCCTCAAGCACACACCAGCACCAGTCACACTGCGGCACAAGAAAAAAAAAAAAGCGACAGTTTAAAGGTGCGAAGGGACCGCGGCACTCTCCACCTTAAAAGCACACACTGAGCAGTGTCTAGCTCAGGGAGCTTGAAACATCAGGAAGCCCAGGATCCGCAAGCCCACATCAGCTGCCCTGTGCTGTTGGGACACCAAAAACAGGCCATGGCTTTGTGTTTCTCTGGTTTGTTTTTATTTTGTTTTCTTGAATTTTTATTTTATTATGTTTTTTGTCTTTTTAAAATTTCTCTTCTTTTGTTTTACTTTTGGTCAGTTTTGTTTTTCTTGTTTTTTTCCCTTTCTTCCTCTTTTCTTTTCTTTTTAATGTTTTATTTATTTTTGAGAGAGAGAGAGAGAGAGAAAGAGCGAGCAAGCAAGCAGGCGAGGGTCAGAGAGAGAGGGAGACACAGAATCCGAAGCAGGCTCCAGGCTCTGAGCTGTCAGCACAGAGCCTGACACGGGGCTCAAACTCCCAGACTGGGAGATCATGACCTGAGCCGAAATTGGACACTCAACCGACTGAGCCAGGCACCCCTCTTCTCCTCTTTTATTTTCTTTCACTTTTTCTTTTTTCTCTCTTGTTTCATTTTTTGTTTTATATTTCTCTTTTACTATTAATCTTTCTTTATTCTTTCTGTAAAAAGTGATAAAAGTTGGGGCGCCTGGGTGGCGCAGTCGGTTAAGCGTCTGACTTCAGCCAGGTCACGATCTCACGGTCTGTGAGTTCGAGCCCCGCGTCAGGCTCTGGGCTGATGGCTCAGAGCCTGGAGCCTGTTTCCGATTCTGTGTCTCCCTCTCTCTGTGCCCCTCCCCCGTTCGTGCTCTGTCTCTCTCTGTCCCAAAAATAAATAAACGTTGAAAAAAAAAAAAAGTGATAAAAGTTTAAGAGATTAAGTAGCTCCAGACTTCAGGTTATACTGTAAAGCTGTAGTAATCAAAACTGTATGGTGCTGGCACAAAAATAGACACATAGATCAGCAGAACAGAGACCCAGAAATAAACCCATGATTATATGGTCTGTTAATCTTTCACAAAGGAGGAAAGAATATGCATGGGGAAAAAGTCTCTTCAACAAATGGTGTTGGGAAAGCTGGACAGCTATCTGCAAAAGAATGAAACAAGAGACAAGAAAAACCTCAATCTAACCTTACACCTAAGGGGACTAGAAAAGAAGAACAAATAAAGCTCAAGGTGAGTAAAAGAAAGGAAATAAAAATCAGAGCAGAAATAAATTAGGTAGAGACAGGCAGACAGACAGAAAGAAATCATTGAAACCAAGATCTGGTTCTTTGAAAAGAGAAAAGAGAAAAAACCTTAGCTGGACTCATGAAGAAAAAAAGAGAAAGGACTCAAATAAATAAAATCAGAAATAAGAGAGAAGAAGTAACAATTGACACCATAGAAATAAAACGATTATAAGAGAAGAAAATGTAAAAATATATGTCAATGAACTGGACAATCTATAAGAAATCAATTCCTAGAAACATAAATCTTCCAAAACTGAACCAGGAAGAAATAGATAACTTAAACATATCTGTTACAAGAATTAAATTGAATTTAATAAAAGTGCAAAAAATAAAAGTGCAGGACCAGAGGACTTCACAGGTCAATTTTACCAAATATTTAAAGAATAGTTAATACCTATTCTCCTTAAGCCATTCCAAAAAAATAGAAGAAGGAAAGCTTCCAAATACATTTTACAAGGCCAGCATTACCCTGATACCAAAATCAAAGTCATCACAAAAAACAAAACTATAGGCCAATATCTCTGTTAAGCATACATGCAAAAATTCTCTACAAAATATTAGCAAATTGCATTCAACAATACATAAAAAAAAATCATTTACCATGATCAGGTAGGATTTATTCTCAGGATGCAAGAATGGTTTAATATTCACAAATCAATCAACATCATACACCACATCAACAAAACAAAGGATAAAAATCATATTGTCATCTAAATAGATGCAGAAAAAGTATTTGACGATATTCAATGCCGCTTCATGATAAAAACTCTCAACAAAATGGGTTTAGAGGGAACACACCTGAACATAAAAAAGGTCATATTTGAAAGACCCTCAGCTAAGATCATACTCAACAGTGAAACACTGAGAGATTTTCCTCTAAGATCAGGAACAAGACAAGGATGTCCACTCTCACCATTTTTATTCAACATAGTACTGAAGGTCCTAGACACAGCAATCGAACAAGAAAAAGAAATAAGAGGCATCTATACTGGCAAGGAAGAAGGCAAACTGTCACTATTTGCAGATGACATGATACTATACATAGAAAATCCTAAAGACTCCCCTAAAAAACTATAGGGAGTAATCAACAAGTTCAGTAAGGTTGCAAGATACAAAATACCCAGAGATTGGTAGCATTTCTATACAATAACAACAATTGTAGAAAGAGAAACTTAAAAAACAACACCATTTACAATTGCACCAAAAAAGAATAAAATACATAGGAATTAACTTGACCAAAGAGGTGAAAGACCTGTACTCTGAAAACTATAAAATACTGATGAAAGAAACTGAAAATGACACAAACAAATGGAAAGATAGTTCATGCTTATGGATTGGAAGAATTAATACTGTCAAAATGTTCACATTACTCAAAGAAATCTATAGATTCAATAAATCTCAAAATACCAACAGCATTTTCCACAAAACTAGAACAAATAAAACTAAAATGTATATGGAACCACAGGAGACCTGAAATAGCCAAAGCAATTTTGATCAAATATAATGAAGCTGGAGGTATCACAATTTCAAGATACACTACAAAACTGTAGTAATCAAAACAGTATGGTATTGGCACAAAAACAGATACATAGATCAATAGAACAGAACAGAAACCACAGAAATAAGCAGACATTTATCTGGTCAATTAATCTATTAAAAAGGAGGCAAGAATACACAATGGGGAAAAAGAGAATCTTTTCAATAAATGGTGCCAGGAAAACTAGACAGCTACATGTAAAAGAATGAAAGTGGTCCACTTACTAACACTATACACAAAAATAAACTCAAAATGGATTAAAGGCCTAAATATAAGACCTGAAAGCATAAAAATCCTAGAAGAGAACATAGGCAGTAATTTCTCTGACATTAGCCATAGCAATATTTTTCTACACATGTCTCATAAGGCAAAGGAAACAAGCAAAAATAAGCTATTGGGAGTACATCAAAATAAGAAGCTTTTGCATAGAAAAGAAAACAACAAAACTAAAAGAAAATCTACTGAATGGGAGATCTTTGCAAATGATATATCCAATGATGAGTTAATATCTAAAATATATAAGGAAATTATATAACTGAACACCAAAAAAAAAAAATAATAATAATAATCCAATTTAAAAATGGGCAAAGGACCTGAATAGACATTTTTCTAAAGAAGACATATGAATGGTCAACAGACATATGACAAGATGCTCAACATCACTAATTAACAAGGGAATGCAAGTCAAAACCACAAAGAGATATCACCTCATACCTGTCAGAATGGCTAAAATCAAAAACACAAGAAATAACAAGTGCTGGCAAGGAGGTGGACAGAAAAGAGCCCTCATGCACTGTTAGTGGGAAAGCAAACTGGTATAGCCATTGTGGAAAAAAGTATAGAGGTTTCTCCAAAAATTAAAAATAGAAATACCATATCATCCAATCATTCCAGTACTGGGTATTTATCCAGGGAAAGGAAAACACTAACTCGAAAAGATATAGGCACCTCTATGTTTATTGCAGCATTATTTACAATAGCCAAGGCATGCAAGCAACCTAAGTGTGCATCAAAAGCCAAATGGATAAGGAAAATGTGGTATATATTACAATGGGATACTACACCTCCATAAACAAGGATGAGATCTGGGCACCTGGGTAACTCAGTTGGTTAAGCATCCAACTTCGTCTCAGGTCATGATCTCAGTTCCTGTGAGTTCGAGCCCTGCGTTGGGCTCTGTGCTGACAGCTCAGAGCCTGGAGCCTGCTTTGGATTCTGTGTCTCCCTCTCTCTCTTCCCCTCACCTGCGTACACATGCTCACTCTCTCAAAAATAAACAGTAAAAAAAATTAAAAAATAAAAAACAAGGATGAGATCATGCCATTGGAGACAACATGGATGGCTTAGAGCATATAATGCTAAGTGAAATAAGTCATACTGAAAAAGACAAATACCATATGATTCCACTCATAAATAAAATCTAATAAAAAATGAATAAACAAACAAAAGTCAGAATATGAACTATAAATACAGAGAACATGGTTGCCAGAGGGAAGTGGGGGTTTGGGCAAAATGGGTGAAGGAGAGAGGGAGATACAGGCTTCCAGATATGGAATGAGTAAGTCACAGGAATAAAGCAGAGCATAAGTCAGTGATTTTGTAACAGCAATGTAATGGGATGGATGGTAACTATACTTATAGTAAATACAAGATAATGTATAAACTTGTCAAATCACTAATTGTACGTCTGACACTAATATAACATTGCATGTCAACTATACTCAAATTTTTTTAAAAGTAGTAAAATTACTCGTATCTATGAAAATTAGGGGGTAAACAAGAAGATGTAAAATATGACATCATATATATAGGACATGGAGATGGGGTTAAAATTCAGTGTTTTGGAGTGCCTGGCTTGCTCAGTCAGGAGAGCATGCAATTCCTGATCGTGGGGTCATGAGTTCAAGCCCTACATGTGGTGTAGAGTTTACATTAAAAAAAAAAATTAAATAGGGGCTCCTGGGTGGATCACTTGGTTAAGTATCTGACTTCAGCTCAGGTCATGGTCTTACGGTTCATGAGTTCAAACCTGCATCAGGCTCTCTGCTGACAGCACAGAACCCACTTTGGATCCTCCCTTCCCCTCCCCTGCTCACACTCACTCTCTGTGTTTCAAAAATAAACAAACATTAAACAGTTTTTTTGAATTAAAAAAATGTAGTGTTTTTAGAATGTGTTCAAACATAAGTGACCAATTTATTATAGACTGCTATATACACAGGATGTCACATAGAAACCTCATAGTAACCACAAACCATAATCCTATAACAAGCACACAAAAAATTAATGGAATAAAACCTCAAGCATAAACTGAAGTCATCAAATCACAAGTGAAGAGAGCAAGAAAAGAAGACAGGAATAGAGAAGAACCACAAAAACAACCAGGAAACAATTAAACAAGTACAAACCTATCAATAATTACTTTACTGTAAATGGAATAAATGCTCCAATCAAAAGACACATCGTGAATGAATAGCAAAAAAAAAAAAAAAAAAAAAAAAGACTCATCTGTATGCTGCCTGTAAGCCTGTAAGAGACCCACTTCAGATTTAAGTTACATAAAAACTGAAAATGAAGTGTAATGATAAAGGAATCAATCCAACAAGAGGATAGAACAATTGTAAATATCTATGTACCTAGCATAGGAGCACCTAAATATATAAAGCAAATATTAACAGACATAAAAGGAAAAGCTGACAATAATACACAATAGGGGACATTACAAGTCCACTTACATCAATGGATAAATCATCCAGATAGAAAATCAATAAGGAAATAGTGGCTTGGAACAGCACATTAGATCAGATGGCCTTAACATATATATACAGAGCATCCTATTCAAAAACAGCAGAATATACTTTTTTCCGCCCCAAGTGCACAAGGAATGTTCTCCAGGACAGATCACATGTTAGACCACAAAACAGATCTCAACAAATTAAAGAAAACTGAAATCATATCAGGCACCTTTTCTGACTACAATGGTATGAAACTAGAAATCAATTTCACGAAAAAAAAAACTATAAAAAATGCAAACATGTGGGCTATACATGTTACTGAACCACCAATGGGTCAATGAAGAAATTAAAGAGGAAATAAAAAAAATACATGGAGACAAATGAAAATGGAAACATAAAGATTCAAACTCTCTGGGACACAGCAAAAGCAGATCTAAGAGGGGAGTTCAGAGCAATATAGGCCCAACTCAAGAAACAAAAAACATCAAACAATCTAACCTTACACTTAAAGGAACTAGAAAAAAGAACAAAGCCCAAAGTAGTAGAAGGAAGGAAACAATAAAGAGCAGAGAAGAAAATATGAAATAGGGACTAAAAACAAAACAAAACAATAAAAATGATCAATGAAACCAAGAGCTAGTTCTTTGAAAATTGATAACCCTTTAGCCAGACTCATCAAGGAAAAAAAAAAAAAAGAGGACTCAAATAAATAAAAATCAGAAAAGAAAAAGGAGAGTTAATGGAAATCACAGAAATACAAAGGATTATAAGACTACTATCAAAAATTATATGCCAACAAATTGGACAACCTAAAAGAAATGAATAAATTCCTGGAAACATACAATCCTGTAAAACTGAGTCAGGAAGAAAGAGAAAATCTGAACAGATCAATTACTAGTAATGAAATGGAATCAGTAGTCAAAAACAAACAAACAAAAACAAAACAAAAAACAAAATACAGAGAACAACCCCAAGAAACAAAAATCCAGTACCCAACTGCTTCACAGATGAATTCTACCAAACATTTAAAAAACAGTTAATATCTATCTGCCTCAACCTATTGTATAAAATTAAAGAGGAGGGGCACCTGGGTGGCGCAGTCGGTTAAGCGTCCGACTTCAGCCAGGTCACGATCTCGCGGTCCGTGAGTTCCAGCCCCGCGTCAGGCTCTGGGCTGATGGCTCAGAGCCTGGAGCCTGTTTCCGATTCTGTGTCTCCCTCTCTCTCTGCCCCTCCCCCGTTCATGCTCTGTCTCTCTCTGTCCCAAAAATAAATTAAAACGTTGAAAAAAAATAAAAAAATAAAATAAAAATAAAATTAAAGAGGAAAAAATGCTTCTAAATTTATTCTATAAGGCCAGCAGTACTGTGATATCAAAACTAGAAAAAAACACTATAAAAAAAATTGCAGACCAATATCTCTAATGAACATAGATGTAAAAATTCTCAACAAAATACTAGCAAACCAAGTTTAAGTATACGTTAAAAAGATCATTCTCAAAAAAAAAAAAAAATCATTCTCCACTATCAAGTGGGATTTATTCCAGGGATGCAAGGATGGTTCAATGTCTACAAACCAAACAATGTGAAACACCACAATAACAAAATTAAGAACAAAAACCATATGATCATCTCAATACATGCCGAAAAAAACAATTAACAAAATCCATCATAATTCAAGAGAAAATACTCTCAAAAAAGTGGTTAAACGGCTCAGTTGGTTACATGTCCAATTCTTGATTTCAGTTCAGGTCATGGTGTCGAGGTTCATGAGATCAGACTCATGTCCAGCTCTGTGCTGACAGTGCAGAGTCTGCTTGGGCTTCTCTCTCTCCCTCTCTCTGCCCCTCCCCTACAGCTCTCTAGCTCACTCGCTCTCTCTCTCTCTCAAAATAAACATTTTTTTTTTAAAAAAAAGGGATGATGGAGGGAACACACCTCAACATAATAAAGGCCTCATATGGCAAGCCCACAGTTAACATCATTGTCAATGGTGGAAAACTAAAAGCTTTCCCTCTAAGATCAGGAACAACACAAGGCCATTCATTCTCATCATTTTTTTTCTATACAGCATTGGAAGTCCTAGCCACAGCAATCAAAGAAAAGGAATAAAAAGCATCTAAATTGGTAAGGAAGAAATAAACTATCATTATTTGCAGATGACATAATTCTACATATAGAAAACCCTAAAAACCAAAAACTTACTAGAATAAATTTCAGGATACAAAACTAATACACAGAAATCCGGTGCATTTTTATACACTAATAACAAACTGGCAGAAAGAGAAATTAGGAGAATAATCACATTTATCATTGCATCAAAAAGAATAAAATACCTAGAAATAAATTTAACCAAGGATGTGTAAGACCTATACTTTGAAAACTTATAAGACATTCATGAAAGAAACTAAAGATGACACAAATAAATGGAAAGCTATACCATGCTCACAGACTGGATGAATCAAGGTTGTTAAAATGTTTATACGACCCAAGGCAATCTACAGATTCAATGCAATCACTATCAAAACATCAACAGCATTTTTCATAGAACTAGTTACTGATGACTTTTGTATATCTCCTATTCTCTGTCCTGAAAGACCCTCTTCTTGGCTACCTCCCCAAGAATTATCTACCCACTGATACTAAAGTTAGCACCTTCTCTTAAAGTCTGTGAGTCCCTCCCCACTGAACTAGATGTGATTTCTCCTTTGGGTAGCGAGGCTCACTCTCAGCATTTAAACTAGAGATTTTACTAGGTTCTATCTTGTTACACATACCTTGACTGCTTTTTACCTATTTATAAGCTCTTGAATCATTTTTCTTTCTTTATCCATTTCTTCATCTCTGTGTGCTTAGTACAGTAGTTTGTATTTAATGGATAGTTTATGAATGAACCAGCACTGTCCACACATTAGACCAATCGTTATTTATTTAAAATCAACAAACCTTTATTAGGCATTTAACAGGTACAAGGAGTTGGAGATTTTAAAGATGAGTAAGAATCAACCCTGTTCTCCTAGGAATGGGCAACCAGGGCTGGAGCTAAGAAACCTACCTAAATAACTTGGGGCAAGCAGGCCCAAATGTTACAACAGACCCACAAAAAGACTACAGTGGGAAAATAGAAGGGAAGAAGCATTTCCATAACGGGGAGAGGAGAGGCTCTGGGCATCATCTCATTTAATTCCCACATAAGCTTCCAAGTTAAGCATTTTTACCCCCCATTTTACAGACAAGGAAATTGGGGCTCAGAGCAGTTTAATAATTTGGCCAAGGTCACATAGCTAGTAAATAATGAAACTGGTGATCACATTCCCAATGGCCTGGTTCCCAAGCTCATGCTCATTTCCCTGTATACCAGCTGTCCTCCTCCACAGGCAAGTAAAAACACAGTGACACCTGAGTTCAGCCTTCAAGACAAGGTAAGACTTCCATATGCCCATCTGGAGGGCAGGAGCATTCCAGTAGCAGACAACAGCCTGAGCAACACCTGCAGGGAGCAAAGTTTAAAACATATGGGGAAAGGCAGACGCCCTCATGTAACAGACTACAGGACATAATAGGGAGACAAAATGGAGATATTTTGGAAGAAAAAGCCAGTGGATGACTCTCCACTTTGCCCGCAACATGTTTGGAACATATGGTAAAGTGTATTTCTTATCTACTTAAAAAAATACATAAAATATTAGAACTAAAACATTTTGAATATATTGGCAATTACTGTTTTCCGGCAATAATCTTCACCTTCAATAATAAATATCCTGTAATGCAAACCATGTTGAGTGAAAAAATGATTCTCTCCATGTTTCCTTTTCCTCCAGCTTCTGTTTTTATCTCTCTGTAAAGATATTATTTAGAGATTTAAATGGTAAGAATAAAGACTAGGGAAATGAGATACCAATAACTTATTTGGATAAATGACAAATTTCCTATCGTACCAAACAATATTTAAGTATTTTCAAATGAGAATTTTAATATTATATAACTGGACTGATTTAAAATAGTTTAAGAAATTTTAAACTATTTTAAGTTTAAAAATTAGGGGCGCCTGGGTGGCGCAGTCGGTTAAGCGTCCGACTTCAGCCAGGTCACGATCTCGCGGTCCGTGGGTTCGAGCCCCGTGTCGGGCTCTGGGCTGATGGCTCAGAGCCTGGAGCCTGTTTCCGATTCTGTGTCTCCCTCTCTCTCTGCCCCTCCCCCGTTCATGCTCTGTCTCTCTCTGTCCCAAAAATAAATAAATGTTGAAAAAAAAAATTAAATAAATAAATAAATAAATAATAAAAATTGGAGGGGCGCCTCGGTGGCTCAGTGGGTTAAGCAACTGACTTCGGCTCAAGTCATGATTTCATGGTTTGTGCGTTCGAGCCCCGTGTCGGTCTCAATGCTGACAGCTCAGAGCCTGAAGCTTGCTTTGGATTCTGTGTCTCCCTCTCTCTCTGCCACTCCCCCTCTCACATTCTGTCTCTCTCTCAAAAATAAATAGACATTGAAATTTTTTTTTTAATTGGGAGGTGAGATATTATAGCCTAAGGTGGTATAATTTAAAGGGTATTTGTGAAGTACTGCTAAATGTGACTTCACACAAGAGAAGAAAATGGGGGCATAAGAAGAAATGGGCATAAGCACAGCCAAGCGCTTCATAAATGATCAGTAAATATCCAGAAATACTACAAGCAGCTGCAGAGAAGATCTTCCAGCTGTAGTCCCAGCTCCAATAAGAGTTTAAATTGTAGGTTCTTTTAAGTTTTCACAGCTCCTGCCAGGAAGGAGGCAGGCACTGGGTGAGGCAGGGGGAGGGTACAGACAGGCTGGGATTTGGTGGGGGGAACAGACTGCAGGGAGCAGGCCTGCAGAAACCAGGAGAGGAAAGATAAGCAGGCAGATGTCTCAGGTACGCTCGTCTCTTGCAGGGCACCTGCTCACAGAGTCCCTGATACTGCTGATGACCGGACTGATGCGGACTCGTGACCCAGACCCCAGGCAGCTGTGTAACTCAGCTGTCACAGTGGAAAGCTGGAGGTCTTTAACTAAATGGGACAACTCAAGTCAGGGCTACTAGAATGAGATGTTATTACCCAATTTATGATTTCCTGAACTTTACGTAAAGGGAGAGATTTCGAAAGGTTGCTGTAATCAATGTTTACAGCACAGAAAGAGACCATGCTTTTTAGAACCAAGGGTCTTGCCACAAGGAAAAAAGTAAAGTGAAATTTCTGTTGACTAATATTTTGGATTTCCCTACATATTTTAAACATTAAATGTCTTTCTTATTTTTTCCTGGAGTCAAACTTTGATGAGCTGGCAGTCCCTACCCCCCTCCATGCTCTCAGCTCTACCCTGCCTCATTCCCCTCTTCTCCCCTCTCCCACCTCCTGGCCTTGCCCCTTCTCATTTTCCTTCCTCTCCCCTCCACCCTCTCCTCTCCTCTCCCCGTCTCTCTCCCTCACTTTCCGCCTTCCTTCCCTCTTGCGCCTTTACTCTCTCCCCTCTTCTCTCTTTATTCCACCCCTACCTCCCCCCATTCTCTCTTTTCCTCTCACTTCCCACCTGCTCCACAACCTTGCCCCAAACATGTGAAAAGCAGTTTTAGTCCATCCTGGTTTATCTTGAGTAAAGCATCTCAGGCTCAAGCTTTGCCTAAGGGTCCAGGCCAGGAGTGGCAGCTTATGCAAAGTTGATTGGGACATGTTTTTTTTTTTTTAATTTCTGAGTCACAAAGATGAATTTAAGCCACTATAATTGCAGAACTATGCCTTAGAAAGAGTTGCCTGATAACATCACAGGTGAAAACATGCCCTAGTAAGAAAGGGAAGGCGAGAGAGCTGTCCCACAGACAAGACCCCAAACCATCTCAGGTGGTCAATCTTGAAAATGTGCCTCTCCTGCATGATTGCCTTGGCCCTGACTCCAAGAATTCTGGAATCATTGGCCAGGAGGACACCCAGTCACTTGGCAGCTTGCTTAACCTTGGTGTTTACCATAAGCCTGTCAAAAAATTGAGCAGGCAATTATGTTAGGCACCAGCTGATTCTTGGCAGCCATCTGCAAAAGCAGCCCTGCAGTTATTCTCAGCAGGGTAACCACCATGGAGGGTTTTTTCCCCACTACTTTTAGATTGGTATTTTACTACCAGGACCTTAACGTCACACTGCCTAGGGAAAAGAAATCTTTAGGGATTTTGTGTAAGGAAAACATGGTCCTGGATTCTGATACAGAGACCTGTTTTGTTTTGTTTTCCCACCAGGGATAGGGGAATGTGTAACAACATGTGTTTCACCCTTTTTATCTAAAGGTGGTGGTGGGCGGTGGGCGGTGGGCGGTGGGGGGTGGGGGGTGGGGTCTGAAAGGGCGCACATCGCTCATTAGCGCCACCCAGAGACAGGAAAGAAAGGAAAGCGGCATGGCCAGTAGCCACAGATCTTGAGTCCAGTTTTGTCATTTCTCTGGCTGTGCAACTGTGGGCCAGCCTGTTTTCTCATGTCATCTGCAAAATGGAGATAATGCCACCTTCGTCACAGGGCTGCTATGAACTAAGGAAGGCATCTCTTACACAATGCTTGGTATGTAACAGGCCCTCGATAAATGCTGGCCCTCCCAGCCCCCAGTGAAACTTTGCTACTCTTACCTAAGAAGGATTAATTTTAATCATTCCCAGCTGCATGTTTGGTGTTCAGCTAAGGAGCAATAAGCTATTTGCCTGAAATCTTGTAAGTCCAGAAGGCTTTTGCCACGAAGGCCACTCTTTGAATGGGTGGGTGCATTTTTAGGTTTCTCTTTTTTCAGTAAAGTCCAAATATTCTTCAATTTGGCCAATTTTCACTTGGTGGGATAACATTTTAATTAACCAGACAAGATTCGTCAATTTCACAAAGCAAATGGGAGCTGTAAATTAATAATTGTATTAAGCTAAGGTTTGTGGAACACTTATTATTTCTCAAGTACTGGGTTAAGCACTTTATATGTACTTAAATGCATTTATATCTCATTTAATCCTAACAACCCTATAAAACAGATACTATAATTACCCCCATTTTACAGATGAAGAAACTAAAGCTAAGGATAAATAACTTAACCCCAGTGACATGTCTGAACTTAACACCATATATACTGTCTTCTCTTTGCAAAACAGCGCTTACCCACATCCTTATGTCATCCAGAAAGACTTCACATATTCACATGACAGAATGTTGGAAATCTCCCCATGATCCAAATCCCCATTAGCTGTATAAAGTTTTCAAGAGTACCTCTTCTCATTGCTGTATCTCAGAGAAAAATCACAACTCATCACCATATTCCAAAAGGACAGTGCGGATTAAATCAATGGCGTCCCTGAAATTCTCTCTGCCACTCAGTTTTCCTTTAGTTATTTCTGTGTTTTTTCCCTGCCTCCCTTTTGACCAAACAGATACTCTATAACCATCCCAGAATTGCGAGTGGTCTCGCAATGGACAAGACCACACAATGTTGCCAGTGTATGCATACTGGAGGGAGGAAAAAGAAACAGCAACGCTTCCAACTCAATTCACGAAAACTCCACTTAGATATGAAACAAAACAAACGAATTTAAACGTTGGCTTTCCTAAAGCAGCAACGGTAAAAGGGCCACGTCTCGTTGACTGAGGGTTATTGCGGGGCAATCTGTCATTTTCGAGTGAGAGGTGCGGTGGACCCGCCTCCACGCGCTCCCCTGCCCGCCCCACCGCGGGGCAGTTTTTGAAACGGGTTCCGGGAGATTGAGTGTTTCCAGCACAGAGGATACAGGCTCGCAGGACCCGAGTTCCTTCAATGGCTTATGACAACTGCTTCCTACAAAAAACGAAATCTAAGAAGTCCCCGCAGCAGTCCCTGCAGACGACGAAGTGGGATCCCGGTGGTCGGCAGAGGGTCCCTCTCCAGGTCACCTTCGCCAAAAGGTCCAGCCGGGGCCAAGATGGGAGGCTGCGTGTAACCCCAAGGCCGGCGGCGACCCCGGGCACTCCCCACCTCCCTCTCCCCGGGAGAATGCGCGGGACGCCGCGCAGCACCTGTGTCCCCAAGGGACGACCTTGGTCCTGGAGCCAATCGGAGGTGATGCCGGGGCGAGAAGAGCCCTCCGCAAACTGTGCCCAGCACCTGGCGTCGCGGCGCCCACCGCTCGCCCCCAGCGCGGCGAGGGATGCTCCCTCGCGTCCGGCGCCGTTCACCCACCTGGGGCCGCCCGCCCGAAGCCTCACCTCTCGCCGCAGCCTCCCCTTCCGCCGCCATCGCAGGAGCCACCCGGCCGGCTCCGCAGCCCCGGGGCTGGCGGCATAGAGAGCTCGGGGCCCGCCCTGCGCCGGCCCCGGAACGGGGACGAGGGCCCTGGGGGAGCTCTGCAGCCTGGGCGCGCAGCAGCGCGGGCTCGGAGCGCGGCGGCCGCGGACTGCAGAGCACGCGGCCTGGGACTGGCCTGCCCGCGGGTCTGGGCTGCGCGGGGCTCCAAAGCCGGAGAACCGGGCCGGGCGCGGGGCGGAGTCACGGCGGCACCGCCCCCGACCCCTGCGGCGGCAGGCCAGGCGCACAAAGGCCGGCGAGGCTGCACCTGGAGCCTTTCTGGAAACCGGCTTTTAAAAACAGGTTAAAACAGTCTGAGTGTTGGGAGGGTCGGAGTTGTTTCCCTTGGGGGCAAAGATAAAGGATAAACGGAGATCGCTGCAAGGTGGGGGTCCTGGGGGCCCGTGGAGGAGCTGGAAGAGAAACTTCCCTGGTACACAGTAGGGCTACGCAAGGGCTTCCAGAGACAAGGGTGCGAGGACAGAGAGGGGTCGCCGAGGAAGCTGTTTTGGCTCCTGCAACGGTTGGGTAACTCCAGAAGCAGGATCCTCTGGGGATCATTTGACAACCTTCCATCCTGTGCGGACGACGCTGCTTCTCTCCGCGCCCGCTGATTCCTAGACCCGTGCCTGGGTTACAGTTTGGCTAGTAGAGGTGGGGGGTGGAGGAAAGGAACAGCAGAGAAAACACAAACGCTTTGTGTCAACCAGCCTAAAACTACTACTTTTCCCACCAGCAGTCTTCATTATAGCGTCTTAACTAGCTGCATATGCGTCCTGAGGGCTACTTGGTACCAAACCAGGGCAAGGGGGTTGGAACAGCGATCCCGGACAGTAGGCAGGACCAGAGGAAACTGCTGCCCTCTTAAGGGCGGACTGGGATTTTACGCTGCTGGAGGTGCAAGTCGATGCTGGGAAGTCCGCTGCCCTGGGTAACACACTCCAAGGCACTTCCCTAATCAAAACCACTCTTTTTTTTTTTTTTTAATTTTTTTTCAACGTTTATTTATTTTTGGGACAGAGAGAGACAGAGCATGAACGGGGGAGGGGCAGAGAGAGAGGGAGACACAGAATCGGAAACAGGCTCCAGTCTCTGAGCCATCAGCCCAGAGCCTGACGCGGGGCTCGAACTCACGGACCGCGAGATCGTGACCTGGCTGGAGTCGGACGCTTAACCGACTGCGCCACCCAGGCGCCCCTCAAAACCACTCTTGAAACATCTCAGTCCCAGCTTTGACTTGGAACTCTACCTGAATCCACCAGCTTCCGCTGGCCGCTCAAAAAGAAAAATTCCACAGAGGAGCCTGGCAGATAGTCTTAAATCTGGCCCACGTGTCCGTGAATATGTTCAAACCCTGGCTTTCCAGATACATATACAGTCTGGAGATGGTCTACCAAGTGGGGAGGCATTCTAACACCCAGGCATGGGTTAAATGTCACCTTAAAGGTGAAGCAGAATTTTAGGGCCCTGATGAAAATGTACAGAACAGACTATATATTGTCTTAAGGACAAAGTGTTTTTCCCTTTGTCATCTCATGTGAGCCTCACAACAACCTTTGTGAGGTGGCTGGACAGCTGTCAATGTTGCCTTATCAGTAGGCAAGCACAGGCTCACAGATGAGCATTTGGGCCAGGATCACTCAGTAGATGGGAGAAGCCAGACTGTAAAAGTCAGATCTTCCTAGGAGTTCATACTATGGTACCCAATACACTTGCTGGTGAATTACTGCATTCCTCATTTCTTAGAAATGATGATTCACTTCCACCCAAAGCCTGAAAGCCAAAGAAAAGGAAGCCAGAACCTAAATATGATAGCAAGAAGTAATGCTCAAGGAGAACCACAGGATTCTGTGGCAGCAAATCACTCTTCAAGCTTAACGTGCATTCCCCTTAATGTTCAAGTTTAAGTCCTACTGGCTACTTTTTCTTTATGCTCCAGAGCTTTCCGTTCTAGGACTTTTTTTTAAAGAGTAGTTATATTACACCTCATAGGATAAGACAGAGGTAGAAAACCTGTATCTTGAGAAATGAATGGGAAGGTAATCTCTCATTTCCAAACAGTGGTTTTCTAATCCTTGGGCAAAATGTAGGAAAAATGATTTGAAACATAACTTGCAGAACACGTGGTATATATATATATATATATATATATATATATATATATATATATATAGTTCCTTATGGTCAATGACATTTTCTCACCCAAAGACAAGGGACAGCATTGCTCTTCAGGAATCATTGCTAATCCTATGGTGACCTTAGTTGGCTGGTTAATTTTGCTTCACTGCCAAGTACTCAGGCAAGAACCATACTGGGATTTGTAACCACTGCCTCTATAAATTCCTATACTTGGCAACCTCCTGATGGGATTGTAACAATGTAATTTATATTTTTTGTAACGATGTGATTTAGTTTGAGGGTTCCTTTAGACCATGTAGATATTTTAGTTGGTTCAGGAAGCAGAAAGAAGGAAAAGGAAGAAAGAAAAAAAAAAAAAGAAAGAAAAATCCACCTGCTTGAGTGTAGTTACACTAAAGCTACTATTTCCAATGATGCATAAATATTAAAGTAACTACCCATTAATGAGCTCCTAAGTGACTGGAGAAAAAAATTACATTATCATTTGATACTACTCTTGGAGGGTGCCTGGGTGGCTCAGTTGGTTAAGCGTTAGCTCAGGTCATGATCTCCAGGTTCGTGAGTTTGAGCTCTGCATGGGGCTCTGTGCTGACAGCGTGGAGCCTGCTTAAGATTTTCTCTCTCTCCCTTCTCTGCCCCTCCCCTGCTTTCTATCTCTTTCAAAATTAAAAAACAAAAAAGCCCACTACCTTTTCTTCCCTGTCACCCCCCCCCCCCCGCCCCCCCCCCCCCCCCCAGCATTCTATGGAGGGTCAATACTGGGGAAGATTCTTCTTTTTGCTAAGCAGGTTGATGAGTGGGAGCGCAGCTGGGAGAAACAGGGAGACCAAATGTGTTTAGAGGAGTAGATGGGCCCACTGTGGGCATCTGGTGTGGAGAAGATAGCTTGAGCTTGGCTTATGAAGGGGAAAGGAAGCCAAGAAGGTAAGTGCAGGAGGGTATACTCATGAGAAAGGGGAAAGGAGGCAGCGGCAGCTGCCACGGAGAAATTTGAGAAAAATCTTTTAAAAGGGTATTAAGGGAACTTCACTGTGTAATGCAAAACCTCTTACATTATTGCCCTGGAAAGTAGCAACTTTAGTGAAGGCTACACTCCTTTTCAATGCTTTTGGAGTTGATTTCTGTTATTAAAAATGGGAACATGTAGAGATGAGCCTTAGATGGAAAGTAGGGCTGCCCACAACATGCAGTTATTTAATGCACTTGTTCACAATTTATAGAGCGCTGCCATGGACCAGGTCCTGCTGTAACGCACCGCCTTGTACTTCACCCACTGTGCATCCATCATGTCATTTAGATGTTCTCACAGCAATTGGTCAGGTGGGTATTATTTCATTTTGGAAAAGCCCAACCAGCATCCTTAGCTCAGTGGTTCCCAAAGTTGGATGTTCATGATAATGTGCAGAATTTCAGACCTGCCCCTAGAGATGCTGAGTTAGTAGTTCTAAATCCTTATTTATTTATTTATTTATTTATTTATTTATTTATTTTTAATTTTTTTTTCAACGTTTATTTATTTTTGGGACAGAGAGAGACAGAGCATGAACGGGGGAGGAGCAGAGAGAGAGGGAGACACAGAATCGGAAACAGGCTCCAGGCTCTGAGCCATCAGCCCAGAGCCTGATGCGGGGCTCGAACTCGCGGACCGCGAGATCGTGACCTGGCTGGAGTTGGACGCTTAACCGACTGCGCCACCCAGGCGCCCCAGTAGTTCTAAATCCTTGTTTTGGATAAGCTCCCTAGTTGAGATGTTTTGACTACTCTACTTCAGGAAATATGGCTTCAACTTGTCAAAAATCCATTTTCTTAAGCCTAGGTTGTGGTGGGGGTAAGTTGTATATGTATTCCTACTAGCCAGAGACCAGAAGTAGCAATAAACTAAAATTCTAAGAAAAATACAAAAAGGGACCAGCATGGTTGTGTGGACAGCTCTTTATACATGGAGTTACTGCTTAATGTTATTTTTCCCTTAGAGATTATGTTTGTATGTGTGTGATAAGTGTCAAAAGCTGAACTAAGTTTCACATTTGCAGGTTTTGAACACTCTGAAGACAAGTATGGTATCCCTGGTCCTCCTCAGTCCTTCTCATATTGTATGGAATTGGATAGGAGTGATCTTCAAGTTCTATTCATGATTATCTTACCCAAGAGGACAAGAAAGGAAAAGAACAGTTTTCCTTTCCTGCTATGGGTTCCTCTGTTTGGAGGAGGAGTCATCCTATGTTCAAGGGGTTCATAAGGAACATTTTAATATGAACAGTAAGGTAATTGAGAGAAACATTGTGGTAGTTAGCACAAGCTCACCTGAGGAATGTTTTGATTTCTATTAGTCAAAGCCCCTCTACCCAGGTTAGACAAGGCAGTTGAGCCAAAATTAATTAGGCCACCCCACTCCTGGATGGATCTTGGGGAAGTACATTGATGAGCATCTCTATTACTAACAGCGGAGGGGGAGATGGACCAATGAAGAGATGATTAGGAGCTGGGAGGGACAGCAAAAGCACTAAACAGACCAACCCCTGGTCACTGGGCCATGCATACATCTATTCTGTTTGTATGAGGTCCAGAGACCCGCCCCTATGCCTGGTTCTCCAATGGACAGGAAACCTGACATTATAGTAGCTGAGTTGTGATCTACACAGTGGTACTTAGCACTGCTGTTTCTGATGGGCCAGGAAACATGTTAATGGATCAGCTTTCAGTTCATATGTAGCAATGGGAGAACCAGCAAGAACATCCAGGTACAGTGGCTTAAGGTGAGAACCATTGCTATAAACATGTATGGTACCCTTTTGATTATCTTGGAGCTTGGTAAAAGAAGTCCAGTTGGTTCTGGTATCAGGTGGCCATGGGCTTTAGGTAAGCCTCACCCTTAGTACCAGGGATGTGAATCCTGATCAGTTTTAAGTCAGTCACCAGGAACGGATGGATGACATAATCATGACCGATAAAATGTGGGGGTTACATTGCTTAGAATGCTTCTAGAAAAGATTGTCCTTGATTTTAAAAAGAGGGTGCAAGAAGTAGTTTTTTTTAAGTTTATTTATCTTGAGAGAGTGTGCATGCACGAGCTGGGGAGAGGCAGAGAGAGAATTCCAAGCAGGTTCTGCACTGCCAGCGTGAAGCCCGACGTGGGGCTCAATCCCACGAACCAGGAGATCATGATGTGAGCTGAAGTCAAGAGTCAGGTGCTCAACCAACTGAGCCACCCAGGTGCCCTAAGTAGTTTCTAGGGATTTACGTGTTGTAGAATGATTTGATGCTTAGGGTCCTTGTATAGCCATTTTGCCTTTCTGAAAAACAAGACCAAGCACAAAGCTAACACTACTAACAAAGTAGAAAAATGGAAAGAACCTGTGCTCTTGATATTTTCAGATGCCAGATTGACTACCCTGGAAGCTCCCTATCTTGTGTCTTCATGTTACATGAGATAATAATTTTCCTAATTTTTGAAGCTGTCTTGACTTGCATCTTCTTGCACTTGCAGTCTAAAGTACCCAAAGTGACAAGTCTGTCACTAGCCTCCCATGTATTTTTCTGAGGTCTAGAAGCACATGAGGTAATTTGTCAATGAGGCATGCTGTATGATTTGGGGGAGTGAAGGAGCTCTGGACTTGGGTTCACGAGCAATTGATTACCTGGGTTTGGGTTAAGTCATGCTCAGCCTCATGTTCGTCATCTATAAAATCATAATGATGTGTATTTCAGGGTGGTCGTAAAAACCAAAATAATGTCAGTGACAGTACTTTGTATACAAATGTGAGTTCCCTTTATCAGAGGATGCTCTTGAAAGAAGATGCACTTAGTCTCCAAGTTTGCTCCAACGTCCAAATTTTCACATTCAGTTATTTCACTGTTTTGTCTTCACAACGGCATTATTGAATGATGTAAGTCAGGAAGGAGCACAATTAGGATCAGCAGGATTCTGACAGGCTCCCTCTGAGCTCAGTGGAAGGAGTATCATCACCACCCACAGGACAGGATGTCATGGTACCTGGGTACTTGGGCTACTTACATCACTAGTTTCCATGCTATTTTGAGACATTTTAAATTTAATTTTGAGGCATTTTCAATTTCAAGTCTGCTTGCAAACTGATTTTGGCTGGGTGGGGTAGTTGTATACAAACCTGTACAACTACTTTGATTGTTCAAACACAACACAGTTGAAACTTCAAATATTCATTTTGTTCTCGATGTGATATTTAAGTGGAAAAGTTACACATATTTACAAAATAGTTTCTTGAATTTTGAATAACACCTGTCTCAAAACTTCAAAATAAAACCAAAACACCTCATCAATAGATATATTATAAACATAGTTTTTATTCTTTTCTTACCTTCAATGAAAAAGGCCTGATGCCACCAAAACATTTTCTTGAAACTCAGTATCTAAACACAGAACTTGAGAGCCCAATGATTATTTTTCAAGACAAATGCTGAATAATTTATATTGCTTTTAAAAAATAACTAAGATCTATTTTTATTACTTCAATTTCTTCTTAAAGTAGCAGTATGCCCTCAGATTTTTTTCATACAAATCTAAAATATATCTAGTAGTCCCAAGTGTTTTGTGTTTACGTTTGTTCTAAGTGTTTGTTTCATTAAAACTTTTCAGAAATAAGTGCACTTCTAAAGAGAAAATAAATGTGAAATAAAGACAAGAGGAAATAGTCATGGTTATAGAAAAACAGTTGTTCTGAATGTTCTGGACCTTAACAACTCAGAGAGAATGTGTTTAGATGCTAGGGGGTCTCTCTGCTGATTCAAATCTCAATTCATTAATTTATAGATCATCCAAAGAAAAATCACCAGTTCTTCTAACCAGTAGATACTGCTTGATTGTTTCATGGTTGTCTACAATAAAACACCAAAAATAAATGAACTTAATTTAAATTCACAGATTTACATGAAGATATATAGATGTTTTAAAAACAGAAAGAGTATTCTATTATGGAAATAAATGATACCCTATCTTAAGCCTTAGCAACCAAGAAAGTTTTGAGTATTCCACATGTTATTTTCCATTCAACTAATAGCTTATTAAATCGGCTATATATGCCATTCAGAAAAGGTTGATTGATAAGAAATTCCTTGTTTTCAGATAGCACTATGCTCCAATGAATTTAAAGACTTAAAGCTATGTTCATAAGAAAAGCATAGAAGAAAAATAACATAACTTGCTTTAATACAAAGGTTTTTTTTAATAAAAAAGTCAAAGTCTACATTAAATCAGGAAATCAATAAATCTGAATTATACAAGCTTTCTATATACTTAGAAAAACCAAAAACACAGTTTATAATAAAACTCTTTAATTCAAAATAGAGTCTAATTTAAAGAAAATGTCATTATGCCCAGTTGATTAGATTGGGTTTGTCATTTAAATTAAATGGTTCACCTGAAATATGGTTAAGTGTATAATAGAGAAACTTCAATCTGAGGGGTACTTTGCAAATTAGCTAATTTGCATCATGAATCAAACTCTTAGCTTCCAAAGGGCAGACACAGTCTTTAATTGCTTTTAGATAGGCACTTAAGAAATGCTTTTGACAAGGAGGAAACCCCAAAGATTGTGAATCACTCTGTCAACTCCGGGGAATAATGAGACTCTAAACAAAGTAAACTTTCCAGAACTGCCCTTCCACTGCCAAGAAATCATAACTATTTCCAAGTTCTTACTGCTAAGAAAAATGAGGGAGATAGAAACCAAAATGCTCTACTCTTACTCGATTAAATAGTAAACTTCAGCTCTCTCTCTCTCTCTGTCAACTTGAATTAATGACACTTTTCTATACTGAAGTAGTTACTATATTACAACTAGAGAGTGATGTAATTTCCTCCTATCTTACTCATTCACTATCACACTAGCAAAACAGTCTGTAAAAAACAAAAAAGGGGGGGGGATGAGGTGGGGTGAGAAAATCTTATAAAAGTGAGAAGTTACAGAGTTTTAAAAATCAGATGTGGTTATAATATAATTTGACCAGAGTTGGTCAAATTGAGATAACCCCAGAATTGTAATAGTTTTCTCCTACTCAGCCACATGATCCAAACAAGAAAAATGGAGATGAACTATTAGATGAACACATAGTAAGTACCAAACAAATACTAGGAAGGAAGGAAGGAAGGAAGGAAGGAAGGAAGGAAGGAAGGAAGGAAGGAAGGGAGGGAGGGAGGGAGGGAGGGAGGGAGGAAGGAAAGAAGGAAGAAGGAAAGAGAGAGACTAGGTGGAGGAAAAAAAAAACCAAAACCCAAACCTCAGGATGGCCCTGCTGAAACACTGTGGAGCTACCTCGCAGCAACGTTTATAAAAGCTTCTGTAGATGTACGTAATGATGCTATACAGTGCTTCCCCATCAAGAAGAACACACCTACAAATAAGTCATCATTTTAGATTTTGATCACAGGTAATTTGTAATGGTTGTAACTGCTATATCTTTAAAAAAAAAACAACTTATCAATTAACAGTTAAGACAAATGTTAGGCCATTCTTTGATAAAATGTTGTTCCTCAACTAGTACTTTTGAAACCAAAACCTCAGAGAGTCATTTTAGAATTAAAGCATTGAGCTAGAAAAGATTATTTCATTCTTAGGGAAATAGCTGAAGAATTTGATGCTGAAGGCATCCCCCCATCCTCTCCTCATAACCCGCCCTTCGCCCCACCTGTGTTTACTTCCTTAATTTCACTTACGTTAACCACAGTGATGTAGCTGAACATGAACAATATTGCCCTTGAATAAGCTTGACCTCTATCAAAGATCTGTCGTGTCCGAATATGGCATTCCCATAGGAAAGGAAAGTCTACTCGGTGGTGAACATCCACTCTGTTCAGGATCTTTGGTACATTTGGTGTGTAAGAAAATAATGGCACAATAATACAAGTACTATCAAAGGAAAAATTTTTCACCAAAAGAAATAAAAGTTAACCGGCCATGATATGTAACAACTTTCTAGAAAACCAAAGTAAATAGGTCTTTGTTCTTCGTAAGTCCATTTACATGATCAGAAGATTGACATTTAAAAAAATAGTTTAATAAAAATACACCAGTTCTACAAGCAGCCTTCACGGTCGTTTCTTAAATTCAACTCACCATAATCAAATCAAAATAATGCCATGTCCTCTTGTTAAAAAAGAAGTCCTTTTGTCACAAGAAAAGCAACTTTACATTTCATATAATACAGTACATCTCCCTATGAATATACAGACTACGTATACAAAGGTCATCAGTATTTCTGAATGCAAAGTAAATATATTAGTGGAGTGCTTGAGTGAAGGTGTTAAACTTCCTCCTTCTTATAAACCTGTCACTCCCAACTGTGGAGTTTGTGAAATAACATGATGATAAAGTCTATTTTTTAAAGAACCAGTGTATTTCCTTTCTAAAATTTCTTAAGACCATTACAGAAATTGTCTTCAGATATATTCATTCTACATATGTCCAAACCAATAGGGCAAGTATTCGAACACCAACTATGGAAGATGGCTTTTTTTGTGTGATTATCTAGACCCATAAGATTTGCAGTAGAACAGCGATACTGCGGTGCTACCTACAGGTTAGCCTACGCTGCTTTGAATGATATGTTTCTCCTGAATCGATTAGAGGTGTTACAGTACAAAAGCCACAGCACACACAGGCAGAATGGACCTTAATACGCATGTAGGCAGTGCAGTTACAGAGGGATGTACGTTTCTTTTATTCCAGTACCTTCATATAATAAAGTTAACAAAAATAATAAAATATTAAAAAAAAAAAAAAAAGCCAGCTGGCACTGCCAACCAATTCCTGTAGTAGTCTCAGAAATCCTAATCCTGTAGAATTTCCTCTTGTGCTCAGAAGCACCACTGTCCGGGAGTATTTCAGTGTCTTGTTATCTACGCCAAGCAAGCCTGGTGATGCAGCTACCTGAGTTCTCTTGGTTGTGGGCGAATGTGATCTGCGTTCATAATTTCCCCGCTTTCATGTAGGTGGGGATAGAGCCACGCTGAGTCAACCCTTCAAACCTTTTATAGGTATAATTGAGAAAAACCCAGTCTTTGGATTTGTAGTCCGGTTCTGTGGTGTTTGGCACTAGAAAGATAGGAAAATTAACCAAGAGCAAAGGAATTTCATTAGTGAAAATGGCAGCATCTTCATCAACTGTTATCAGTGTTAGTTGTGTTACAGTATCTTACCTGGCTGTAAAATATCAGATTCAGGAAAGTCATCAAAATTTGAAGTATCATCAATGCTTTTGATTTCTATAGGGATTGCTGCTGGCCTTTCCCTATAAAAAAGTATCAAGTAGCATGGTAAATTTTCCTGAACTCTTGATTTTCCAAAAAATAACTCTACTTGCAAATTCTGCATGCTATTCTGTAGCTGTCAGAAGAGCCAAGGAAATTTACCGTGGCCTTGAACACTGTTAAGTGGATTTCATAGTTGAGTATGGTATTTTATTAAAACATTACCATTTACTTGGAGTTTCATTTCTTTGTACCCAGACTTTCTCATGCTGTTTTTTTTTTTTTTTATTTAAGTGGAAAAATAAGACGTAAAGAAAGGGAAAGTTGGAACAGAAGAGATTTTGTCCAAATGATTTTATAATTGTATAAAGTATGCTGGACATTGTGGGTACTGGATTCTATCTAAGTAATTCAGAAATAGAATTCTTCTATAGAGGATCCATACATTACAAGTCATGTGTAGAGGGGGGCACCTGGCTGGCTCAGTCAGTGGAGCATGTGACTCTTGATGTTGGGGTCATGAGTTCGAGCCCCACACTGGGTGTAAAGATTATTTAAAAAAAAAAAAGATATTTGGGGGAAAAAAAGCACTTTGGGAAATTAAGAGGCTCATAAGGTCAAAGGACTAGACATGTGTGATGAAATCTAAATCCAAAACCATATAAATTTTAAGGGAATCAAGGACATCAGGTTAAAAAAAATTAGTCATGTAAATGCCTTATCATGATAAAAATGTTTAAGTACAGAAATAGTTATTTTTTTAATTAAAAAAAATTTTTTTTAATGTTTATTTATTTTTGAGACAGAGAGAGACAGAGCATGAACAGGGGAGGGTCAGAGAGAGAGGGAGAATCTGAAAACAGGCTCCGGGCTCCGAGCTGTCAGCACAGAGCCCGACGCGGGGCTCGAACTCACGGACCGCGAGATCATGACCTGGGCTGAAGTCGGACGCTCAACCGACTGAGCCACCCAGGCGCCCCCAGAAATAGTTAAATGAAGCTATCCATTTCTATTGCTTCTATTTTTTTCAACAAACACTTGACTGGATGTATTAGGTGCTAAGTTAACAAGGCCTGTTATGTAAAAATGTATTTTTTTCCCAGAATCATTCCAAGTTATTTATAGTTAATGTGGCAAATTAATAAATATATATTAGTTTAGTGAAAAGAACCATAGACTTTGGTGTCCTAATCTCTTGTCATTAACCAGCTGCATGACCTTAGATAGACAAGTCCCTGCTCTACAACTATTTCCTTACTGTCAAGGTAAGAGATTGGACTAGTGGTCTCTAAGTGTCCTTCCAACTGTAAAAAGGGGGGAATCCTACTTCTGTTCAGTGAGATGAGGTAGGTACAGAATAATGCGGCACAGCAGTGAAGAAGAAGAACCAGGACTCCTAAATCAAACTACCTTGGTCCAACTCTGGTTAGGAAATTCTTGCTAGATTATTTATTACCTGTGGCACTGAAGGCAAATTACCTCTCCATGCCTTAGTTTCCTCTTTTGTAAGATAGACACGATAATAATAGTACCTATTTTATGGATTTACTATGAGGATAAGATTAAAAGTGCACAAAAATTAACAACTCAGAAAACAACAGATGCTGGCTAGGATGTGGAGAAACAGGAACCCTCCTGCACTGTTGGTGGGAATGCAAACTGGTGCTGCTGCTCCGGAAAACAGAGTGGAGGTTCCTCAAAAAATTAAAAATAGAACTACCCTACGACCAAGCAACAGCACTACTAGGAATTTACCTAAAGGATACAGGAGTGCTGATGCATAAGGGCACTTGTACCCCAATGTTTATAGCAGCGCTTTCAACAATAGCCAAAGTATGGAAAGAACCTAAATGTCCATCAACTGATGAATGAATAAAGGAGATGTGGTTTATATATACAATGGAATACTACTTGCCAATGAGAAAGAATGAAATCCTGCCATTTGTAGCAATGAGGATGGAACCGGAGGGTATTATGCTAAGTAAAATAAGTCAGTTAGAGAAAGACAGATATCATATGTTTTCACTCATATGTGGAACTTGAGAAACTTAACAGAAGACCATGGGGGAAGGGAAGGGAGACAAAATAGTTACAAACAGAGAGGGAGGGAGGCAAACCATAAGAGACTCTTTTTTTTTTTTTTTAATTTTTTTTTTCAACATTTATTTATTTTTGGGACAGAGAGAGACAGAGCATGAACGGGGGAGGGCAGAGAGAGAGGGAGACACAGAATCGGAAACAGGCTCCAGGCTCTGAGCCATCAGCCCAGAGCCTGACGCGGGGCTCGAACTCAACGGACCGCGAGATCGTGACCTGGCTGAAGTCGGACGCTTAACCGACTGCGCCACCCAGGCGCCCCAAGAGACTCTTAAATACAGAGAACAAACCGAGGGTTATGGGGGGCGGGGGAGGCAGGGAAAATGGGTGATGGGCATTGAGGAGGGCACTTGTTGGGATGAGCACCGGGTGTTGTATGTAAGTGATGAATCATGGGAATCTACCCCAAAACCAAGAACACACTTTACACACTGTATGTTATCCAATTTGACAATAAATTATATTAAAAAAAAAAAGATTAAAAAAGCACAAAAGTACTTAGAATAGTGCTGGACATACAATAAGTGATCAAAAAACACTAGCTATTATTACAGTTATTATGCCTAGCACATTGTAGGAGTTCCAGCGAAGATCTGCCTGAAGTGACACAGAAGCTGTCTTGAGAGAGGAAAAGGAGCTGGCCAGGCAGGGCAGGAGCAGGGACAGGAACAGGGCAGAGGGAAGAGCATTTCAGTAGAATGAAGTGCAATTGATAAAGCCCTGAGGTGGGAGGAGTGGGAAACACCACACTAGATGCCACTGCTACAGATGAGGAAAGAGCCACCCCCGCGGTCCTGAAAGCAGTTAAGGATCCTGAATTTTATTCTAAGTGCAAAGGGAAGGAAGAGAACAGCACGATCAGATTTATGTTCTTAAACTGTCACTGTGTGGAGAACAGTCCAGAACTACTGAAGGTGGTTTGGCCATTAATTGAATAAAGACAAATGCTCACAATGAACAACTTCAAGCAAATTCTTTTTTTTTTTTTTTTTAACGTTTGTTTATTTTTGAGAGAGAGAGAGAGAGAGTGAGCACAAGTTGGGGAGGGGCAAAGAGAGGGAGACACAGAATCCGAAACAGGCTCCAGGCTCTGAGCTGTCAGCACAGAGCCCGACACGGGTCTCGAACCCACCAGTGGTGAGATCATGACCTGAGCCGAAGTCGGACACTTAACCGACTGAGCCATCCAGATGCCCCTACTACAAGCAAATTCTTACAAGTTACTTGTTTCATTTCACTTTTGCCCACAATGTTTAAAAAAGGCACTGTATCTTCTTATAACTTCATAAAGAAAATGGTATATTAGAGAGAGGTACAGTATACAGTGTGATGTAATAGGACAAAAATGAGGGGTTATAGTGTGAAATATAAATACGTCTCTGTTGTGCTAACATCAGCCTGTATCACGTAACTCTGAATATAAAAGTTGAAACAGATGCACAATATGTGGTTTTCCCCTTAAAGTGGACATTAGCTAAAATGAGTCATTTAGCTATCATCAGTATAGTCTCACCCCATATAATCCAGAAAACACTGATTTAACAACATTATAACTGTGTTACCTCTTGTATTTAATCTAGTAGAACCAAAGACAAATTGATTGCTAAATCCAGTAAAAAAAAAAACAAAAACAAAAAAAACAAAAAACAAACAAAAAAAAAACCCAAAAACCCGTTTTTACTTAGACCTCTCCCACTCACAGCCTATGAACATACCTGATGTGCCCCCAGTCTACACCTTCAAAAAAAGGATGACCTTTTATTTCTTCAACTCCACTATTTCCAATTCTGTTTTCAGAATCAATACAAAATCTAGAAAATGGAAACAGAGAAATGATGATATGCAAATTACATCTAAAGTACTCTATTTGCATTTTTTTCAAACACTTATTTTTCTTCTCGGTTTACCAAAGTTAGCTGTTTATTGTGGGAAATGTGGGAGAAAATAGAAATCCTCTGTAATTGCACCGAACAGAGATAACTTACTTACTGTAAACAGTGTGAAACCATTTCCTTTTAGTCTTTTATTACGATTTTTACAATATGTTAGTATAGTAGTCGCTGTTTTAGGGCTATATATTTTCATTTAATATACTGAGAAAACTTCCCAAAACTATTAAATATTCTTTTTTAACTTCGTTTTCTAAAATTTGCATATAGAAATATTACACTCTATGTAGTCGGTCCACTATTATTGAATACTTTGATGGTTTTCAAGTTTTCATTACTAAAAACCTATCATGATAAACATATTCTACCTAAATCTTTACACACATCATCTGCACAAGCAACATTCTTAGAATTACTGGGTCAAAGCTCATATACAGTTTAAAGATTTTTTTTTATAATATGCTGTCAATTAGCTGTTGTCATAGGTTGTCCCAATTTATATTCCTTGCAGCCATTCACAACAGTACCAAATACTTTATCTTAGTTGAGAAACAGAATGAAATCCTTTGCTTAGAAACAATTTCCTACATAGACTCATGATATAAAGTAGCAATTTTCTTCCCCTTTTCTCTTTAATGAGAGCGTCCTTGCATTCCAACAGGAGTGACCTTTGAAACAATACAAGCCTTCTTCCCTCCTTTTTTTTTTTTTTTTTTAAGTTTATTTATTTATTTTGAGAGAGGGAATGAGCACGTACTGGGAGGGGCAGAGGGAGAGAGGGAGAGAGAATCCCCAGCAGGATCCATGCTCTCAGCGTAGATCTCAACTCAGGGCTCAACCATGACCAGAGCCAAAACCAAGTTAACCTACTGAGCCACCCAGGTGCCCCACCCCCTTCCATCTTCTTAACTCTGTTTTTGCTGCATGCTTCCTTTTAATTGTTTGCAGTTTTTAAAAAAACACCGTTTCTTTATTGATCTTTTTGACTGTATAGATCAACAGTGATCCTTTTCTTTCCACAAAAGTAAAATGGGATTTAATCTTTTAGGTACCTGTGATGATTTAAAATATGACAAACTCCTCTAGGGAATTAACCACTAACCTAAGAATTAAGTCCTTGGCTTTCTCAGATATAGGAACCTCTGGAGGAAATACCAAAGTTTCTTTCCAGTTCATCACTTTTCTATATGTTTCTTGAGGAGTTTCAGAGCAGAAAGGTGGATAGCCTACATATCAGAGAAAACAAAAGTTTTATCAGCTTTCATTATCAAATATTCTATACCTACTACATATGTGCCACAAGAAACACAACAGTGCTAAGTGCTCTATTCAATAGTAAAAAATGTCCCCATTCATCAATTTGTAATCAAATTGCTAATAAAGGCAATAAAATAAAGGATTTAAAGCACTGCCCCCTTTACCTGAAAGGCCATGCAGATATAATTTTGATACAGGGGAATTCTGGTTACATACCCTCTTCCTGAATCCCTACAGAGCTCACTGGTATTTATCGTGTATTTAACATTGGGGGATGTCAAAAATTGGTTTAAAAGAGTTCAGATATTTTAGCCCATGCTATCAGCAGTATGTTTAATCAGGGGCACTCACAGAAATTTATACAGTATGTACATAAGCAGATGATAAAACATACCTATTAGCATTTCATACATAATCACTCCCAAAGACCACCAGTCACACAATTTGTTGTAACCAGTCTGCATAAATACTTCTGGAGCAATGTAATCTGGTGTCCCAACTGTGGAATATGCCTGCAAAGGAAGAGCTTATCAAACCAGCATACTTAAATATTTTTTGAAAGATCTGAGAATGGCTCACTACTGGAAAAAGCAATATATACAGAAGTTAATTTTTCATTTAATACTTGTTTTGCATGTTTATCATGTAGAAAGCTTAGGAATAGGAACCAAGCCAGATAATATGTTATTTAAAATATGATTTCTGCCCTCCCAAGAAGCTCAATTAAGTTATTTATATATTTAGCCATAAATCCTGTGGAAATGAGTAAAGGGAGAGCTCACTAAAGCGGACTTGGGATACTAGAAGGGGGAGCTATACTACCCGCTGTCAATTACAGATCCCATCAGAAGAATCATCAACAGGGAAAGAATCCTCAATCACAGCCCTAACAGTGAAGAGCGCATACTACACCTCCTATGAGAAAACTTGCCCTGCAACTCCGCCAAGGAGAAACCTTCACCACCTTGAACTCTTGCTCTTTTCCAATGGACTTTTGCTCAAAACGACCCCTTCCAAATCCTCGTCCTTCTCTTAAAATACCATTCCTTTTCTTTGCTGGACTGGCCAATGGTTTTGCCATAGCTTGTATGTCTCAAATTGCAATTCTCTGTTATTCTCAAATAATTCATTTTTGCTGGTAAAGTAACTGTTTTATTTTTAAGGTTAAAATCCATTTCAAAAAGAATAAGGAGGTTGAGCCCAGTGGGCCTGGGTTCCCCACTCACTGCTGATGTGTTCTCAAGCAAGTTATTCAACCTGTCTGAGCCTCAGCTTCTGCTTACAGAAAATGGGAGTTATAATACCTGTCCTAACTCCATTGATAGGAGGACGAAACAAGAAAAGGAGTGTGCTTTGTAAAGTGCAACCAGCTACATATATAAAACATCCAGTCTTTTCATTATAAACCTAATTCCAGGGCATTTCATTCTTAATTCATATAAAATGTTACAAAGACAATTTCTTTAAGGCAGTAGTTCTCAACTAAGGGCAGTATGCTAGGGACTATTTGAAAACGTGTGACAGCAGATTTCGTCATTCCAATGACCTGATGGGGGTGCTGACTGGCATTTAGTTGGAAGGGGGCAGCGGAGAGGCGTTGGGGAGGGGATGGGAGGGTAGGATACAGGATTTAAAGAATTTCCTGCCCCAAATACTAAGAGTCCCTCTGCTTCTCCCTTGGTAAATAAACATTGATAGAAGTCATGATGATGGCCACGAGAATTATAAAACATGTACAGGAGTAATCACCTGTGAATGTTCTGTAAGTAGAATTCCCACCATATTTTTAAGCACTATTCATTTTTCCCCTTAAAAGTAGGAAATACTGCAATTCTTCTCTCAGTTGTAAAATCTGATCTGAAAGCGGCACATTTAAAAGTAGAAGGAAGTTTTTGTGATTAATTCACGGCTCCAAATATTAAAAAAAAATTTTTTTTAAAGCTTTTAAAAACACTGAAATGCTTTTACAAACACAGAAAACTTGCAATTAACTACGTGGGCCAATGAAAGAATGAGCTCAATCATACACAGGTCATCTTATTGGTTTGAGAGGGTATCAGACCTTTCAGTCTATTTGCCTTACCCAATACTCAGAGAAAATACTGAATTAGTTTCCCTGTCATCATTTGGTTGAATTTAACAAATATTTACAGAGTGTCTATATGGGCAGGCATTGTATAAGAAATCAGGAAAACAAAGTCAAAAGGCACATTCCTAACCCTGAGAATGTTTATGGACCTAGTTAATAGCATAAAGGGAAAGAGCAAAGGGCACAAACAATTCTTATATTTGCTAAGTAATAAAGGAGAAATAGTTTGGGTAAACACAGTTTTATCCCACTTCCATTAAAAAAAGTAATGGAGTTTATCTGTAGTAAAGTCTGCTCTCTAATTTTATTTTATCTGCTTTACTGCAATACTGTTAACATGCCAAACTTCCTATTTACTTTATCTATAAAGAAGCTCTTAGAGACACACAATCACCTTACTTATGCTAATTGATATGTTATTTCAGAACAAGTATGAAAAATGGAAAACACAAGGCATTCACTACAATCATACTCATATCAGTGAGTTTTATATAAAGTGCTAATTACTAGTAAACAGATGACTTAACAAGAGATATGAGCCATAAAATAAAGTTAAATCACAGAGTTAAAATTAGCAGTCACTTTACGGGCAAGGCAATGCTACAGAGAAACTAAGAGAACTACGTGATTCCAGAAGAAGTTCTATCATTGCTACAAAGTAAGTACTAATCATTGTGAAGATATAAAATGATCCAGCGAAACCCCAGTGAAATTTGAGGACTAGGATAACCTTTCTTAAAGACATGTCTGACTTACCAGTTGTCTCCTGTTCTTCTTCCATGTTTCTGCTTTCCTCTTTGAGTTCATGTTCTGAAATGCTAATGTCAACAAGAGAGAATTGTAATCACGAGGGAAAAACTCTACCAAAAAAAAAAAAATTCAAACATATACAAGTAAAATACATTGGTATAAGGAGTGAGGGGAGAGAGAGAAGTTTTAGTTCTTAACAACCAGCTACACTATGTTAACCTGAAAAAAAAAAAAAAATCAAACTTACAGAAGTCACTTGGCGGGTTGTGTGTAAGGTTTCTGTAGAATTCAGTCCTATGAGCTTTCTTTAATCCCGTGCATAAACCAAAATCAGATAATTTTACATGACCCTAAAAAAAAAATAACTAGTAAAATCAAGATTGTATTAACTTTGAAACAAAGCCTTATTATAAATTTTTCTTTTAAATGCAATCATTATAAACATTCTTAGCTTAAAATTCATATAGGTGATATGTAAAATTAAAAACATTTGACGATGATGATTTTTAAAAGTAGAAAATGTTAGAAGATAAAGATAGCCATACTCCCTTGATGTCATTTCACTCCAGAGTCCTGTCCTATTACATCATTCTATGACATCACACAGTTGAGTGATGACATAAATTGTAGTTGCCCATTTCCAATCACAAAATCAGCTCTATTACTCCACAAAATAATCAGCAACCCAATATTTCACCAGTTTATTCACATGCCTTGGCATCCAATAAAAGGTTGTCTGGTTTAATATCCCGATGGATGAAACCCAACTGGTGGATTGCATCTATTGCCAGAACAGTCTCTGAAATGTAGAACTGTGTTTCCTCTTCTGTCAAGGTATCTTTTTTCATTAGCAATGTCATCATGTCACCTAAATAAAGAAAAATAAGTATCAGGTATTAGAAACACCTCAAGCTTTCTCCACATCTCTACAACCTATGCCTGATTTTCACATTTTATGACCCACCCAGTATATCTCCAACCGTTTCTAGGGCCAAGTAAAAAAAGTTACATTGCATTAGCAAAAGTTAAACGACATCTAATGATTTTAAGGTAGAAAGTATGTGAAGTCAAATCAGAGCAGAGATGATCATGAAGTGATATCCTCCACTCAACATCCAGAATAGGATAATATGCTGAACTATGAAAATGAATCAGAGTAAGCACGCCAGAAATGGGATGTATTCTTTCAAATTGAAGTTCCAAATATATTCAGCGCTCTTCAGTCCAGCAAAAATAGAACATCATCCCACTAAAAGACACTCTTTTATTTTCCAGGAATTTTTTCTTTAAAAGGGGACAAAGAACAAACAATAGTGAATTTACAATTCAGAAATGACAACTGTTAATATTTTTCATGATAGTTCAAGTCTTTTAAAAAACAACAACAAACATGTGGAAGTGTTCTTCATCCTCCATATCCTGTTTTATTCCCCTTTCCCTTTTTGTTGAGTAACCATGATCATGGATTTGGTTTGGTGGGTAACCTTCTAGCTTATTTTTAAAATATGTTTTCACATATATATATATATGAAATATATATATATGAAATATATATATTGATGTATGAATTTACAGCCTTTTACATATTTTTTTAATTACATAAATGGTACATGTAATTCCATAGCTGGCTTTATTACTCCACTGTTTCCGACATTTTCTTATTGAAACGAATAGAGCTCCTGACTTTTAACAACTGTAAAATAATTCATCACCTAATCATGCCATATTTTATTTATTCAGTCTACTAATGGTCATTTATTTTGTGTGCAGCTTTTCACCGTCACAACAATGCTGCAACGAACATCTTTCACAAATCTGTTGTGCACATGTCAGGGAGAATCTCCAGGGAATACACTGGTTGTAGAATTGCCGGATTGTAGGACACATGCACTTTTCACTTCACTGGTATCTACAAACTGCTCTCCAGAAGAGTTAGAGATTAATTTACGTGGAAGAGAGGCCAGTTTCTCCCACAGCCTCATCAGACTTTTAATGTTTTTACTAATCAGATGAGTGTGAAATGGTATCTCATTCTTGTTTTAATTTGCATTTCCCTAATATGAGCAGAGTTGAATACTTTCCTATATATTTATAGACTAGCCTGAGTTTCCCTTCTGTATATTGTCTATCATTTGCCCATTGGGTTTTGGGTTGTTTGTCTTTTTCTTTCTTTCTTTCTTTCTTTCTTTTTTTTTTTTAGTTTATTTTCTTTAAGAGAGAGAGCACGAGCAAAGGAGGGGCAGAGAGAGGAGAGAGAGAATCCCAAGCAGGCTGACAGTGTAGAGCCTGACACTGGGCTCAAGCTTCAAACCATGAGATCACGACCTGAGCGGAAATCAAGAGTCAGACGCCCAACCGACTCAGCCACCCAGGTGCCCTGGTCTTTTTCCTTAGTGACTTTATTGTTCTTAACTCTAGACTTGTAACAATCTAACTAATTATATACTGTAAACCCAGAATGGTAGTATATAAAATGGTAGTATGTAAAATTTAAAAAGGATTTATCATTCCTTCAAAATAATTTGATTTGTGGTAAAAATTAGATTATGGGAGGAACTAGAGGAAAACCATGACTGCCTTTGTAAAACCCCACAGCTAGGAATGTAACAGCAAACCTAATCGACAGGATAATAATTACATATAAAGATGTGCTTGCGTCAGTCTGTCATTGGTATCATGTTTGCTTTTACCTCCGGGGAGAAATTCCATGATCAGATAAAGGTTCCTCTTATCTTGAAAACTGTAAAACATCTTCACCACCCAGGCACCATCTGCTTCTACCAAAATATCTCTCTCTGCTCGGATATGGGCCACCTAGATGAATGTATTTTGAAAAAATAATTGCAACACATCATACATTTTTCCAGTTCACCTCTTACAATTATCCATCCAGTTCCTTAATGGTTGTGAAGGGAAGGAGGAGTTGTAGAAAAGATTTGAAATATATACGCATGTTCATAATCTCATTACATATGGAGAACCTCCAGAAACAGTTTATTTTAGCTTTTATCTTTAGGCCTGGAAAAGTGGAATCCACAAGTTCATTATAGGAAGCTGAGGCCTCTGAGGTAGAAAAATGATTAGTCCAAAAACTTTCCAACCAGAATCCCCATTTGCCAAGGATCTTGGCTTTGTCATACACATTTCAGGCCCTGGCCTGACTTTTACAAGTTAAAAGTAGTAAGCAATGCCTTACAGATTGCTATGACAAAGTCATGGTCCTCAGCAAACTAGTTTTAACTGTTATTGGTCAAAGAAAGGGCCTTTTGTGGTGGTTAAATGTTTGGCCATTTTTTTTTTGTAACAAGTAGACACATTTATAATAATTTTGTATGATTTTGCTAACTATAATAACTTTATGTTATTATGTTAATTAGAAAACCTCTAGAATATCTATAAACATGATATACAGCAAATTAGTGTAACCTTTGGGGGTTTTGCTACTCACTTGTCAGACACACAATTACTAGGGACACTTCTATGTGAACATTTTATAGTCTGAAAAATTTTCTAAACGGTAATTTGTTGGGTTGGTATAATCAATTTTCAGATGCTTTTGCATTAATATATTTATACATTCTTTTCAAAGATCAACAATAATATTTGATTTTATCCTTTTGCTATTCCCATTGTGCATTATTATGAATTCTGGCCCAAAGCACATGAGAACCCAGATTTCATAAGTCTTTTCATGATAATGAAATATGATCTGCTTAAAATGTCATATTTGGGATTACTGTATTTATCACCTGGTGCAATAAATGCTCTGAGGGCAAAGCATAGGAACAACAGTTGAAAACTAAGAACCTGTTTTCTGGTATCAAAAACCCTTACAACCTCTCTGGATTATGTTTCATAAAGTGAAAAATGGTATCAAAATTCTTACCCATTGCCTTTTACAAAGCATTTCTGGGTTAGTAAAGGAAAAACCTCAAACCTTTGATGCTGCATCTATGGTGCTGTCAAGAAAAACTACATCATAAACTTGGCTTGATTATTTTTAAATGCTTTAAAGTCAGATTACAGGAAGTTTTCAAAATGGTCCTGTTTTCAAATAATAGGAAGTTATCACACATAGTAATCTGGTACCACAATATCAGGGAGATAATGTGCTACTAAATTTTGTGGACTGGTTAGTATTAAAGTAAATGTAATAAAAACTTAAAGTAATGACCTTTTAGAATTGAGTGGGAAAAGGTTTTCTAAAATGAAATTCAGTGGTGGCAAAGGCAGATTAATTTATGGGGGGGGGGGGGAAACAGTAAGACAATGCAAAATAGACTCGATGTTTGGGCTCCGGTGGGATTTTCCCTGCATAGGAATGAAAAATGGTCAGAAGCTCTTCAATCTCTGGCAAAATATTCAAGATTGGTGCTATCCAATAGAAATACACTGCAAGCCACATATATAATTTAAAGATTTCTAGTGGCCACATAAAAAGTAAAAAAGAAACGGGAAATTTTTTTTCTTTATTTAAAAAAAATTTTTTTTAATGTCTTTACTTTTTTAAGAGAGAGAGAGAAACAGAGCACAAGTGGGGAAGGGGAAGAGAGAGGGAGACACAGAATCCGAAGCAGGCTCCAGGCTCTGAGCTGTCAGCACACAGCCTGACATGGGGCTTGAACTCACAGACAGTGAGATCATGACCTGAGCTGAAGTCGGAATCTTAACCGACTGAGCCACCCAAGCACCCCAGGGGAAATTAGTTTTAATAATATAGTTCATGTAACTCCATGTATACAAAATGTTATCATTTCGGTACATAATCAATATAAAAAATTATTGAGTTTTTTTTGTGCAGAATCTTCAAAGTTTGGTATGTATTTTCTATTTACAGCACATCTCAATTCAGACTAGCTATACTTAAGTGCTTGGTAGCCACATGTGGTTAGTACCTAAAGACTGAACTGCTCCTTTTGTCCTTCCTCCAAAACCTTACCCAGGACTAATCCCATATGGCTTAGTTATATCCTGTTAATCTCTTTGTCTCTGAGGCTCTACATCTTGACCCAGACCTTTATTCCTATCATTTCTGTAATTCTCTAATACAATTCAGTATTTCAACCTTCCTTGAGTTCCATACCTCTTCCCTCTAGAATCAGTCTATCTTCAAAAAAGTCCCCTATCATCTCACCTCTGGATGGTTCCTATCACCTTGTTATCCTGACTGAAACTAGGCTGTCTGCTGAGAGTTCTGTCTTCCTGCACAAGGAGTTCTCAGGAATGGCCTGCTTTTCTTTCACATCTTACTTGGTGAGGCGGTAGGTTTCCTGCTCATTTTCATGCTGCATCTGAACCACTGTGACACTTTCCTTCTCTGCAACTCTTTTGAAGTGCATGTTGTAAAATTCCATCAGCCATCATCTATCCGCACAGCTATCATTCATAGAACTCCCAGTCAATCCCTCTCATTCATGACTTCAGCTCATGGCTCACCAACTTCCTTTCCATCTTTTCCACTCATGGATAGATTTCAACATCCATAAGGATGAACCATCAGCTACACTATCTATTGACTTCTTCCTCATCCTCACTGATCTCTTCCACCACTGCATGTTGGTCAGCCACCCATGGTAACCTTCTCATTACAATAACTGTATCCCCTCTAAAATCTCAATTTCGAGGACCTTTTTTTTAATGTTTATTTTCTATTTCTTTTTGAGAGAGAGAGGGCGCAGGGGGGAGGGGCAAGGAAGGGAGAGGGACAGAGGATCTGAAGAAGACTCTGTGCTGGCAGCAAAGAGCCCGATGTGGGGCTTGACCTCAGGAACCAAACCATGAGACCATGACCTGAGCCGGAGTTGGAGGCTTAACCAAATGAGCCACCCAGGAGCCCCCTCCCTTTTTTCGATGTTTATTTATTTATTTTGAGAGAGTGTGAGAGATAGTGAGAGTGAGAGAGTGCATGTGAAAGTGAGGGGGAGGCAGAGAGAGAGGGAGAGAATCCCAAGCAGGCTCTGCACTGTCAGTGCAGAGCCCAACATGGGGCTCAATTCCAGGAACTGTGAGATCATCACCTGAGCCGAAGTCAAGAGTTGGACACTTAACCAGCTGAGCCACCCAGGTGCCCCAAGGAACTCTCTTTCTGATCTCCACCTTTTATCCTTCCAGATCTCTTATTCTTGTACTTCAATCTCCCTTCCATGGACTCTACCACTTTTTCTCTATCAGTCTCCTCACAATCTCATTTCTTTTTCTATCCAGCCTAGATTCCATCATTAGGATCACTCTTACAAATGCTTTAAACTCCCTCGTCCTCTTCCTCCATTGTATTTGCCTGGGAGAACATCAACCCTAATTAAACTCAAATTTCTGTCTATTCTGTACCTACCCCAGAGCAACTAAGTATTACTACAGAAAAGTTACCCAACTATGCTAACTGGTTTCACTTTACATTCCTGACTGCCGATCTCAATGGGTATTCAACTGTATTTCCCTAGCAAGCCTGCTTTCACACCATTCAAATCAATAGTTGTGACTATTTCACAAATTCTCTCTCCTTACACCTCCAACTAGCTATCTACTAAGGCATGATGGCCTCACTTATTTATATTCAGGCAGGAACTTGGCACTACTAAATCAACCACCTGCATTCGTTCCCACTTTCTCTGCCTCTCCTTCCTGTTTTAGTGGATAGGTACATGTCTGCTCCTACCAAAGATCAACTCTTCTGTCTGCCAGTGTATTCCTATAATTATCTGCTCTCTCCTGCATCTTCAATTTTCTTTCTAATGGATTCTTCCAATCAGCATCAAACACTTCTGTCTTAAAAAGAAAAAAAAAAAATCCTCTTTACCCTAAATCCCACTTTACAAATCTGTTCTTTGTTCTGCTTCACATGAAAGATTTATCTGTGCTCACATTCTCCACGTCTTGCTTCCTTTTTGCTTTCTGTTACACTATTTCAGTCAGGCTTCTGCCCCCCAATCCACTGGGAATGTCTTTGCTGAGCTATTAACCTCCATATTGGGACATCCACTGGCTTGTCTTCCTCCTTGTACTCTCTCTGCAGCATTCAACATAGTTGACCACTCACCTCCTCCTTTAATATTCTTCTTTCTTCTCTTGGCTTCCATGACACCATGTTCTCCCAGTCTCCCCTGCCTGATAAGATGTTCCCTGTTGGTCCCCTTTGCTGGTCTCTCTTCTGCCTATTGTTCTCTAGGGCTTGGATCCAGTCCCCCTTTCTTTCTCTAACCAGATTTGTTTTCTAGGAAATTTCATCTTGTCCAATTACTTTAAATATGATCAATACATTGATGGCTTCCAAAGGATATTTCTAGTCAAACTTCTCTCTGTATTCTAGCCAACTGTCAACTCAATACCTCTTCTTGGAGATCTAACAGGCAGCTCAAACTTAATATGCCACAAAAGAGAGCTCTTCATTCCCCTGATCTCCAAACCTGTTCTTTTTTCATTCTTTTCTAAATCAGAAATGACACCATCATGTACCCCGTTTCTAAGTGAAACTCTAGGTATGATCCTGCTTCTTCTATTTTTTCCTCATTACCCTTACCCCTCCTCTCATCCCCTAATATAGAGGACATCACAGAAAATCCTGCGGACTCTTCCACTAAAACATACACTTAATCTGTCAGACTTTTCTTCAGCTTCACTGCTGCAGCCCCAGGATAAGCCACAATCACATTCTGGCTGGAGGTGCCACACAGTCTCTTACTGGTTTCTCCGCTTCAACTCTTGTTTCTTCTGTCAGCAAGCAAAGGGATTGATTCATCTTTGTAAAACATCAATGCCACGCCTCTGTTCAAACAAAAGTGTCCTCCCCTCGCATTTAGAATAAAACCCAAACGCTCTGCCTTGGCCTTCAAATCCCTGCGTAATCTTGTCCCTGCCTACCTCTCCCACCACTCTTCCTGCACTGAATTGTAGCCACAGTGGCTTCTTTCTCTTCTTTGAGCAGGACAAGACTATTCTTGCTTCAGGGCCTCTGCATTTGCAGATATTTGTTCTACCAGATCTTTATCTGTCCTTCTTTCTCATTACTCAGTCTTTCATCAAATATTCCCTCTTTAGAGAAACAACCCCGATCTAATTCTTCCTCCTAAACCCAGGTCATCTGCATTGATTTACCCTTTTGTTAAAACTTTTGTCATAGTCTTTCTCAATCCTATTTGAAATAGCTGTCTGCCTATCTCCCCACTACTAGAAAAAAACAAGGATCAAAAAAGAAAAGAAAAACCAAGGATCAGGTTTGTCCTGTTAACCACTGTATTCCCAGATCCTAGAGCACATTATGGGCACATCTGGCACATCACAGGCACCCAATAAATACTTGTTGAGTGCATGGACTAGAAATAGTGAAAGAACGCAGTGAAAATTCAAGAGGGCCATGTTTAAATGAAAATCAATAGTATACTGCTGTAATAGCCAAGTAAGCTTCAGGTGGGGCTTTCCTCAGCTGCCACTAAGGTGCTTAGTCCTTCAGAGGAAGCTAAGGCCACATTGGGGTGAGGCCCTCAGTTCATCCAGAAACTAGCACCGGGCCAGACATAGCACTCATCTGCACCATGGCCTCCGTCTCGGGGCTCCCCTGCTCCTACTCAGCCCTCATCCTGCAGGACCATGAGTGACAGTCATGGAGGATAGGATCAATGCCCTCATTAAAGCAGCAGGTATAGATGTTGAACCTTTCTGGCCAGGCTTGTCGGCAAAGGCTCTGGCCAACGTCAACATCAGGAGCCTCATCTGCAAGGTAGGAGCTGGTGGGCCCGCCCCAGCAGCCGGTGGTGCACCACGGGGAGGTCCTGCTCCCTCCACCATGGCTGCCTGGCTGAGAAGAAAGTGGAAGCAAACAAAGAAGAATCAAAAGAGTCTATGATGACATGTACTTTGGTCTTTTTGACTAAACCTCTTCCTCAACCTGTTCAATAAAAAGCTGAACTGGTAAGTAAGCTTTAGGCAGACACTAAAAGGCTGAAGTAAAGAATTAAGTAGAGAGAGGTGTTATCTTCCCTCTATATCTCCATTGTTGAGTCCTTCCCTAGTATATAGAATCAATTTAGGGTTCTACAGAGTGTCCACCCAGATTAGACAGAGGCGAGTACATAAAGTAATATTATTGATGTTTTCAGATTTATGACCAACCCTTAAACTGCGTTAAAGTCACAGGAAACATGGAGAGTCCAGGAGTATGAAATCAGAGGGGTTACAGATTTTGGAAATATGTAAAATCAGCAAACTCTCAGGAGACCGGTCTTGCTTCTAACGTAACAGGGATAAAGGAAGCTGAGAACTGTCGTTTATTTTCACTGAAGTCAGAAAAGAAGGTATTTTGTTATGGACTGACTGTTTGTGTCCCTCCCAAACCCTCCAAACTCCTGTGGTGAGGCCTTAACCCCCAGGGTGACTGAATTTGGAGATGGGGCCTCTAAGGAAGTAATTAAGGTTAAGTGAGGTCATGGAGGGAGAGGGGGGATAGTGTCCTTATACGAAAAGATCCCAGAGAGCTCACGTTTTCTCTCTGTGCACACACCAAGGGCACTTAGTGGGAAGCTATCTGCAAGCCAGTAAGTGCGCCTCACCAGAAAGCAAACCCTGCCATGACATTGATCTTGGACTTTCGGCCTCCAGAACTGTGAGAAAATAAATTTCTGTTTAAGCCACCCAGTCTGTGGCACTTTAGGCACTCATGACAGCCTAAACAGACTAAGGCATTAAAAAAAAATTTTTTTTATGTTTATTCATTTTTGAAAGACAGAGAGAGACAGAGCACAAGCAGGGGTGGGGCGGAGAGAGAGGGGGACACAGAATCTGAAGCAGGCTCCGGGCTCCGAGCGGTCAGCACAAAGCCCGATGCCGGGCTTGAACTCATGAACCGTGAGATCATGACCTGAGCCGAAGTCGGATGCTCAACCGACTGAGCTACCCAGGTGCCCCTAAGACGTTTTCAGATTATAATTTGGAAGAAATTTTAACTTTCTTGAGAATTGAGAAACAATGAAACAAGCTATCAAAAAAATTAATAGGACTATATATAGTAAGACATGTAGATTCCTTTTTATAAATTCCAGTATTTACATTTACTCTAATACCTAGTCAGTGGTGCTCCTTTGGTTACATGTGTTAAAGAACTCATACCTGCTCTTTTTCAAGCATATCAGCTTTTCTCAATATCTTCATTGCATAGATATGGCCTGTATCTTTCTTCTGAACCAGCCGCACCTAGAATGTAAAAATTGATCATACTATCAATGTTAAATGGTCATTACTATTGATTTAGGAGCAAAAGGTAAGTTTCTTTAAAGAGATCAGTGGCAATTTGCCACTGCTTATATTTTAGGAATTTCATTAAAATTAAACTATTTTGCTATATTAAACTATTTTAATATATATTTTAAACTATCTGAATGAAGATAGATACTTTCAATAGCAGTGCCTTTAGAAAAGAAGTAATCTCGGGGCACCTCGGTGGCTTAGTCAGTTAAGTATCCGACTTCAGCTCAGGTCATGATCTTGTATTGGGCTCTGTGCTGACAGCTCAGAGCCTGGAGCCTGCTTTGGATTCTGTGTCTCCCTTTCTCTCTGCCCCTCCCCTGCTTGCACTCTGTCTCTCTCTCAAAAATAAACAAACATTAAAAAAAAAAAAAAAAAGTAACCTCTCCAAATGCTCCTCTTCCTATAACTTTCAGAGACTCAAAGTCATCCAAGCCAAGTCTGGTCCTCTTGAGCCGTAAGAACTCTGTTTCCTTTCGGGCATGCTGTGATCGGCGTAACTTTTTCTATTAAAAAAAGAATTTAAAAAGATGATTTTGTTTTCAATGAAGGCTATAGTGTTAAAAAATGAGATACATCAAAATGGAAGTATCTTAAATATTATTAAAAGATGAGATATATAAAAATGGGAGTAAAGTATCTTAAATATTATCTTAAATTTACCAAAGTCGAGTATTTGTTAAGCATGGAAAGAATAAAGCAATCTTAAGAAACTTTTTCATTCTTAACAATTGATAAATCTTATTCTTCAGGTGGATTCCATTAACTATTTTACCTTAATGAGCTCATCACATATTTCATCTACATGCTAACTTAATTTATAAATAAAAATTAAACTTTAGGAAATGCTAATAGTATTCTGATAATGAATTTTACAGTCAGGCAATCTAATTTGCTTCACTTCCCTAAATTCCAAGGCTGTTCTGTGACAACTACTGAGACTTAGGACACCAAAATAACAAACAGCATGTTTCCATAGAGATTTGCTTTTGACAGAATTTTTTCTTAGATAAATTTTAATAAACTCCTTGAGATTTGGCACACAACTTCCTAAAAATATGAAACTACCAAAAAACATAATGATTACATGAAGAATTCGTTAAAATATTCAAGTCAGTAATTTCATAATTCACTCTCTAAAAGTCACCAAAAAATAACTGCCATTAATAAGAAACATTATGAAATACCTGAAGGTTACATTTGGAATAGGCATTTATCTCATTGTTCTAAACCTCATTTTTCCCCTTACCAAACAAAACTATGTTGACATTCTGTTAGTTCCTAGTTGAGGCAACATACAGTGGGAAATAAACAAAATCAAAAAAATTAAGCACCTGTTCATCTTCAAATGAACTCTACCAGGCTTTCAGGAATTCCATTCTGAAGAAAAGGCAAGTCAAATGACCATAACAGCTCAGAAACACTGCTTTTAAACACAGTACAAGGTATATCCATTGAGTAGTCTCTTACTATTCCTGTGTATATCTGCTTTCAAAAAGGTATGGCAAGCTATCAATTAACTGGGAATCTGTAAATGTGTATCCCCAGTGCAATGGAATTCTGATACTTTGAACAAAGTTAATCTAAGAAGATGAAATCCGGAAATGATGTCTTCATATCAATGGTGGAACCAGTGAAGATTTCTTTTTGTTCAAAAATGCTCCTTCAGTGATTTTTAAAAAATAACCGAAATACTAATAAGACAAAAAAGCCCAAAAATGTAGCTTGTTTTTTTTTTTTTTTTTTTTAAATGTTTGTTTTTCAGAGAGACAGAGAGTGTGAGTGGGGAGGGGCAAAGAGAGAGGGAGACACAGAATCTGAAGCAGGCTCCAGGCTCTGAGCTATCAGCATAGAGCCTGATGCGGGGCTCAAAGTCACGAACTGTGAGATCATGACCTGAGCTGGAGTCAGATGCTTAACCAACTGAACCACCTAGGAACCCCCAAATGTAGCTTGTTGTAAGACTATAATTTACACCCCCCCCCCCCCCCCCCCCCTTGTTCCCCCCCAAAAAAAAAAAAAAAAAAAAAAAGAAAGACTATAATTTAAAAAGGCCACATGGTGGCACTATAGTATCATGTCTTTCAAAGCAGCAAGGAGGGTTAGGGGGGTTGTTTTAAGTATATAATTGAATAAATGTAAGAATTTCAGAAGACATTCTGGACTGTTGACTTTATGGACTATAAAATGTAGTAGAGTTGGGTGTACTTTCAGAAACTTGTCTAATCTAAATGAAAAAGATGACCTCATTACATACTTTAATAAACTGTGCTCAAAATCAACAGAAGAGAGGCCACTAAAGAAAATAATTTTCACTAATATTTGATAGGTCATGTAATGCGGCAAGCAAACAATGTTTATATAGTTTGGGGCACAGCTGTTTAATGGCAAAAAGGGAAAATTACAAGTATATAGAGCATACAATTTTACAAAAATGGGACATGACTATAACATTGTGAGGTTACTTTTAAAAACAGAAAAATGAAAAACCTATTTCATGATCTATTAGTCTTAAAATCAGTGTTGCAGTCTGGAGGGAGCTGAAGCAAGCTAGTGTTAAAAAAATATATTGGTGATATCATGAGCAGAGTAATGTATAGAATCGTTCAATCGCTATATTGTACACCTGAAACTAATACAACACTGTATGCTAACTATACTGGGAATTAAAATAAAAAACTTAATAAGCTAAAAAATACATATATCGATGAAAAAGCACATTGATATATCTGTTCATGACTTGTGTAGATTAAACAGCCTTGAAAAACAAGTAACATTTTTGTGGTAATCATATCCTTTCTCACCAAACAGGACAACAAAATCTGGAAACACATTTAACATTTCATGGCTCCCTTTAAAAGCAGCTTAAATTTGTCTGTTTTGGTTTTCCATGAGAGTGAATAATATTGCATGTCTGATGGCAATTCTTAAGTAAGATGAAATTAGACATACATCGTTTTCTTCCTTTCTCCATTCCTTTTTAAATGAGTGTTCCCTGGGGTGTCTGGGTAGCTTAGCTGGTTAAGCATCTGACCCTTTATCTTGGCTCATGTCATGATCTCAGGTTCCTGAAATCAAGCCCCACATCCGGCTCTGTGCTAACACAGAGCCTGCTTGGGGTTCTCTCTCCCTTTCTTTCTGCCCCTCCCCAAGCTTGCACACTTTTTCTCAAAATAAATAAACTTTTAAAAAAGGGGGGGTGCTCCTCAATTCCTCAAATTCTTGATCTGTGGGATGTTCAGTTTTTATATAAGACAGGGTACACAGAAGTTCCGAGATAGGAAAGAGCTCAGTTGGCAACTTCAATTCTGCAGAGACATTCTACATGATCACATTATATGGTTTATTTTTTACAAACAACTTTCACAAATTACTTCACCAAGATTTTCTATTACAAATGAATTAGGGATAAATATTACTTTTCATTTTAAAACTAGTTTTTTTTAATGTTTTATTTTTGAGGAAGAGAGAGACAGAGACTGAGCAGGGGAGGGGCAGCGAGAGAGGGAGACACAGAACTTGAAGCAGGCTCTAGGCTCTAAGCTGTCAGCACAGAGCCCGATGTTGGTCTTAAACCCACAAACTGCGAGATCACGACCTGAGCTGAAGTCAGACACTCAACCGATTGAGCCACCCAGGTGCCCCTAAAACTAGATTTTTAGAAAACAATTTTATTTTTAAAAAATCCACCCCACATAATGATAGCTCCAACATATTTTATATTAAGGATAAGAGAGGATGTCTATTTTATACAATTTGACATAATCTAGGACCTAGCATGGGCCTAATAATAAGCATTTGTGGAATTAAAATATCTTCACAGAAAAATGTTAGAAATTTTATAGTTATTAAAGGGCACTATTTGTAGGTATAAATCATATGACACTTTCTACAAGTTCTTTAGAAGAATTTAGGAAAACAGTTTTTATTTTTTTTAATGTTTATTTATTTTTGAGAAAGAGAGAGAGAGAGAGAAACAGAGTGGGAGTGGGGAAGGGATAGAGAAAGAGGAGGAGACACAGAATCCAAACAGGCTCCAGGTTCTGAGCTGTCAGCACAGAGCCCAACATGAGGCTTGAACCCACAAACCGTGAGATCATGACCTGAGCTGAAGTCAGACACTTAGACACTTAACTAACTGAGCCACCCAGGCACCCCAAAAATATTTCTAAATGTATTCAGCACTTCCTGGTGCAGACCAGCAGTTGCAAACTGAGAGTTACAAACTGTATGCAACCTTGAAAATATTTGATTTGGCCTGCAAGTTGTTTTTAGGACACTTGAATTATTTGCCGATATTTTAAAAACCAGGTGATTTCACATAAAAGTCCAGATTTCCAGTTTCTCCTGAAAAACAGGAACTTGGCCACACTCAGCCAAAGTGGCAGTCACTCCCCCTTTGATAGACATCAGGTCTCTACCTTGTCAGCATCCACCACTGATGCCAGTCATCAGGGGACATGCAGAATTGGACTGGTGCTCCTGTTCTTTTTTAGGAAAGTGAAAGGTGGCAGGTCTCTATCAAAATATAAACGCGGAGGACCAAATATTTTAGAAAGAGAAAAACAAAGAATCTATTTCTTTGTGGAAGTGAAAGAATATTCTTAGGAGTTGAATATGCAGATAAAATGTGTTGGGTCAAAAGAACATATAACCTAAGATGTCGCGAAACAAAGCCAGCCAGCTTCCTTCATTTGTGTTATCTGCTTGGCCCCTGGGCATCTGTTTTTATAATTTCACCCTCTAAATTCTGAATTAGGACCTTATGCTTGAGATTTCTGTATCGATATAATGATGTACAATGTACATTAATACAATTATATGATTATTAAGGATAAGAAAGTTATTAATACTAATAAATAAATGTGCGGACAGATGTGCTTGGCCTTATTTTTTCGTTATAATACAGATCGAAACCATTACCTTTCTCACTTAAAGTGTAAAGGATATAAGTTAAATGAGTTTTTAAAATATTATAGTAATTTTACGTAAATAATTTAGATTTTCTAGGTTGAGTCAACTGATTAACAAAGTAACCACCTGTAGTACAAATCATTAAATATATTTTATTTCACTTAAACATTTCCAACAGAAAAATACAGGTAAAGTCCTAGGAAAGGTACAGGGAAGATTAAATAACTGCTTTCAAGTCATCATTTGTTAGACTGCTCTTTGAACATAGAATTTCCTTTCTGATCATTGAAACTGTTGAGCAAATTAATCTAGGTTGTACCCCCCTACTGCCTAGAAAATAAGCGTACATTGCTCAGTAAGCTATCCCAAGGCTAGCCTTTCCACTACATGGTGTCAGTTTACCGTGCTCTTTCCTCTACTGCATCCTTCATAGTTCATTGTTCTGCATTATTTTATATGTATTTATTGCATTATTTTATATGTATTTATTGATTCTTGCGTAAATCTACCTTTTTTTTTTAACATTCAAATCAACTGTTACCTCTTCCCAAACCTTTTCTGATCCCCTGAATTAGGTGGGGGGAAATCCCTGTATTTTTAAAGTTTGCCAGAATCTATCATGTATACATATATTTATATACACACGTACATGATCTCTCCTTCCAGTCAGTAAACTCCTTGAGGGAAAGGTCATTGTTCATTTATTCACGAACTATTTCTTATAGCCCCTGCCAGCTCTGGAGGTATATAGCTGAGTAAGACATTACGGAGTTTCTACTATGGGGAGATATTTTAGGCTGCCCCATGGACACAGACACATGGACACATGAACATTCTGTTAATGCAGAATGTGGGAAGAGTACCCCAAGATATTAGGGAAGATTTCCCAGTGGAACTGAGGCCCAAAGCGAGACCCAGAGCTTCTTAAAGAATAAGAGGAGTTGGGCAGGAGTAAGGAAATTCTAAGTGGCAGAAATAACAGATGAAAGGTCCACAGGCAAGAGTGTGGAAGTTAAAGTAACTCATGGGGCGCCTGGGTGGCGCAGTCGGTTAAGCGTCCGACTTCAGCCAGGTCACGATCTTGCGCTCCGTGAGTTCGAGCCCCGCGTCAGGCTCTGAGCTGATGGCTCAGAGCCTGGAGCCTGTTTCCGATTCTGTGTCTCCCTCTCTCTCTGCCCCTCCCCCGTTCATGCTCTGTCTCTCTCTGTCCCAAAAATAAATAAATGTTGAAAAAAAAAAAAATTTAAAGTAACTCAATATTGGTGGTCAGCATGGAGGTGGGTGACAAGAGACGAGGTGAAAGAGACAAAGCAGAGGCCAAACTGTGAGGGGTCTTGCACATTAATGTTCAAGGATCTACCCTTATCTGAGAGTACTTGGGAGCCCATGAAGGGTGTTAAGCAAAAGAGTGATGTGATCAAACTTTTTATTTTTCTTTTAAGTTTATTTATTTAAAGAGAGAGAGTGCATGTGTGCATGAGAAGGGGAGGAACAGAGAGGGAGGGAGACGATCCCGAGCAGGCTCTGCACTATCAGCCCGAAGCCTGACGCAGGGCTGGATCCCAGTAACCAGGAGATAATGACCTGAGCCAATATCAAGAGTCAGCCCCTTAACGACTGAGCTACCCAGGTGCCTCTCAAACCTGTTTTCAGACAGGAAACTCTGGATAGTGTATGCAGAAAACCTGGAGGTGGGAAGACACCAGCTGGGGGCAGTTGTTCTTTAAGTGAACTGCACAGTAGTCTGAAGTAGGGTAGAGGCAGGCGCCTGGATGGCTCAGTCGGTTTAGTGTCCAACTTTGCCCCGGTCATGATCTCATGACTCATGAGTTCAAGCTCAAACTCGGTATCAGGCTCTCTGCTGTCAGCACAGAGCCTGCTTTGGATCCCCTGTCCCCATCTCTCTCTCTGCCCTTCCCCCATTCACGTGCTCTCTCTGTCTCTGTCTCTCTCAAAATAAATAAATAAACTTAAAAAAAAAAAATAAAGTAGGGTAGAGGCACTGGACTAGAGAACTAGAGGGTTTTAAGATATATTCAGGAAAAAATGTGAGAAGATTTGGCAATTCACGGATTCTTCTTAGAGCCCTCTCTTCTTGTTCCATGCTCTCCGGACACTATAGATACTGTTCACTAAATCTATATTCTTGGAATTAAAAAAAGCTGCCTCTTTAAAGATCTCCATCATAGCAACAAAGAAGCCCATATTCAAATGATGAAATCCATGTTACCTAAGTTATAAAATCATCTGATATCAACAGAGGACAAAGACACTGGGGTTGCCATTATACAGTAATTAGTCTTTCCCTCCCCAACTTTCTTGAGATATAACTGACATAACGCAAGCTTAGAGCGCGATGGTTTGATGCACATATATATTGTAAAATGGTTACCACAAAAAGGCTTGTTAACATATCCATTGCCTCACATAAGTAATTTTTTTTTTAGTATGAACATTTAAGATCCGCTCTTAGCAACTTTCAAGTATAGAGTACTGTTACCTACAGTCACAGTAATTACAGCTAACATTACCTCTTCATCTGCTAATCCTTCTTCTTCCATGGCCACTTCTAATTTCTTCTGCCTTTTCAAAGAAAAAACAATTTAAATTTTAAATACATTCCTAACTATTCCCACTTAAGAAATGTTCACTTATTTATTTGAGTTTACCCCTTCAGTTTGCTATGCTAAAAAAAAAAAAAAAGTCTTTAAAGATGAATCAAAATAATCACTAAGAATAGTTTTCTTTCTCAAAATTAAACCCAACCCAGATTTCAAATCACTTTCTCATACTGGCCAAATGAAAAATTTCCTTCTTAATGCTGCTTAAATCAATGATTAGCAAAGATGACTAATGTTCTAATAAGGAAAATCTGTTATCTAATATTCAAACCACCAAAATCATTAACATTTATCAATATTTATATTGGAAGTATATAAAGGTAACTATAGTGACTAAAAGTATAAATATTTAAGGTGGATATCCCTGTTTGAATCCCAATTCTAATAGCTTATTAGCTAACTGAGCTTGTGTAAGTCCTTTATTTCAAGTCTAAGCTTGATTTCCTAATCAAGAAAAATGTTCAATGCAATTGAGTGTATTTTATTCTAATTCTTTGAAAACTGGAGTCATATATGTACATAAAAAAGCCCACTAACCACCAGAACATTTGCTTTTCTAGGTACAGTCAAGTTCAGGTACTCATTGTTTTTAAATGACACCACTGAAGTAAGTGAAACTAAGCACTGTGGGGATGGGGAGGAAGGCAGGATGACTGGATGAATTAAGTCACTAGGAACTAGGGAGATGGCTCTGATACAAATTTTGCAGCTCATTTCCAACAGAATATTAAGCATTTTATTTCTATCATATTGGTTTTTCCTGAATATGAACCTGAGAGTACTCTTCCTAATTGGTGTTGGACTATGTTAGAATAGGACTGACTTTCCAGGATTTAACCACATGGGAGAGTATCTAAGGGTTGGAGGATTGAAATCATCAAATACATTTTTTAGTATTTGTCCTTTACGATAACATGTCTGAAGGTAGGCACTTTCCTAACCCACCATTCTTATGGAAAATTCATAACAAAAATATCTAAAGCCTGTTCATAGATCAGCACCCCAATGGCAACAACACGTAATGACATGTTCTCTGCCTACTTCGTCAACATTTGTAATAGACATCTTGGTGCTTATCATACTGATTTTAATCTTTTATTTACACACTGTTCTTCTAAGCCCAACCCTTAGAATGGAATAAGCTCTGTGCCTGCTACCATGCCCCTCTGGGAGCTGCAAGGCTGCTTGCTGAATGATTTTGAGCTTTCTCCTCTGTAGAGAGAATCCACAGTGTAAGGGACCATTCATCGGGGACGGCCTATCAATATACAAGCAACTTCACTCTTCTGTCACATCTCTACTGTCCCCTTTCCTCAATCCTTGCCAAAACCAACTCTTCATGAAATTATCCCTGACTCTGGAGAGAGAGGCAGTAGCCTTTGTACGTTTCCACCATATCTAAACGAGAAGACCTGTGACTTCCTGTGCACCTTTCAAAGAAAATAGTTTTCTTCCTAAATGCTCTGATGTTTTGTTCTGATTGGTACTCTATTTGGCTTATGTATTTATCCAGTTAGTTAAGCCTTAAAAATTTATCACATGTAATCGTAAAGTCCAAGCTTTTAATAAATACGAGCTGACTGTTTAATATGATTTCCATGGCACCAAGCTGCAACTGCCTTTTTTTTTTTTTTTTTTTTTTTTTAAGTTACAGCAGATACTTTTATTTTTACTTTCCTTTGTTTGGAAATAGAGGGCAAAACTGAATTACTCAAAGATTTCATCAAGAAAAGACAACAAGCCTTCAAAATTCTGATGCATAACTTAAGTGTCTGCTTCCTAAAAAAGTAGTCTTTCTTTCCCTGGTTCTCTTCTACTTCGTTTACTCTCCTTGGCGACTGGATCATTTCCAGAGACTTTCATTGTATTTACAGTTAATGTAATTACTCATATGTTTGCATTCATTTCTAACTGATTGCGTGGTCTCTATTTGTGTCGACTTTTTGGCGTTTCAGCTTTGCTTTTTCCCTCTTCTTATTTTCAACTGGGGTTTTGTTTTCCTCCTTTCATTATTTTCCTTTCATTAGTTTGGAAGTTACAAACTCTGTTAGTCTGAAATGAATCAATCTTTACCCCTCTGTACGTCGTATCTCTATCATGGAGATACACAGATCTCTAGCAACACTTTAATTCCACTGACTTCCCTCCTGACTGAGAGCCTATCATTGGGAAATATTTTAATCTACTTTAAAAAATGTATAAGACTTTATCATTGTTTTTTTTTCATACAATTTGTGTTGAGATTTATCCACACATTTATATTTAGCTCTGTTTGTGATCACTTTCCTTCAGCCTAAATTGAATCTTCTGGAAGTTCTGCCAATGGTGAACTCTTAGTTTAACCTGCCTCTGCTCCAACCCCTTTCTTCTCCTCCTTTAGGAACTTTGGTTAAAGATACGTTAGCTTTCCTCACTCTGCTCCATATTTAACTCTCCTTCATATGTTCCTACTCTGTGTCTCCAGTTGACTTCTGAATAATTATTGAAGTTTTATTTTCTAGTTCAATTCTCTGTTCAGCTTGTCTGATATGTAGTTAGACCTATCTGACATTTCGTCTCTGGCTAGTCGCCACTTCTGTCAATCTTTCTCACTTCTAAATTCTATTCTACTGTTGTTGTCATGATCCTAATTCAAGCCTCCTTTCCACACGCTGGGACTACATCATTAGCCTTTCCTGTTCCTTCTCTCTCTACCCACAATCCATTCTGTACATCACAACTAAAGTACTCCTCTAGAGAAACACCCATGATCACTGATTCTGTTCAAAAATCAAGGCTCTCTACGCCCATGAGGATATCTACATTAACAAAGCAGTCAAGGGTCCCAGGAAATGCTGAAATCCAGCATGAGCTAAACTGGCTCTTGCTTGACCCAGCACTGAAGGTGATTTCTTCTGTCTGTAATATCCTTCCTCCTGCTCTTTTATCTCTTCCTTCTCCCTTTTCTGCATGTATGATTAATACTGTTCCTTAAGAGCTCTGATAAATGCCACCACCGTTTATGAAGCCCTCCCAGTTGCTTTACTCAAAAGCAATCTCTGCCTTCTTTGACCTTCTCTTAGTGATGCTTCTCACTGTCATGTAATATTTATGTGCATTACCTGCCTTAATAGGGTTTTCTGAAGGCAGAATAACATGTCATTAATGTTTTTATTCTTCCACCCTCATTCCCACTATACATGCTTTTGGATTAGAATTAACTATTCCTATAGTATAAGGATATATTATAATTTCACAGCTGGGAATGTTTTATTTAAAATATCATTGACATGTGATAGAAGGATATGGGTGCAGAGGACAAGAAACCATTCTGTTAAGATAATTAGAGGCACTGTCAGTAGAGGAAACCTAAAAACAGCATACAGGGACCCACAATATTCATATTATTAATGGACAATGTGTTTACACTCCACTTGCAGCATAAGAGCTTCTTAAACCAAACAGAAAATTCTGATTAGCCTTTACTATACCTGGTCTCTCTCTCTTCATGCTGTAAAATTAGATTGCTGTAAAAATTCTCCAACGTGAGCTTGGCCACAGTCACTCTTTCCCGGGTATGGTTGCTCATAGGAAAGGAGGCTGCAGTCCCTGCCGTCATTGCCATAGTAACAGACACTGAAACAACATATAAACACAAATTGTTCAGTAGAAAAACACTTTCTATCCCTCATAGTAAACTCTGGAGACGGTTTAATTCCTACGGAGCAAAACTTTACCGTAACAGTTAAAACATCCAAGTTTTCCACATTATAAAGAAGACAGTGCTAGTAAAGAAAGAGGAAGATACACTATTCCAAAGCAATAGAAATTAATTTTGTGTTGGCAAAACCAGGGATGAATAAGAGTAAGGAAGCACCAATCCACACACAACATGGACACATTTTATACAAAAGGCTGTAGTCAACAAGCATTCAGAACAAGACAGGTTCGATGTATTTTGTTGTTGTTTTATTGATCACTGCAAAAAAATCCACAAGATTTGACTAATACATATGCCTGCACTCAATGTTAAGTCTCCTAAGAGTTAATGTAGTTCAGCTAAATAGTAAGAAGCAACTTCTAGAATATAAATTCTATGAAACATGAAGCAGTGGATCAAATATGCACACAAAATCAGTCTGAAGTAATTCTTATGTATATGTTTTATGGGAAAACAACTTTTCAAAACAAGCCCCCTTTGGATGGAGTCCAGGGTGCCCTATTTCATTCTGAATTCTATGTCATTTCAAATAGCTCTATAACAAGGTCCAGTATACGACTCCAGACTATAAGGTCCATTTCATTTTCAAATGATACTCATTTGAACCAGGCAGAAAACAGAAATGTATGAATCAAGCCAGGTGACAATAGGGATGTTCTGTGGCCTTAACTGGGCCTTGCGGTCTACTTAGTCACTCAAGTGCCATCTTTGAAAAACCACCAGGCAAGCCAAACATAGTACTGGTTTGAAGAAGATAATTGGACAATTAGACAAGATAAGGAATGTAGCAAAATGACTGCTTCACAGGGGGCACAGACTGAACTGTGATGGCTGCTACCAGTGGGCGGCACCGACCATAAGAAACTTGCCTACTACAGTCTACATCTGGACCAAAAAAGACTAGGATGGTTCCATGCATTAAGGAGGTTTTTGCTGATCTGGATGGAGATCATAACAGACCTAGAGAAGATGCAGACTGCCAACAGTGAGCATCCAACGTTGCACTGTTAGCTGGAAAGTATTCCCCCAACCTACACCCCAACACCCACCTCTCCCTAATTACATGAAGATACAGACCTCTGTGTATGGATTTGAACTGCAGTAGACTCCAGGGATAATGGAATGGACCAAAAGACCTTTCTTGTTCTTCAACATCAATCAAGTCAAGTGCAGGTTAATAGTAAGTTTACCTATGACAAATTCCTAGTTCCACTGCCCTCTTATTGGTTTTACATCTCAAAGTACTACAAGAGTCTTAAAGTCATTATGTCCAAATACAACATTATTATTTTAGCCTCACAAACTTGTTCCTCTGTGGACTACTCTAAAGATTTTTAGAACAAGAAGTTGATTGTGTCACTTGTTTAAAATCATTCATGTCTCTTCACAGCCTACAGCAAATCAAATTAGCTTTGCAAGATAAACAAAGGCAACTCACATACACTGAATGGTTGTGCCTATCAGGAATTTTGTGATATTTTATTCACTGATTTCTCCCCTTTTCCTCCAGAGGATTCAAGAGAGTGGCACTTTCTATGCATGACTGCATTTCCTCCTTACAACAGCCCTGCAAGGTAAAGAACTGAAGCTTAGAAAGGTCACATGGCACGGCACCTGGGTGGCTCAGTTGGTTAAGCGTCTGACTTTGGCTCAGGTCATGATCTCGCAGTTCGTGGGTTTGAGCCCGCACCGGGTTCTGTGCTGACAGCTCTGCTGTCTGGAGCCTGCTTCAGATTCTGTGTCTCCCTCTCTCTCCGCCCCTCCCCCATTCGCACTTTGTCTTTCTCACTCAAAAAAAAAAAAAAGATGTAATGAATTTAACTCCAAAACCCAAAGTGGATACCAAGTAATGAAAAACAAGTTCCATATGTATGGAATGTATGTGTATGTGTATACACACAGACACACAGACACACACACACACACACACAACTATATAATTTGATCATGATTAATACTTTCCATTCTAGTTATACATACATACCTGCAAATATATACTTTGTTTAAAAACCAAAGCAGAGCAAAACCTGTGTCTACTCAACAACTCCCAAAGTATTGACCACACAGTAGGCATTCAGTAAATGATGGTAACAACTCAACTCTAATGGATTTTAAATTATATTTTCACATATAATAGTTTCCTTTGGATTAAAAACTACAGAATCATTAGTGTTATGTTAACGTTCAGAAACAAATCCTACTTGAGGGATACAATTACAGAAAAAGCAAATATCCCACCCCTGATCTCAATTAAATAATATCTTTTAGAAAGTAGCCTTAAAAAGAAGAAAAAATTCTTTCCTTCCAGCCAGACAAAATAGGCTTTAAAAATTCCAAATTAAACAAAACCAAGAACAGAAGTGACCAAATTACTACAAAGAATGATCTAGATGAGTGGCACTTATTATATTGCAAATTTATTCCTCTAATGGATTTAACACTGTTCTTTGTCTATTACTAAAGCTCTTTCTTTCCTCAGAAAAAGAACAGGATACAATTTGCAAGTCTACAATTCCTGGACTGATAAAAACAACACTAGGTGCCCTTGAATTTCCTGTTCACGTGTTTTCTCCAGACTCCCCTATTCATTAATGGAGACACTACCAATAGTTAAGTCCAACATTCTTTCGCTTATCAAGCCTGGGGAAAGGAGATAACAAATCTGGCACTCAGGCTACCTATAAATAGATGTGGTGTCTCCAACCATTTACCATCAAACTTCTAAAGTAGGAAAACAAAAGTGTTTTACCTGACTGGCAAAACATACTATTTAACTGGGGGTTTCACCCTAGTTGCCACATACTACATATCAGAGGAAAGAGTATCCTTAATGCTACTGTATTGCCTTATAGTGTACAATTGTTTCTACACTCATTTAGTTGCGACCAAAAAGCCCCAGGCTACAACAGATTGGATACCGCATATACCAGGTCCCTAAAGACACAGCAGCCACAGCTTCTTTTCTCTGGGCAGTATAACCTGAAGAGCAAGAAATTCACTCAGGTGAGGGTTCTAGGCCCAGCACTAAATTTTACTAGTTGTAGTCTTTCCAGCTAACATTTACTGCAAATTTACACTATATGCCAGCACTGCACGGATTACTGAGAATACGAAGAAGGATAAAATAGAGTCCCTGCCCTATTCATGATCTTACAGGGACACAAAGAAGGGAGAAGTTGGCTCTGCAAGAGTTTAAGAGTAGTCAGAGGTTTAACAGAGGAGGAGATACTTGAACTGCAACTTGGGGTGAGTGGGGAGGAGTAAGGGTTCACAAGTCAGATGGACAGGGCAGCGGAGAGAGAGGTGGAAGGGCACCAAAAAGACTGACACACGTGAGTACACAGATGGCTTGAGTATATTCAGTGAAATAGCAGGAGATGAAGGGGGAAGGACAGCTAGAAGTCATGATAAAATACCTTTTTGCCATGTTAAAAATTATCCTAAGCGGGGGCGCCTGGGTGGCGCAGTCGGTTAAGCGTCCGACTTCAGCCAGGTCACGATCTCGCGGTCCGTGAGTTCGAGCCCCACGTCAGGCTCTGGGCTGATGGCTCAGAGCCTGGAGCCTGTTTCCGATTCTGTGTCTCCCTCTCTCTCTGCCCCTCCCCCGTTCATCCTCTGTCTCTCTCTGTCCCAAAAATAAATAAAAAACGTTGAAAAAAAAAATTATCCTAAGCACAAATGGGAGTCATTTAGGGCTTTTAACTAAGTGAAAAGTGACAGCCAACAAACAACATTACTCAGTGCTTACCCAAGTAGCAAGAACTCTTCTAAGAATGTTCCTTGTTTTGATGCAGTTAATCCTCCTGTCAGCAACAAGACCCTAAGACCTGACCTTTACTGCCCACCTGCATGTGCCCACCCACCTTTGCCCCACATTTTCCTTACGTTCTTTCCAGCTATCTCCTCACTCAGGCAAAGGAGCCAAAGGGCACAGCATCCATTGATGGAAACCAAAACTACCCCTCAAGCTATAACGACTGCCAGGGGGAAGAACTTCGGAGGCCCAGACCAGTTTGAGCTTAACCACTGGCTTATACCTGCGCAGTTGGACCATGCGGTGACCGACAGTGACCTCTACCTCACTCTAATGCTAAATTCTCCACCCGAGGAGGAGCACAAGCCTCACTAACATAACCTATAATGCATGTCTAGGCATGTTTCCTTGAGGCACATGTGTGACCTTATGCCCGCTTCACATGTGATGACAAGGGTTCCCTTTCTAAATATTCATCCTAACCCTAAATAAAAGGAACTCATTCACTCTTGCCTGGGGAATCACAGCTTTGGACGTTATTCCCCCACGATCTCTTTATTTGCTGCAAATATAGTTACTTTGTATGACAAGTCCACCCACTGTAGTTTCTATCTGTAAGTCACCAAGGAGCAAACTCATGTCAGTTGGGTTACATAACCACCTCTGAAGTCCGATCTGACTGGTACTTCACGTGATTGTGCTGGTACAGGGAGGTTGGCAAAAAGTCTGGGAGGAGATTACACGGAAGGAATATAAATCAGGTTAGGGGGACTCAGTAACAGTCATGGGTTACAAACTGTGGCTCTGGTCATATTTTGTTTGGTTTGCACTGTGACTTAGAAATTAGAAGATTTCACATAAGAACTCAGATTTCTGGTTCTTCTGGAAAAATCAGATTGGTCAAATATGAGCCCACATTACTGCCTGGAACAGAGAAACAGCAGCCCCCTTGCAAGACAGGGCATAGTGCCAAAGCCCACCAACTGTCTACTCCCTTATGCCCAGAATCCTTCACGCATCTTATTACCTACTTGCTTCCGGTAAGTGTTTGAAATTACGATCTTTGGCTTAGTATAAAACAATGAGGGCCTAATTTAAGATAGTAGAGGCTCAGATATTTAGCTGGAAAGACTGAAATCTATAATTACTTCTGGGGTTCAGATTTGGATAAGTGGGTAAATGGTGATATCATCAATAAGAATAGGAATTATAAGAAGAGCTAACTTGGTAGGGAAAGAAAATAAGTTCGTCTGATTCTGAGTTGTTACCAGACTCAGTTTAAAATTTGTGCTTTTTTTTTTTTAATCTTTTTTAAGTAGGCTCCATGCCTAGCACAGAGCCCAACATGGCACTTGAACTCATGACCCTGAGATCAAGACCTGAGCTGAGATGAAGAGTTGGATACTTAACCAACTGAGCCAGCCAGGCACCCCAAAATTTATGCTTTAAAATGATAATTAAAAATTTTTTTAATGTTTATTTTTGAGAGACAGAGTGCAGCAGGGGAAGGGAAGAGAGAGAGGGAGACACAGAATCCGAAGCACGTTCCAGGCTCCAAGCCCTCAGCATAGAGCCCAACGCAGGGCTTGAACCCACAAACTGTGAGATCATGACCCAAGCCCAAGTCAGACACTCAACTGACTGAGCCAGGCACCCCTAAAATGATAATTCTAAAGATTTACATTTAGAAATGAAAAATAATCCTGTTCACAAAAGTAGCAAGGAGAAGGGGATAAAGAACAACATCCATAAAATACCTAAGAATCCCATGATTAAAAAAAAAAAAAAAAAAAGATTGGCCTTTTCATGAGGAAATCTAATCATAGACTGTGGAAGGAAGGGAAGAATTATTCAATTAATGGTGTTGAAATAACTGGTTATCTATTTAAGCAAGTCAGATGTTCATTCCATTCCAAAGGGCAAAATACATTTCAAATGGTTCAAAAGGGCGAACATAAAAACTAAAAAGGAAAAACAAAACAAAACAAAACAAAACAGGAAATAAAGTAAAAAGAATAAACTTCAAAAAAATTACAAGAAAATACATATGAGTAACTGTCTGATCTTTGAACTGATAAGAAATGTATCCAAAAGAAATCACAATAAAAATCGTGCCAGGCATCATTATACAAAAATTTAGAATATACATATATGGATATCAAACAAGATTTAAAGGACAGTATTTGGGGGAAAAACTGCAAAATAACGTGTATTAAAAGTATACTTTAGTATAAAGGTATATGCTAAAAATAAATTCATTTCTTAAAATGTATGAAAAGCATATAACATAGCTTTTTAAATATTAAAGTTGTAAAAAGAAAATAAGAACCCTAATAATGAATGAATAATACTGATTGACAATATATAAATAAAAATAGCTAACTTCCGGAAAATGTTCAATTTTCCCAAGTAAATCAGACATGGAAACTTTAAAATAATGTATATATTCCCTCTATGAAAAAAACCATAATTTAGAGGGGGCAAACCCTCCTGGTCCAGGCTACCATGAGATGACTTTCTCATATACCATCTATGCTTGTTTGTGTGGATTCTTCCAGCTTTACGGAGATGTAATTGACACTGCATAATGTTAAGATGTACCAAGTAATGATTTGACATATACATACATCATAAAATAATTACAATAAGGTTAGGTATCCATCAAATCATATAGTTGTAATTTTTCTGTGTGTGGTGAGAATTTTTAAGATTTACTCTCAGCAACCTTCAAATATACAAAACAGTATTGTTAACTATAGTTACCTTGCTGTACAGAACATCACCAGAATTTATAATTTACATTTTGTACACTTTGACCACCTTTCCTCATTCCTCCTCCAACTGCCCCACCCCTGAACCCACAGCAACCGCCAATCTATTTCTAGTTCAATATTTTTTTAGGTTCCACATAGAAGTGATATCATACAGTATCTGTCTTTTTCTTTCTGATTTATTTCACTTAGCATAATGTCCTCCAGGTCCATCCATGTTGTCACAAATGTCAGGATGTCCTTTTTTTTATGGCTGATTGATATTCCATTATATCGAAATACCACATTTTCTTTATTCATTCATCTATCAGTAGACACTTAGGTTGCTTCCATGTCTTGGTTATTGTGACTAATGCTGCAATGAACAGAGGGGTGTGGCTATCTCTTTGAGACAATGATTTCACTTCATTTGCAGATACCTAAAAATGAAATTACTGGATCATATAATAGTTCTATTTTTAACTTTGGGGGGACCTCCATACGAATTTATATTTCCAACCAACAATGTATAAGAGTTTCTATTTTTCCACATCCTCACCAATACTTGTCACCTCTCGATAATACCCATTCTAACAGGGGTGAAGTAATACCTCACTTCCAAAGAATATCTTCAAGACTTTTGTCCATTTTTAATCATATGATTTACTTTTCTTGATACTGAATTACATGAGTTCCTTGTATATTCTGGATATTAACCTCTGTCCTAGGCTTTTCTTTGTTGGGAGATTTTTGATTACTGATTCAATCTCTTTCCTTGTTATCAGTCTGGCCAGATTTTCTATTTCTTCAGGATTTGGACTTGGTAGATTGTATGTTTACAGGAATTCATCCATTTCTTCTAAGGTTGTCCATTTTTTTGGTGTTTAGTTATTCACTATAGTCTCTTATGATCCTTTGTACTTCTTTTTTTTTTTAATTTTTTTTTTAACGTTTATTTATTTTTGAGACAGAGAGAGACAGAGCATGAATGGGGGAGGGTCAGAGAGAGAGGGAGACACAGAATCTGAAACAGGCTCCAGGCTCTGAGCAGTCAGCACAGAGACTGACGCAGGGCTCGAACTCACGGACCACGAGATCGTGACCTGAGCCAAAGTTGGACGCTTAACCGACTGAGCCACCCAGGCACCCCCGATCCTTTGTACTTCTATAATATCAGCTGTAATATCTTCTCTCTCTTTTCTAATATTATTTGAATATCCACTCTTTTTTCTTGGTTAGTTTAGCTAAAGGTTTCACACTTTTGTGTACCTTTCCAAAGAACGAACCAACAGTTTTGTTAAACTTTTCTATTGTTTTCCTATTCTCTACTTCATTTATTTCTGCTCTGGTGTTTATTATTTCCTTCCTTCTGCTAACTTTGGGCTTAGTTTGTTCTTCTTTTTGTAGTTCCTTGAGTTGTAAAGCTATGATATTTGAGATCTTTCTTTTTTCTTAGTGGATGCATTTATCACTATAAACTTCTCTCTTAGAAATTCCTTTGCTGCATCCCATAAGTTTTAGTATGTTGGGTTTCCATTTTCAGTTGTTTCATATTTAAAAATTGTTTTCTTTTGATTTCTACTTTGACACATTTGTTGTCTATGAGTGTGTTGTTTAATTTTCATATATTTGTGAATTTTCCAGCTTTCCTCCTGTTCACTGATTTCTAGTTTCATATTACTGTGGTCAGAAAGATACTTGATATAATTCTAATCTTCTTCAATTTGTTAAGACATATGTTGTGAGTGTTTTTTGTTTTTGTCCGTTAGGTCCATTTGCTCTAATGTTATTCATATCTACTATTTGCTTATTGATTCTCTGTCTGGATGATCTATCCATTACTAAGAGGAGGTATTAAAGTTCCCAACTATTATTGCATAGCTATTTATTTCCCTTTAGTTCTGTTAATATTTGCTTTATAGATTAGGTGCTCTGATGTTGGGTGCATAATTATTTACTATTGTTATATATTATCAATTAATTAATCCTTTTATCATTACATAATGACTTTGTCTCTTCTGACCATTTTTAGTTTAAAGCCTATTTTGTCTGATTTAAGCATAGCTGCCCCTGTTTTCTTTTGATTACCATTTGCTTGAAATATCTTTTTCCAACCCTTCATTTACAGTCTGTGTGTGTCCTTAAAGTTTAAACGAGTCTCTTGTAGGCAGTGCATCATTGGATCTTGTCTTTCTAATCCATTCAGTCATTCTGTGTCTTTTTATTGGAGAATTTATTCCATTTATGTTTAAGTTAATTAATGATAGGTAAGGACTTAATATTGCCATATGTTAATTGTTTTGTTTTGTAGATCCCTTGTTCTTTGCCCCCTCTCTGGCTATCTTGTTTTATGAATGATGACCCTTTTTTTGTGGTAATATACTCTGACTCCTTTATCATAACCTTTTGTGTTTCTACTATAGGTTTTTCTTTGTGGTTATCTGGAGGCTTATAACACCCGATTTGAAGCTAGTAACAAATTTAACAATAACACTAACAATTATTGTAGTTATGCTTATTTTTACAGTGTTTATTTTCTAACATTTAAGAATGTGGCCAGTGAGTTTTACACATTTGTATGTTTTTATGATGTTAATTAACATCCTTTCACTTCTGCTTGAAGAATGTAACTTTAACATTTCTTGTAAATTAGATCTAGGGGCATTTCTTTTGTTGATTTGGGGAAACCTTTATCTCTCCTTCATTTGTAAAGGACAGTTTTAGGGCATATATGATTCTTGGTTGACAGGTTTTTTTCTTATAATATTTTGAATATATCATCCCATTGACTTCTGGACTGAAAAGTTTCTTTTGAGAAAGCCACATATAGTCTTATGAGAACATCCCTGTACTGACTAGTTGTTTTTCTCTTCCTGCTTTCAAAATTCTCTTTTTCTTTGACTTTTGATCAAATAATTACTGTGTCTTGGTAGCCTTTTCAAGAGATTCATTGCACCTCCCGAATCTGAATCCATTTCTCTCCCCAAGTTTGGGGAGTTTTTTGCCACTCTTGCTTTAAATGGATTTCTTTCCCTTTCTCTTCTTCTGGGCATTCATAATAATATACAGATTCAAAATACATATTTGCATCTCTTTATTGTGTCATATAAGCCTGTAAGACTTTCTTCACTCTTCATTTGTTTTCTTCTGTGAATAGATAATTTTAAATAACCTATCTTTCAATTCATTAATTCTTTTTTTTTTCCTGCTTTGTCAAGTCTGTTGTTGAAGCTCTCAATTGAATTCTTCAGTTCATTATATTCTTCAGCTCTAAGATTTCTGGGTTTTTTAAAAAATAGTTTCTATCAAAAAACTTCATTGAACTTTTCATTTTGTATGTGCATTATTTTCTGAATTTCATCTAAGTGTCTGTCTGTGTATTCTTGTAGCTCACTGAACTTAAGAGAATTATTCTGAATTCTTTGTCAGTTCACAGATCTCCATTTCTTCAGGGTCAGTTTTTGGAGTTTTATTAGTGTCATTTGGTGGTGTCATGTTTACCTGATTCTTCACATTCCTTTTTTTTTTTTTTTTAAGTTTATCTATTTTGAAAGAGAGAGAGAGAGAAAGAGAGTGTACATGGGGGGAGGGGTAGAGAGACAGGGTGAGAGAGAGAATCCCAAGCAGGCTCTGCACTGACAATGGAGCTGTCTCAATGTAGAACTCAAACTCACAAACCATGAGATCATGACCTGAGCCAAAGTTGGATGTTCAACCAACTGAGCCACCCAAGCATCTCTCTTCACGTTGTTCCTTGATTCCTTGTGTTGGTATCTGCCATTTAGGTAATTGGTCTCTTTCCCCAGATTTTATAGGTTCAGCAGGAAAAGACCTTCACCAGTCAGCCCAGCTTGGGATACTGGACAGATCAGCTGGTAGTATCCATGGGCAGGTAGGACTTGCTATCAGGATCTCTAGTTGGGTGAGGCTGCTGCCCACGCTCTGACATTAGGGTGGGTGCTACTAGCTGGGCTCTGTGGTTGCCTGAGTCTGTTGGCTGGGTTCCATATTCAAGCGTGGCCAATGAGAGGGCTCCCTGACCAGGTGGGGCCACTGGCTGAATTCTACAATTACCTTTGGCCAAGTGTGGTCACAGGTTGTGTTCCCTGGCATAGTGGTGCCACGGTTGGACTCCCAGATTAAGTAGGACTATAGTCTGGGCGCTGCAATCACTCCTGTTTGGGTGGGGTCTTAGGCTGTGTTTCCTGACTGGATGGGCTGCTGGCTGAACTCCATGTTGAGGTTGGCTGCAGACAGGCCTTTGTGGTTGGACAAGGCCTTTGGCTATGCTCTGTAATCAAAGAGACAGCAGGCTGTGCCCTGAGGTTGGGCAAGGTCTCAGGTTGTACTTCACATCAGGTAAGCTGTTGGCCATGCTCCACTGTTTGAGAAGGTTGCTGGCTGACTTCTCTGGTTGGGAGGGATCTCCATCTGTGTCCCGCAGTTAGATGGGCTAGAGACTGTGCTCCGCAGAAGGACAGGATTGCTGTCCAGGCTTCCGCATCAGGTGGGGCTGCGGGCTATGCTTCCCAGTTAGACAGGTGGCTCCCTGCCTGGGGAGGCTGTGTTCAACAATCAGGCAGAGCCATAGGCTGTGCTCTCTTGCAGGGTAGGGCTGTGGGGTGCGCTCAGCAGCTGGGTAGTACCATAGACTGGGCTACAAGGCTATCCAGGCTCACTGTTCCCTGATTATGCAGTGACAGAGGCTACACTAACAGTATACTTAACAGGGCTTGGTTTGGCTCCCTGCCCAAGCAGGGCTGTAGGATAGGCCCTGTGGCTGCACAGATTCTTTGGCCTAGTTTCTTGGTTAGGTGGGACTGGAGGCTATACTGAACAGTTGGGCAGGGTTGTGAATGTGCTTCCCTGCATGGCTGGGGCCATAGTACAGGCCCCACACTTGGTATGGATGGTTGGCAGAACCCAAATAAGGTAGAGCTGTCCATTAAGATCCCTAATAAACAAGGCCACTGTCCTGGCACTGCAGATGGGCAGAGCAGCTGGCTGGGGTCTCTGCTCAGGCACCACTGTAAGCAGGAATGTGGGCCACCAAGATCTGGGCACTGGGTGGTGTAAATGCCATCCCCCTTCTCTATCTATCTGATCCCTAGAAGTAGAGTCCTGCAGACTTTCCCAAGGATCCCTGTGAGGTGAGCCCCGAGTGGACATCCCCAGATGTATCCCACAATGCCGGAGGAGCTGGATGTCAACCGTGGGCTCTCCTTTTACCCACTGGAAAAACCATAGGCCCAGGGGGACCTTCTCGGTACAGCACTGTGCCGCATTGTGCAGCCTGGGGAAGGGGCAATAAGGTCACAGCATGTGGCTCTTCTCAGTCTCTGTGACACAGCCTCACCCCTGGGTTCTGGGATTTTTATAATGGTGCTGTCTACAGGTAGTTGCTAGTTGGTCTTCTTGGAGGGGGGCTGAAGTTGGGGACAATCTATGTCACTAACTTGATGATATCACTCCCTGTGCTTATGTTAATTGGTAGGAATATAACACTTTCTGGTAGGAACTACAGCAATTTGTATTAAGAAACTAAGTTTTGGGGCGCCTGGGTGGCACAGTCGGTTAAGCGTCGACTTCAGCCAGGTCACAATCTCGCGGTCCGTGAGTCCGAGCCCCGCGTCGGGCTCTGGGCTGATGGCTCGGAGCCTGGAGCCTGCTTCAGATTCTGTGTCTCCCTCTCTCTCTGCCCCTCCCCCGTTCATGCTCTGTCTCTCTCTGTCCCAAAAATAAATAAACGTTGAAAAAAAAAAAAGAAACTAAGTTTTGTAGTTTTTTGACATAATAATTTCACCTTTAGGAATCTACCATAACAAAGTAATAACAACTGCAGCAAAAATTTATAGAGTTGTCTTTAAATCAAAGGATTATTTAAAATAGCAAATAAAACAAATGTTTAAAATTAGGTGAAATGAGGGGCGCCTGGGTGGCCCCTGGTCGGTTAAGCGTCTGACTTCTGCTCAGGTCATGATCTCATGGTTCGTGGATTCGAGCCCTGCATCGGGTTCTGTGCTGACAGCTCAGAGCCTGAAGCCTGCTTCAGATTCTGCGTCTCCCGCTCTCTCTGCCTCTCCCCCACTTACGCTCTCTCTCTCAAAAATAAATAAACTTAAAAAATTTTTTAAATTAGGTGAAAGGATTGATGGAATGATGATAGCAAGAAATACCACAGAAACACTGAAGAAAATTTCCCCCAAATACTTAACATGAGAAATAATATTAAGTAAACAGGATACAAAACTCTATCTAGAGGTTATGTATGAACTCAAGAAAAAGGAAAAAGGGAGTCAATTATGGCATGAAATTATGGATAATTTAAATTTTGTGCTTTATCATTTTTTAAATATTCCAATTTTTCCATAAAGGAAAACCAATGATTTGTATAAAAAGAAAAAAAGTATGTAAGAGTAATTGTGTGAGGGTAGACGCAGAAGCAGCAAAAGGGCACCAACCCAAATTTTTCGGCCCACGAAGGTGGTTTTCCAGGTACCACTGTACTTGGCAGTTTCTTCCTATGAACCAAATTCTCACTTCTGGTTTAGTGGAGGACTACGAACAGAAAAAAGAGTCTGAGTCGTGGAATAAAATTAAACATACACCACAAGGCTAATGAGAATTCTGAAAAGTTTTCTAGCCGCATCTTAACTTTTTAGGAAAACAGATTTTTAGTGGCTCCTACTTGTGCATGTTCACAAGGGCTCAAAGTGTTTGTCACTCTCTTCTGACACAGCTTTTGTACTGGGGACTCCAAAGGCCCATCACAGAATCAAAAAGCAGAGCAGCACAAATCTCCCCTAAATTAACTTCAAGTCTTATTTCAGGTAGGGGAGCTACTCCAAGATTCTAAGAAGAGACAAAATGAATGCTCTGGCTTTAAAGGGGCCCACTCCCCTTTACTCCTTTTTTAAAGGACGCACAGCCTGATTCCACACACCAGAACAACCAAAAATGCCTAGTTTGTGCTAAAAGGTGAAGGTCTGGTAGGACCAGAGAAAACTAAAGGGACGACGCAGGAAAACGACGAGTGCTGACAGGCGGTGCGATGCACTGTAAAGGAAATTTGGGGAGCAGCCCAAACACTTGCGTCACTCAGTGGCCCGACTGTAAGAGCTGATCTCTGAACTCCCATCTTTCACTTTCTTAAAAGGAAGCTTCTAACAGGAATCAGAACGGGAATGAGAGACAGAGACAGGAACAGACGGACATTTACCCAAAATGAAACTTGAAAACAGGCTTAAGTGTAGGTGAGGATGTAAAATACAAACTTCCCAAACGTGACTTTAATGAAAAATATAAACTCCTAGTTTAATTTTTCCATACACTCAAAAATATGCAAAGCAGCCGCATCACTCAACAGGCTCAGGAGGGATGTGGATTCCTCCACTGTGCCAGTTTCTTTTAGATGCCTTACTTTTAGTTTTAAAATTACTGTATTATTTTGTTTGCTGCTCCTTGTCAAACGACAACCATTCACTACTCACTGAAAGAGATCAGACTAATTTAACATAAGAGCAAGAAGCAGCAGTGCTTTTTGAGGGCAAAAACTGGATTAGACTAAAAATAAAACATGGTATCACTGAGCTTACAGTTTTAAGATGTAAGTAGCTCTGAGGTACTTTTAGTTATTTTGAGTCATTTAAACTCTCCCAAGAGGCTTTTTGACCATCACAATTGACCAACGAAAACTGCCCCCAGCTAAAAGCAGACTTACCATGTGACTCATAAGATTCAGATATTGTGTTAAGTATGACTTGCCTTCTGCAACCGTGAGAAAACCCAGAAGGCATCCACCCCATTTAAGACACCAGAGTACAAAAATCTTTAAAGCAGAAAAAAACATTTTTAGTGCTATTGACCTGTATTTCATTAACTAATTTTGTAATTAATACCTGAACAGTTGATTAACTATCAAACAGGGTCAGACCATTTTATTGACTTGGGATCTTTATTTTTTTTTTTTTTTAATTTTTAATGTTTATTTTTGAGAGAGAGAGAGACAGACAGAAAGTGAGTGGGGGAGGGGCAGAGAGAGAGGGACACACAAAATCTGAAGCAGGCTCCAGGCTCTGAGCTGTCAGCACAGAGCCCGACGCGGGGCTCGAACCCACAAACACAAGATCACGACCTGAGCCGAAGTCAGACACTTAACTGAATGAGCCACCCAAGTGCCTCCAACTTGAGATCTTTAAAACACAATCCTGATTTTATTTGGAAAACAAATATAGGAGAGGGGGGAAAATGCCTAAAATGGAATAAAAAGCAAATTGTATAGTTAGTTGTCATCAAGGATTTCCTGTAATTCAAGTGAGTGTACAGGCAAATCCTCCCATAAATCAGTTTAGGAGTTCAATTCTGTTCAGCATTTTCTAGACTTCATCACATAAGGTCTAAGGTGGCAAATTTAGTTCACCAATGCGCAAGACTGTTAGAATCCCAGAACTTGAAAACAGAAGCTATGTGATCCAGCCCGTCTCCCTCATTTTACACAAGCACAGCCCACGGTCATGTGGCTATCTGGTGGAAAAGCCTGGACTAGAACCAGCTACACGACCTTCAGGTGGAGCTCCCCATCTAGCCGAGAGTCCACAGAGTGTGGTGGTGGGTCTAGGACTCTGAATTACCCTGCAGAGAAGCTGGCTGTCTGAACACTCACAGCTGGGGCCAAGTCCCAGACTACACGGTATCTATTAGCTCTAACGCTGATGTCCATGTCGAACACTAAATCACTGCTCACTATCTTATGATTACAGATCTGTGGATCAAATCACTGGTTTCTGCCTGCATTTTGGATGACTGAAGAATGACATTTTTTACTGCAAACTTTCTAAAAAACCAAAATATTATGACTAAAGCTTTCTTGAAAGCGATTAGGATTTCGATGACAGAAGTTAACCACTATTAAGTGATCTAAATTTAGCCTGAACCCTACCTCTATCTATAATTATTTCCGTGTAAAACTATTCCCCAAAGTGAGGTTTTCAAAATCTATTATACCCTATGGAATCACAGGCACTCCTTGTCCCTGACACCTGAGCCTGAAGGCATACCTAAGTGGACATATATTCAAAAGTCTGGAATCTGCCGTAGGTATTCTATAACATGAAATAAGGTTTCTAAAATATAAAAATATACTTCTTTTCTTCTCAAACTGGAAATATCTTTTTTCTATTTATGAAAGTAAAACATTTCCTGTAAAAATGTGAAAATATCCAGAAGTATATAAATTGCAACATGAAAGTGACCTCACATTCCTACCTCCCATAATATCCAGTTTTAACTGCTGGGTAACAGATTGGCATTACACTGCCTGGATTTAAATTCTGGCTCTGTCACTTATGAACTCTGAGAGCTCTCACGGTGTCAGTGTCCTTATCTACAAAACAGAGATAATAACAGCATGTGAGAATTAAAAACTAGTGTTTATTAAGTACTTTACAAAGTGTAGGTATTGTTCCAAGCACTTAAAACATACTAACGAATTTTAATAAAGTGGTTGACGGATATATGATATATGTTAAAGCACTGAACAGTGCCTGAGCCTCAGTCAGGTGCTCATTAAATGTCAACTGTTGTTATGATGTTCCCAAATTTTAATGCACACAAACACACACATATATATGGTTTTACTACAAAATGGCTCATATAAACTGTTTTGTAACTTGCTTTTTCCCTTACTGTCTTAATATAAACAGATACACTTTACCTTTTTTAAGAAGCACATGGTAATAACATTTTCCAACATACAATGAGTTGTTTTGCGCTAGACACTGTGCTTTTTGTGTATCATCTCATTTAACCCTCATATGAACCCTAAAAAGGATGTGACATTAATACTCCTACATATTAAGAGGAAAGAAAAGACTGAACTGTATTAAATAACTTGCCCAAGATCATACAGCTAACTGTGGTGGAACTAGGATTTGAACTTAGCATAGCACACTCCATTTTCTATAGTGCCATAGTTTTGAGCCAATGTCCACTAACAGACATTTAGATGGCTCCCATTTTGGAGAGGTATTGTTAGCAATGCCGCAGTGAACGTAGTCGATCACAGATTGTGCATTTTTTCTCTAATTTCTTTATTATATTCTTCTAGACATGCAATTGCTGAGTCAAAGAATATTCACATTTTAAATTTTGATACACACTGCAAGAGTTCTTTCCATAGACAGGGCCAATTGACCATCTACATTTAGACAAACAGATGTCTAATATATGAGAGAGCCAATGCTGGGCACTGTCCATCTTTTTAATTTTTGCCAGCTTGATAGGTTTAAAGAAAGTTTTACTTTTGCTTATATATTTCCTTGACTAAAATGACTTAAGCATATTTTCATATTTTTAAATAATTATTACTTCTTTTATAAGCTGTCTGATTTAAGTTCCTTGCCCACTCTTGTATTGAAAAATTCACTCTTTAACAGTGTCAAACTATATTTTAACAATATAATTATCAAAGCTCATTTTGAGCTATTTTAAATAGCTTAAATTATACCTTAAAGCCAATATTTAAATAATTTCAGTTTATACAACTTAAGAAATAAGTCAAAGCAGGCTTTAATTCATGCAGGAACTATAGTTATTATATTAGAAGCAGGATACCTTCCTATAAATCAATAAGATTAAATCAAAGCTGTCAGACGACTCAAAGGTTGACAATGTAAAGTATAAACAGTTTTCCAAACTAAGTAAGATTTCTGTTATTGGGATGTTACATTAAGACCCTATTGTTTAGGCCCTATTTATTTAGACCAGCACGTATAATTTCTTTTTTTTTTTAATGTTTATTTTTGAGAGAGAGAGAAAAAAATACAAGTGGGATACGGGTAGAGAGACAGGGAGACACAGAATCCGAAGCAGGCTCCAGGCTCTGAGCTGTCAGCATAGAGCCTGATGCGGGGCTCGAACTCACAGACCATGAGATCACGACCTGAGCCGAAGTTGGACACGTAACCGAGCCACCCAGGCACCCCTATAATTCTGTTTTAAAATCATGCCAATTTACTCTTCAGCAGAAAACTTCCCCTCATAAATAACGGTTCTCTGGGAAGCAATTAACCAATGTCCTTATTGTCACTATCAATCCTGTCATAATCATGGCTACTATTCACTAAGCACCTTACCTTCTCTGTGCCAGACAATACTGTGTGCATTACCTCACTTAGTCTTCACAACAACTGTATGAGGTAGGTACTATTTCCCCATTTAACAATTGAGTAACTGAGGCTCCAACAAGTTAAGTTAGTTGCCAGGGGCCCCTCGATTAAAAAGTGGCAGAGCTGGGATCTGAATCCTGTCTGACTCCCGGACTATGGTTCTCTTGTTCTAACATCACTCCTACCCTTTATGATCAGACTCAACTAGTTCAACAAAGCTAAAGCCAAAAATAAATCTTTTAACCTCCTAAAGACAACTCAAGAGAACTACTGGTCACTTCTCACATGATCAGCTTACTTATTCTTGATAAACCTGAAGTCACAGTATAGTTCCTGGTTTTATAGAAACTTACAAGACTCAACTAGCACATCCTACCAGAAACAAGGCTATGTTAACCTTCCTCCCACTCAACATGCCTTCTTGCCCAAAAAGCTGTACAAAGCGTTTAAAGAGTTTTATCATCTCTTTTGGGAACCTTTGCAATCATTTCACCGATTATTTAAAATATGTATTGTCTATCCTATGCTGTCCTCATCTCTTTGTCTAAATAGGGGGAAAAGTACCAGAATGGTTTACTGCGTGAGCAGGAAGACTAACCAACACTGAGCGGCAGTCAGAAACCCAGCAAAGTTGCCATATTAGGGGTGAAGTCCAGGTTTAAGCTGCGTCTAGATGGGTTCCCAGGATCCCTGAAATAACCTCAGAAAGCCAGAAAAGTCTCCAGAGTGGTGACAAAGGAGACCCTCTTATCTGTTTGGCAGCCTTACAATTAGAAAGTTCTTCTTACACCTAACCTAAATCTCTCCTGCTGAAATTCAAACCCAACTATTTTTCTCAAGTTCTCCATTAAAATTAAGAACTTCAACTGCAGCAATTAACTTGCCCCAATTCTCACAGCAAATAAGAAAAATGTAGCTAGAATCAGCACTGATTTCTTTTGATTCTTGTCACTGCATTAATCCAAACTTCTTAAATTTTCAGTCCATTTTGCTAAGGGAAAAACTGCTGGTCTCCCTCAAAACAACTGCGAAACTAGAGAATAAAGTTGCCCTTCTGAAATCTTCATGACTGGTATTAAGAATTAAAAAAAAAAAAAATGGAATCCCTTCACAGTGCTTTTAAAGATGTTTAATTAGTAAAAATAAAACCGTGGGTAAATTTAATCCACTACTTCTATGTCGGGTACAGTGCTACATGTTTCCCACGCATGACAGTCTTTCATCTCCACAGCAATTCCGTGAGGTAGAAGTTTCCAGACTCACAAATGAGGAAACTGAGACTTAGTTAAGTTGCCACTCCAAAGACATACAACTAGTAAGTGGAACCCAGTCTGCCTCATATCAGGGCCCAAGCTCACAACCCATTTAACTAGACTGTCTCTCATCTGACTTTTATTTTCAAACGGGTAAGCCCTGCTTTACGGAGTACTTTGTTACTGAACGCACCAGGCTCATTATTACAAATTTGACTTTCCTTGCCTCTTTCCATTATAAAATGTGTGGAAAAATAACATCCCACACTTTCACAAAACTAAAGAGAATCGTGCTTAAGTGTACAGTGCCATTTATTTATTTATTTATTTATTTTTAAATATCATGTTGTACATCTTTATTTTTTTTAAGATTTTAAGTAATCTCTACACCCAAAGTGGGGCTCGAACTCACAATCCTGAGATCAGCGTCTCCATGCTCTACCAACTGATCCAGCCAGGTGCCCTTGGTGGGCATTTTTCAAAAGCTAAGAAAAAAATATGTGCACAAAGGCTTAGGTATAAGTATGACCATCCACAGAACTTTTGCACTAGATAACCATCTGATAACAGTCCATTTTGAGACTCTTCTCTATTCCATTAATCAATCTATTCATTCATTCATTCTTACACCTAAACTAAACTATTTTTAGAGCTGTAAAATAAAACAAACAAAAAAAAAAACAGGTTTTGACACCTGCTTAGGCAAGCCTCTCTCCTTTTTCCTTTGTTTCCCCTCCCCCAAATTTTTACATTCTTTCATATGAATTTTAGAATCTGCTCTAAAGTTCAACTAAAAATATTGTTGGGGGGGGGGCGCCTGGGTGGCTCAGTCGGTTAAGCGTCCGACTTCAACTCAGGCCACGATCTCGCAGTCTGTGAGTTCAAGCCCCGCGTTGGACTCTGGGCTGATGGCTCAGAGCCTGGAGCCTGCTTCCGATTCTGTGTCTCCCTCTCTCTCTGCCCCTCCCCCGTTCATGCTCTGTCTCTCTCTGTCTCAAAAATAAATAAACGTTAAAAAAAAATAAAAAAAATATTGTTCGGATTTTAACCAGGTATCTTCTTTTTGGAAAGAGGAAAAAATATGGTTTAAACTAACCCAGCATCAGCCTATGGCTTCAAATTACCATTTTGATTTTGGTTTTCTGCCAAGGTATTTCTGCCACCTGGGGGACAAGTATCCAGATTGAAGGTTAAGGTTTTTACTGACCCTTTTAAAAAGCAGCATCCAAACTTACAGTGTCTGTTATTGATTACAGAAAACAAAATAAGATATTCAACAAACCTAGGAAGTGGTGTTTGCAAGACAGGGCTTCAGGATGACCAAAGATAGAAAAATAGAAGAAACAAGCTAAGCTAATAGTTCCACTGGCAAATACTTGGCATCATTATCACCTCCTATACATGAGACCCTCTGCAGGTAGGAAGAGACCCAAATAGTGAGAGAGATGACATGAGCACTTTAAGATCCCATAATATATTTTATTAAGTTTTTAGTTATTTTGAGAGAGAGAGAGAGAGAGAGAGCACGCATGTGCATGAGCAAGCAGGGGAGGAGCAGAGAGCGGAAGAGAGAGAATCCCAAGCAGACTCCAAGCTGTCAGCACAGAGCCCAACGCAGGGCTCGATCGCACAACCATGAGATCATGACCTGAGCCGGTATCAGGAGACAGATACTTAACCAACTGAGCCACCCAGGCACCCCAGATCCCATATTATTTTTGAAAAAAGCAAGACTAACTCACAGAAACAATTAGTGCATGTGACAAATAAGCTTGAGTGGGCCTTTCTGATATAAACAGTGCTTCAGAACGGGAAAGATCGCTGTAGGCTGCCGTGCCCAACGGAAACTAGTAAGTTGGGTAGCTCAGCTCTAGCTTACCTGAATGCTGCACAGTAATCAAAATGTAATGACATCGATTTTTTTAAAAGCCCATGTGAGGAAAAATAGTGATGATCTCAATTTGGTTCCAAACTTGCAGCACCCTAATAAAAGGGCAGATACCCTCCAGGCAAGCATCTCCCAATGCTCTTGCTGTAGCTACTCCACATGATATGCTCGAACCATGGCCAGCACCAGATAAACCCAATGGAAAACCCCTCCAGATACTTGGTGGCTCCAGGGGCTACTTGGTACCAGAACCCTATCCTATTCTCCCATATGCGACCTGAAAAGTCCCCACTCCATAACACGTGCTCCACGAAAACCTCCACCCAGTCTCCTAACATCATGGAAATTTACTAGTTCACACAGAAGACCTAGTATGGGGGCTCATCTATTTGTGGAAAGAGGTAGCTCTTTCCAAAATTATTGAGTCAGAAAATTTTACCGGCACTAGACTTGTTTAAAAAAAAAAAAAAAAAAAATTTTTTTTTTTTTTTTTTGAATAAAAAGGATGAACACAGTATCTCCTTCCAAGAGGAGGGGAAAAAAAAAAAAAAAACACTGCTAAACATAAGCTGGGAATATTGGTTGGGAGGAATTAGGGTGGAAGGAACCTTTTTTTTTTTTTTAATTTAAATCATACGCAAACTCCAAAGTTAATTAATTTTAAAATCATTATTAGATAATGCAAAGCAAGGCATCTGAGTAGTTTCTTTACCACACTGACATGCCAGCAAGCACTATTTGGGTATTTAGGAAGGGCATTTTCTTTGAAAATGAGTAGAAAACTTACCTGTCATTTGGTATTAAGGCAGTTTCACTAAAATCAGGTAGTTAAGACTATCTAACCCTCTGAAATTCTTTCCTTCCAGTTCTTCATGCTGTTTATACTCCTTAAAGGTAATTATTAGTACTTTAAATTAAGCAGAGAACACAGCAGGGTGTGAACGTTTTCACACACGAGCCTCAGAACTCCATTTCTAATCAGATACATTGCAAATCATAAAACATTACTTCACTTGATACCCTACAGCTTTTATTAAGTGAAACTGGGAAGGTTGGTGGGTTGTGAATTTTTAGAAGTGAAATAAATACTCTATATAGTTCCCCATATACTTTAAGAGTTGTGAAGGTCAAGGGTGCCTGACTCTTGATTTCGGCTCAGGTCATGATCCTAGGGTCATGGGATAGAGTCCTGCTTTGGGCTATGCACTGAACCTGGAGCCTGCTTGGGATTCTCTCTCTCTCTCTCTCTCTCTCTCTCTTTCTCTCTCTCTCACCTTCCCCTTTCTCACTCCCTCTGCCCTCTCCTCTGCTCACACACTCTCTCTAAAATAAAAAATAAAAATAAATTTTAAAAAGGAGTGGTGAAGGTCAAATGGAAGAGGTAAAGGTCAAATGGAAGGTACAAATGGAAGAGGTCAAAAGGCAGGACACTACTCGATGTACCACACTGGAACCGGTTGTACGTGCACTAGAACATGATAAAAATTCTGTATCCAGGATAATGGTTATTTCTGGGAAGGAGGATAAAAGGCATCTCAAACTCTATAGTATTTGGTACTTAAATAAAATCCAAGGCAAATTTGGCAAAATAATAATATCTGTGCTGCAGACACGTGAACGTTCCTTATACTTCTCTGTATAACTGCATATGTTTACAATTCATAACACCATAGGGTATCTTATTTTCTACTATTTTCCTTATTAATATTGTCACCGTCTCCTGTCTTCCTTACACCTCCATCTAACAGAGTTTCAATAAAAAAGCACAACTCTCCAGGGACAAAGGATGTCAGAGAGAAGGGGGCAGTGAATGAGCGGCCCTGGGAATAGCTGGGTAGAGCATGGAGAGAGAAGCAGGGCAGAAGACCACCACTCACCGGGGAGGGGGGCACCAAGGTCCGCAGTGAGGCTTCATTATTTTGTTTGAAGTATCATGACTTCCCAGAATACCAGAGACATCTATATAGATATATATTTAAAGGCCTAAAAAACATATCCCATACATACTAAAATATTTCCAGATGAAATAACATCACATCAAGGATTTGCTGCAAAATAAATATGAAGGGAGTAGGTGGGGGTACAGATGAAACAGAACTGGTTACGATTTGATAACTGTTTAAGCTGGTGATGCTACATGGGGAGACATTATACTCTCCTTGGGTATACATTTAAACTCTTCCATAATAATTTTTTAGGAAAAAAAACCTAAAATAAATTATTTAATTTTTACCATGTTAAAAGTCCTGCCCCATTGCAATGTGTTAGACCCGTATATGGCAGGGGGATCAGACAGGCCAGGGTTGGTCCTGACGCTACCACTAGTCAGCTGTGTGCCCTGATCTTAGTCACTCAAGTGTCTTCAGTGTTAAGTTTACCCATCTGAAAAAAATGAAAGGGTTGGATGAGATAATATTAAGTTCCCTTTTAACTATAACATGATTATTGGGTTTATAAAACTGACTTGCCGTTCCTGTATAATACAATTAAGAACTGCAAATGTTATAAACAGAGGGTTACTGGAGGGGTTGCAGGAGAGGGGTGGCCTAAACGGGTAGGGGCATTAAGGAACCTGATGAAATTATTGTTGCACTATATGCTAACTTGCTAAATTAAAAAAAATAAAATAAATGAAAAAAAAAAACTGCAAACGTTATTAATGATACACTATGGCCAACTGGGAGTATCTTTGATCCCTCATTTATTTACTTATTGACAAACATTTAGGGAATGTGTATGATGTGCCAGGCAGTGCTACATGTGGGCAGAATACAAAGTTAAATGACACAGAATCCCTGTTTTCCAGATCCAATTGAATCATGAGAGAGATGTATAAACAAATGACAATACAATGGGTAAGAAGATAGTGATGATGGAGCTGAAAATGCCAAAGGCCTTCACAGGGTGAGAGAGCAGGGAATTGTAAATAATCTTATATGTAGAAGGAGAGAGAAAGTTATGTGACAGGAGAGGACACTGGCTAAGAAAGTAGGGACCAGACCGAAAAGAAGCATCAATGTTATACCAAGGAATTTGGATGGTATCTTGAAAAGTGATAAGGAAGCCATTTTAAAGATTGTAAGCCTGGAAATGATGCAATCCAATCTACACTTTAGACAAACTGCTGGAGCAGGAGTATAGATTCGGTGGTGGTTCGTGGTGTTTGGGGAACAAAGGAGGGAGTCAAAGAAGGGAGGGACGCTCACCTAGCTGTTACAAGGTAACTACAATGGTCCAGCAAGACATGATGACGCTTGATCCAAGGCAGTATTAGTGGACATCACTGAGATATTGTTACAGCTTTAGAAATGCAGGTTTTAGATATTCTACTATATTCCCCAGCCCCTCCCCGCCCCCGCACGAGCTTTCAAGATAATATACAAGCTACAGCATGAAATAATATCTATTTATCACTGGTGGGGTACCAGCTTCAAGCACAGTGCGTAGCACATAGGAGGTGCTTAATAAATGTGGGTTATGTGTTGAATGTGACAAGTTTTAATGAACTTATGAAACACACAGGGTCACATGGTACCAGTGGTTAAGTCTCTGCTCACTGGATATTGGCAATGATTTGATAGAAAGCCTAAGTAAGGGAAGATGGAAATTCTTTTTCAGGTGATTTTTATGCCCCTCTCTAACCCTCCCATCATCCCCCCAGATTTGTAGACAATATCAGCAATGATCCTCTCTGTTATTTCTTAAAATCATAGAGTGGATAGTTAATTTGTTGTTATTTAAAAGTTAGACTACTCCTATGTGTAGACTATAATAGAAGACTTTTTTCCCATATATATTACATAGTATCTTTTAAGAACCGAGAAGGGTACTTCTAAGAAAAGTGTTAGAAGTACTCATCAGTACTAGGTACTACAAGCCATATAAATTTTGTTCCAAGTTTTACAAAACAAAAGTAATATTTTTCCTGAAACCATTATCTTTAGTTGAATAAAAATAAAAAGTAAAGCACAGAAAAGTAGATCATCTAGACAATGTCCTGCTGTTACTGACTGTTACTCAAATTAGAAAATTGTGCCCTTTAATTACTACCTTCTTATAATTTCAGATTTTCTCAGCAGTCTGTGGTATTAAACATTAAAACTTATAAATTTTATTCTACTCCAAACCTGTAACTTTTAAAAATGTTAATATCATCCCAAATGTCATTGACAAAAATAAGAATATGTAATTCACAAGTAACTGAACATTAATTATGTGCCAGATAATAGGCTTAACATTTTATATATACTTTATACATATATACACACTCAATCTATACCATTTGATCTTGACCCTCACAGTAACCCTAAGAAGGGGTACATAAAGTTACTGCCATTTTGCAGTGGAAAAAAATAGGGCTCAGAAAAGATGTGTGTAACATTATCCAATGTTATATAACCAAAACAAGCCTGTTAAACTCAGTAGCCCAGAACTTTTTGCCACCATGCAGGAATGACTGCCTCTCACAAACCGTGAGGTGGGTAGACAGGTATTATTATCCCTGTTTCAAAGGTGAAAAACCTGAGGTTCAGAAAGTTGACAAGACTTGCCTAAGGTAACACATTTAGAAATGGAACCATCAAGTCAGGCTCCTAGTTCAGAGTCTCTATGGCTCTACCTCTTATGCTGGACCTGTTCCATGAAAAAAATCATAACCACTCCATGGGAATCAGCAAAGTATCAAATCGCCCCACCATTGTTTTAAAAAAAAATCAAATCAAATCAAACACAAAATGGTTTTGTCAATATAGCCTAAAGGTCATGAGGTTCTACTTAAAAAAAAAAAAAAAAAGCCAGTAAAGTTTCTTTTTGACACATCAAGGCTACCTCACCTCAAATCATAAAAGGAGCTAATTTAGAAGATAGCATTTTTAAAATTTCTAATGTGTGCATTTATTTTGTTTTCCCAATACTTATTTGTTTCTTCTACAGTCCACATTCAATTTCCAAAGTTTTCAGTACTTATCAGAGACTTGGGAAAAGGTTAAAGAGCAAGTTTCTGTCCTCAGCCCACAGAGAAAACAATGTCTACAATTAATCCTCACAGAATCTACTCCCAAGTAGCAAGCAGGTGCAATAATTCTGATTCACTATGTGTATCTGGAGCAGAGGTAGTAAAAAAAAACGGGGGGGGGGGGGGGGGGGGGAGGGAGAAACAAAAAAACTAAAAAAACTAAACTAAACTAAAAACTGGGGGATTCCTTTCTTCCAAGTGACTTACATCTTGTAAGGCATCTGGCTGTTGACAAGATGATTCTGCCCTTGAATACAAGGAAGTTGCACCCAGTCTCACAAAGCACAGATTCAATGACCCTAAACAGAAGTCTGGACTTCCCTCCAAGACAAATATGGAATTCAATCTGTGTGATGCCTTGAATGTGGCTAATTAATTTGCAATCCTTTATTATGACCATACAAGGGCGGGAAAAGAGCTACCTTCTTAGTCTGTCCTTGACAGGGAAGCAGTAGAGGAAAAAGCTTAACATTTAAATCCCATAGCAAAGTTTTAAAACTTTTCCATTAAGATACACACCCTAGCTGAGTCATCAGCATAATACCCTACAGCCGATCACCTCAGTACTAACTCTGCCTCCTATACATGGTTGTCCCAACTCTGTGCTAATTCTACTCAAAACAGAATGGGCAAGGAGCTATACCTTGTTTTAACCCTAAGATTTTTAGAGGAAATGTACTGACCTTAACTTACCTAAGTACCTGATCTAGAGTTAAATGAATAAAGAAACCACAGCTGCATGAAAATCATATCTGAAATAGCCAAAGCAATAACAGCAACCTAAAGAAAATTGTTTCATGAACCAATGAGAATGTTTTAAATCCAAAATAAAGATTATGAGGAGGAAAATTCTCTTAACCTAAAAGTACTTGAACCCATCTACCACATGGAAAATGTGTCCCATTCTTTCACTATCACATTAAAAAACAAAAGTTTTAGGGGGGCACCTGGGTGGCTCAGTCGGTTAAGCGTCCAACTCTTGATTTCGGCTCAGGTCATGATCTCACAGGTCATGGGACTGAGTGGGGGGGCTCTGTACTGACAGCGTGGAGCCTGCTTAGAATTCTCTCTCTGCACCACCCCCCAACCCTCACACTCACACACTCTCTTTCTCAAAATAAATAAACTTAAAAAAAAAAAAAAGGTTTAGGTGAATTCTTCTCTTAAACTAAAAATTAATTAGTACTTCTTCAGATACCAATTGCTATATATCTTATGAATCTACTTCTAAGACTCTGCAACAAGACTGCCTGAGTGAATCCGTGATGCTACTCTTGTTAGCTGTGTGATCTTGGAGAAGTAAATTCATTGAGTCTTTGTTTTTTCATCAATCAAAGGGGTCCTTGTGACTTAACATAGTTAAGTGGTCAGTTTGAAGAAACTATTATTACCATTTCTATCACCACTGTTGTTAACTTGACAAATTATACTCTTAACATGTCCATTTGCCATCCTCCAGCATGCAGAAAATCTACCGAAAGATCATTAGAGCTCTGAACTGCCACTAACCTAAAGAAAATAATACACTGACAGTTTGGTCAGCAAGCTACATATTTCAAAGAACTTAAGTCTGTGATTTAACATCATAAGGACTCAACTCTAATAATAGTTTAGGATTCATCTGAATTATCTTATGGGCAACTGTTACAGATTTCAAGCCATCTCTAAGTTACTAGTATTAAACTTTTGTAATTATGAAGCCAAAAATATTTTGTATTCAAAATAAACACGTTACACTTGGAGAGACAGATGCATCTATAACTAGGCCACAATAAAGAAAATAAAACTACAGTAATTCAAGTAGAGGATTAAATAGCTTAATTTTCCCTGGGGTTAATAAAAAAACAACAGCAACAACAAAAAAAATAGTACTGAAGATTGAAAAATTAGTTTATGAAATATAACATGCGCCATGAATGTGCCATGGTTAATGAATATGTATTCAAGATTTTGTAAAAAACTTAACTCATACATATTAAAATTTATAAACATTAAAATACTAAGGTAGAAAAAACCACACTAGCATCATAGAATGAAAAATACGCCACCAACTAGTAGAAGGTATTTGCAACACTTAAAAACAAAGAGTCAAATATAGCAAGGGTAATATAATATTAATAGCTATTCTTAAATAGTTCTTACTATGTATTAGGCACTATTCGAACCAATATGAGTGTATATTAAATACATGAATAATTTCTATGAATCAATTAAAAAAACACAAATAAGAAAATGAAAAGTGAGCAAAAACCTCAATAGGAATTTCACAGAACGCAAAACACAAATGGTCCATAAACATAAAGAAAGATGCTCATCTACAATTCTAATCAAGGAAATGAAAATTAAAACCCCAATGAGGTATCATTTCATGCCCCTAGATCAGCAAAAACTTAAAAGGCTGTCAATATCTATTGTTGCTGAGGAAGTAGAATAGGAACGCTCATCCTCTGCTGGAGAAGGAACAACTGATTAAGAGAACAGTTTGATACTACTCAGTAAAGTGGAACACACCCAATGACCAAGCAATTGCACTCCCAGACATATGCCAAAAAGATACACATGTGGTACAGGGGGCATTACTTAACAATGGCCACTGGAGCACTGTTCTTACAGATAAGAAAACAAAACAAAACAAAACAAAACACAACACAATGACAATCAACAGAAGTGGAACAACAACAACAACAAATATTGTAGTATATTTATATAATTGAAAACTATACAACAGAGAAAATAGGCAAAGTACCACTACATGGATGAACCTCGGAAACATAAAGTTGGGGGGAAAAGCAGCAAGTCATAAAATACGCACCATGTGTTTCCAAATATATAAAGTTCAGAAACAAGCAAACCTAAAAAATAATATTCACTCAGTGGGATAGATTTCTAGGTGGTGAAACTATAAGTAAAGCAAGGGGACGCTTACCAAAAATTAAAGACAACTGTGGTTTACCACTGAGAGAAGGAAAGGCATAAGGGAAGCTTCTGGGATACTAGCAAAGTTATATTTCTTAACCTCCCTAGAAATTACTTAGGGGGTTATTTCATTATTTTTCCTTACACTGCACAGATACATTGTATGTTCTCTTTTTCTTTTTAATTTTTTTAAATGTCTATTTATTTTTTGAGAGACAGCGACAGAGCATGAGCTGGGGAGGGGACGGAGAGAGGGGGGGAGTCACAGATTCCAAAGCAGGCTCCAGGCTCCAAGCTGTCAGCATAGAGCCAGACGTGGGGCTCCAACTCATGAACCACGAGATCATGACCTGAGACGAAGTCGGATGCTTAACCAAGTGAGCCACCCAGGCACCCCACACTGTATGTTCTCTTATGTTCTCCTACTGACACACTTTAAATTTAAACAAAAACAATTTAATATATTCCTTTTAGAAGAGTTGTGGGTAAGTCTACATAATGCATCCATCATTGAAACAATGTAGACATTTCAGACTAAGAAAGTAACTAGAATAAAGAACGTAAGAAATGACTTAAAATCTGCAACAGAAAAAATCCTGAAAATTTACAATGGAGTCAAACTCATTCACAAGCAGAAAAAAAAACAAAGTAATGATATAAAGCATCTTTTGTCCACGTGTGTTCTACAAAACACTTCTTCTTAAATGTCTGAAGAAAAATGGCTTCTAAGAGTGAAATAAATTGGGGGAATAATGGATTAAACAAGTAAATCTCCTAAAGAACCATCAGAACTTCCCAAACTCTGTGATCTGGAATCTTTTAACACGGTGAATCACACAGTAATTGATTCTTTTAGGACTTGTGTTTCATATAACACAAATAGGGAAACATTTTATATGGAGGTCACACTGGATACAATATTACCCCCAAGACTCAGGTCAGAGCAGGAGAAAAACAGTCTAGTAAAAGATTTTAGATGTCTAAGTCTCTGGTAACTGACCTGTCCAAGACAAGACCCTGGACAGTCTCAATCAAAACCCATAACCAAATAGAACGCTTAGGGACTAAGTGAATGCTCATTCTGTGTTGTAGGAACACGGATACCGCTTTACTGTGGTAAGGGCAAATCATGAAGTAGGCATAAAGCACAACAGAAAAGATCTAGATAGGATCTAAAGAAATATTTCTCCAGCTTTTAGGGTCATGGTAGACTAATAGGCAGAGGGTCTTATTTGATATAGGTAGAGTTCAACAGAAGCCTCCAACACAAAAACCTAGGTTTCAAATCAGATCTCTCAGTTAAAAGGTTTTTCTATTAGTCTTGTGATAAAATAAGAAATTCTCTAATTTTCTACTCAAGTTTTCCCTAGGTACAATGAATCTATGAACTGAATCTGGAAAATTCTTCATAATATGCTTTTCTTACCATAGGCGGGGGGAACATGATAATGTTCTTTGAAAGAAAAAATATAAACACTGCACATTTATTTTTAAAACTCTTTATGATTAGATGACTATCATAAACTTTTGCATACACTATTCTTGGAAACTAACTTCTGGGGGACAGTGAAATATATTTTTAAGGAAAAAGTCATTGAACACAATGTCTTTGTATCTCAAATATGTTAAAATATTATTTGAAAAGAGTCAAATGTCTATTTTTTCAGGGTATCACAGGGGTTCAAATGGGGAAATGTGGTACTGTCATGGGTCTCTACAAGGTGAAGGCTATCAGACAGTCTTCTTCAGAGGGCTCTTGACAGGGTAGCATTCATTACCTTGAACTAATGTGGTTAGTTCAACAGTTAGTTGAACTGGTTGTGGGTAATTTACCACAACCCAGGCCCAATCCACAAGCCTTATAGGCTCAGAACTCTGACTTTTATCAGCGTCAATAAGGTAGCTCCATCTTTTAGAAGCAAACAAAAATTAACATAAGACCCAACAGAAATCAGAATACAAATTTAAAAAAAATTTTTTAATGTTTATTTTTGAGAGAGAGAGAGAGAGAGAGAGAGAGAGAGAGAGAGAGAGAGAAAGCAAGCATGAGCAGGGGAAGGGCAGAGAGAGAGGGAGACACAGAATCTGAAGCAGGCTCCAGGCTCTGAGCTATCAGCACAGAGCCTGCAATGGGGCTCAAACTCACGAAGTGTGAGATCAATGACCTGAGCTGAAGTCAGATGCTTAACCAAATGAGCCACCCAGGTGCCCCAGAATACAAATTTATTAATGTAGAATGACAAATATAACTGTGACAGAAGTAAAAATTCCTGTTTATGGCCATACATGGCCAATACTCTCATTACATCCAGACTTATATGGACAGTTCCTGAGTATACATGGAATTAGAATTAAGAGGAAATGAGTATTTAATAGTCTTCTTTCATTCTGTCAATAACAATTTTTAAAATTAAGCAACTACTAGGGCACCTGGGTGGCTCAGTTGGTTAAGCGGCCGACTTCGGCTCAGGTCACAATCTCACGGTCCGTTAGTTCAAGCCCCGCGTCGGGCTCTGTGCTGACAGCTCAGAGCCTGGAGCCTGTTTCGGATTCTGTGTCTCCCTCTCTCTGACCCTCCCCTGTTCATGCTCTGTCTCTCCCTGTCTCAAAAATAAATAAAACGTTAAAAAAAAAAATTAAGCAACTACTGTGTCCATCTCCTACGTGCCAGGGATACAGAGGTCTCAACTTTCAGAGAGCTCATGTCTAAGTAACAGCTCGAGTACGTATTTCACAGAAGTTTACTGTATTATTATTAATAAAACCAAAAAATTTTGGAAACAATCTAAATGTTCAACAATAGAATTGTGATTAAATAATGTGATTTTTTCACATGATGAAAAAATGTAGTTCTTTAAGAAGAGTATTAAGTGTATTTATTATTTATTTTGAGAAGGAGAGAGAGAGAGAGAGAGAGAGAGAGAGAGAGAGAGAGCAGAGGAGTGGCAAAGAGAGAGGGAAAGAGATTTCTAAGCAGGCTCCACACTGACAGCACAGAGCCCCCTTGGGGCTCAAGCTCATGACCTGAGCTGAAATCAAGAGTCAGACACCTAACCAATAGCCACCCAGGGGCCCCTAGAATAGGATTTTTAAGCAGCCATTCATGACACGGGGAAATTACCATAATGCAATGTTAAATGAAAAAAGCAAGCTACAAAAGCATATAATAGTACACAATCATATATATGTATATGTATCACACATATACATACATTTGTATATATTTCCTATTCCTTTATATACATAAGAAAAAGACCAGAAAGAAAACCAATCAAAGTACTGTTAATGGTCATCTTTTTTTCCTCTAGACCTTTTTGAATTTTCTAATTTCCTAAAATAACTCGACATGCCTTTTATCACCAAAAGAAAAATTACTTTTTAAAGTAATTTCAATCAACACGAATACCAGGGTCTCTTCAGATTTATCTATCAGAAGCTATCTATGAAAGCCAGTCCTTGAACCTCAAATGTCTTTGAATTCTCAGAGACAGCTCATCCCTTCCCCTTCCTTTAAGCAATACTCTCCATAGATGATTAACACACCCTATCTTTTCATCCAACCCGCTGTCTCGTATTTCTGGCTGTCTGCTGAACATTTCAACCTAAACACCTTACACATAACTCATATATAATTACATCCAAAAGTAAATGCATACTTTTCCCCCATAGCTAATCTTCTAGCAGCCCTATTTCTGTCCATGGCACCAACCCTTCTCCCAATCGGAAAGCTTGGAAAGCAGCCTTAATTCAACACTCCCTTTCCCGTTTCAGGTTCATTAACAAACTCTGTCCAAACCTCTCTCCCACTCCACCTTACTCTTCATTCTCATTTCCATCACCTTATCAGTCCAGGCCCCATCATACTGTCAGTGACAGAACTGCATCAGCTTTGGGCGGGGTCTTCCTGCTGCCATTCTCTGACATCTCTAAATCACATCATTCCTGGATGATGTCATTCCTTGGCTCAAAAACTTTTGAAGCCTTCTCCTTTCTACCACTCCAATCCAAACCTCTTTGCCTGGCTTTTATTAAACCCCATAATTTGGCTCGACCCTGACTACGTAAGTTTTTTTCCATTATTCGCCAGTCTCCTCCTTCATCAACCAACAGACATACCATAATCAACCTTACCACCAAACTTGGAATATCTGGACTTAAAAATAGTCCTACCCTTTCCCTCTATTTGTATTTAAAGAGCCTCATGAATTTTTCCTCTTCTACGAAGCTGTTCTTGATTTCTCCAACTTCATTTACATTTCATTTTTCAGAACTTGTCTAGCATTTATTACAAATCTCACAATTAGGCACTTAATTCCACTCCTGTATAAGCAGATTTACTGTCATGTATGTTAGTCATCTATTAACTTCCATATTCCTTGAGGACAAGGACCATACCTTATTCTGTCCCCCACAGTATTTAGCATGATACACAGCACAACAAAAGTGCTAATATTTGTTGAGTGAAGTAACCACCTCGACCCCCAGTTTCTCTTTAACTACAGGTTACATACATTGCTACCTACACTGCATACATTGCTAATATACATTGTAGCACTCTGGGCAGGTCAAGGACCATTCTAAAGGACACAACAGGAGACTATTTTAGCACATGGGGAGGCCCACATATGGAGGCCCATTAGGTATAACACTGTGCCATAACTGGGACAAAGAGAGTTCTAGGGAATGATCATTGGGGTTCTTGAAGTCTCTTTCAAGGGGACAGTAATGAGGATCTCAAACACCTTCCAATCTCCATGAGAACAGGTACAAGGTCTTTTGAAAGAGTGCCTTGACTGGAGGGAATATCAAAGAGAAATGCATAATAAAACAAAAAAACCTAATCAGGGTCCTGCTTATTCATAAAATGATATTACATAAGTCACCAAATCTCAGGTGTTATGCTGCTATTGGTTAAGAGATGCTAACTGCCAGGTGACAAATATGTTCATGTGCATAGTTGTAGTGCCCGTATCTATGAAGTTCTTTAGAGTCTTGAAAGGGCTTTCTACATCATCTTTTATTATCTGAACTTTCCTTTTTTTTTTTTTAATTTTTTTTCAACGTTTATTTATTTTTGTGACAGAGAGAGACAGGGCATGAATGGGGGAGGGGCAGAGAGAGAGGGAGACACAGAATCGGAAACAGCCTCCAGGCTCTGAGCCATCAGCCCAGAGCCCGACGCGGGGCTCGAACTCCCGGACCGCAAGATCGTGACCTGGCTGAAGTCGGATGCTTAACCGACTGCGCCACCGAGGCGCCCCTATCTGAACTTTCCTACATGCAGGGTGAAATGGACTTTCAGATAGACTTCAGATACAACAAATATTTTGTCTTATTGAGTCTACTTTAAAATTGTTTTTTAATGTTTATTTATTGTTGAGAGACAGAGCATGAGTGGGGGAAGGGCAGAGAGAGAGGAAGACATAGAATCTGAAGCAGGCGCCAGGCTCTGAGCGGTCAGCACAGAGCCTGATGTGGGGCTCGAACTCAGGAACAGCGAGATCATGACCTGAGCCGAAGTCAGACGCTTAACTGACCGAGCCACCCAGGCGCCCCTTATTGAGTCTACTTTAAATACACATACCTGTATCACCGTAAAATTTAAGAGCTACTTCAGAACCTAACTATTCAATGACTTCATAACATGAGGTTTCTTCTGCAGAAAAGGTAATGTTTCAGAATACTTAACCTGTCAACATCTAGCATAATCTCTAATGCTTTCTTCTTTGTAGAGAGGTATTTTAACTTACTCATTTTGTGCTGACTCAATTAAAATGTATATGGAATCCACCAAATTAAGTGTTAAAAACCAGTTTTCAACAAAATTTCTATTCACAAAATTTGACATTTTACTTTAAGTTTAAAGAAATAACTTGTACCTATTTCAAAGTGTAATGTCTGGGTTCTCAACAAAGGCATTATTTTTGTCTGGATCTTACCCCAAAATGTAAGTTTTTTGAAGGGATTACTTTGAGGCTTCTTGTGGTTTCTTTTAGCAACTGTACAGTGTTAAAGAATGGTACAATGGTACTTGGATGTCTGCTTCATACCCTAGCATACAGGCATCTGTAACAGACTCTTGGCTGATGAGGCAGACCTTGCAAAAACTGAAAAATGAATGTTTTACACAGAGAATTGCTGCTGCTGTCGCTAAGAAAAGCTAGCATTTACTGACTGCTTCTGGGCACACGCTAAACACACTGAAGGTCATATACACCATATGTTAATATATGCAGGCTCTTGGGGCGCCTTGGTGGCTCAGTCAGTTAACCGTCTGACATTGGCTCAGTTAACCGTCTGACATCATCTCCCAGTTGGAGCCCCACATCGGGCTCTGTGCTGACAGCTCGGAGCCTGGGGCCTGCTTCAGATTCTGTGTCTCCCTCTCTCGCTCTCTCTCTGCCCTTCCCCCACTCACACTCACTCTCTCTCTCTGAAAAATGAACATTAAAAAAATTAATAAAAAATACATGCAGGCTCTTAAAACCATGTCTGTCAAATAGCAAACCCGACATAAAAGCTTATCATCATCAGGGCGCCTGGGTGGCTCAGTCGGTTAAGCGGCCGACTTCAGCTCAGGTCATGATCTCGCGGTCCGTGGGTTCGAGCCCCGTGTCGGGCTCTGTGCTGACAGCTCAGAGCCTGGAGCCTGTTTCAGATTCTGTGTCTCCCTCTCTCTGACCCTCCCCCATTCATGCTCTGTCTCTCTCTGTCTCAAAAATAAATAAACATTAAAAAAAAAAAAAAAAAGCTTATCATCATCATCTTCATGTCACTTCATTCTGAGAAGAGGATAAATACATTATGAAGCAGGCATTACTTTACCGTAGCTCCCATCCTCCCCATTTTACAGATATGAAATTAAGTCTACAAGACAAGTAATTTCATTTGTTCCAGACCACACAGCTAAGTGTTAGATGCAAAGCTTTTTCTAATCACTAGGTGATTTTTCCCCCTATTTTATTGAGATATCATTGACATACATGACTGCAAGTTTGAGGTATACAGCTTGATGCAGTGACTTACATATGTTGTGAAATGATCACTGTTACAAGTTTAGTTAGCAGTCATCATCTCCTACAGATACGATAAATAGAAAAAGCACAAGAAGAAAACGTTTTTCTCCTTGTGATGAGAACTCTTAGGATTCACTCTTCAGCAAGGTTCCTACATAGCATACGGCAGTGTTAGCTGTGGTTGTCACGGTGGACGTTCATTCCATCCCTAGTACCTGCTTAGCTTGTGACCGGAAGTTTGCACCTTTGACCAGCTTTCCCCTGTCCTCCCTGCTCCCCTCGACTCTGGTAAGCACAAGTCTGAACGCTTTTACTATGAGTCTATTTTGTTTTGTTGTAGATTCCATATATAAGTCAGATCACATATGTTTGTCTTTCTCTATCTAGCTTATTTCATTTAGCATAACAATATTCAGGTCCATCTATATTGTTGCAAATGGTAGGATTTCCTCATTTTTTAAAATGGCTGAATATTCCAGCGTGTGTGTGTATATACATATACACATACACAATTTCTCTATCCATTCATCCAACAGTGGGTGCTTTGGTTGTTTCCCTGTCTTGACTACTGTAAATAATGTTGCTATGTGGGGCGCCTGGGTGGCGCAGTTGGTTAGGCGTCCGACTTCAGCCAGGTCATGATCTCGTGGTCTGTGAGTTCGAGCCCCGCGTGGGGCTCTGGGCTGATGGCTCGGAGCCTGGAGCCTGTTTTCGATTCTGTGTCTCCCGCTCTCTCTGCCCCTCCCCCGTTCATGCTCTGTCTCTCTCTGTCCCAAAAATAAATAAAAAACGTTGAAAAAAAAAATAATGCTGCTATGAACATGGGGGTGCAGACAACTTTGAGTTCATGTTCTTTCTCCTTTGGATATATTCCCAGAAGTCACTATGTAATTTTGATTCACTGATCAAGTGACTTAAGCTTAACATTGAAGAAAAGGTAGAAAAACTTCAGATTTCTTGTAACTAAGAAAGAAGCTGGTTATGCTCTGAAAAAAAAAAATGACAATGAGAAAAGTCTAGCAAATTATTTGTTGCAAAAAAACAAACAGGAAGGGTGTTAACAACAATGTGGTGTCAGGTCCCTGCAAACACATACCCCAAATATGGGTATTAAAGAAAAAGAACTGACGTTTTAAAAATTCCTTTAATGTTTATTTATTTTTGAGATAGAGAGAGACAGAGTACCAGCCGGGGAAGGACAGGGAGAGAGAGAGGGAGACACAGAACCCAAAACAGGCTCCAGGCTCTATGCTGTCAGCACAGAGCCCAATGCGGGGCTCAAACTCATGAACTGCGAGATCATGACCTAAACCAAAGTCGAATGCTTAACCAACTGAGCTACCTAGGCGCCCCAAGAGAACTGAAATTTCACAAATAAGTATATATGATACGGTTAAGGATCACTGAGTCTGATGTGATAGGACTCTGAACTGGACTAGAGCAATGGTGGAAAGGTAGAACATAAAGAATTGCTGATTTGGAATATTCTAGAGACTAAAGCTGACAAAGAAGTAAACTGAGTTTTAATGGGGACTGCAACTTTTGAGACATCTGCTAGACTTCTTCGACAGCTAAAAATCACGGCATCTGATAAATGCCTGGCTAAGCCTCCCATCTCTCAAGTAAGGAAAGAAACCTTCTGGATATGAATGTGACCATGGCAAGTAATTAGCTGATTAAATGGAAGTACTGGGAAATCTGACAGCAATTTTGAAGTTTGTGATGATGACTGGGAATGGGAATGTGGGACATTAGAGGACGCAAGTTACAGACAGTTCCCAGAAAAGTAACTCTTGTCTGAGACTCTAAAGGGAAGATGCATAATATGTTTCAGGAAGCTCTCAAGAACACAACTCTAGTTAAACCAGCTTTAAGTAATATTTACTGAGCATCCACCATGGGCCGGGTGCTGTTCTTGGCAGGAGGGTCACAGGTAACATCAAATCCCTGCCTTTATGGAGCTTACATTCTAGTTGGGGAGGGGATAGAAAGTGCAGGAGTTGAGAGAGGCATTAAAATTTTAAATAAGGTCATCAGGAAAGGTTCCATCGAGAAAGAAGTTTGAATGAGGTGGGAAAAAAGTGATTTCAAAACGTGGGGGAAGAGGGTACCACACAGGGAACAGTCCATGTAAAGGCCCTGAGGCAGGAGTGTGTCTGTAAGAAACAGCAAGGAGATTAGCATGGCAAGAACAGAGCGAGTGAGCAGCAGCGGTAAGAAAAAATGTTCAGAGAGGTAAGAGGTGGTGCAACACACAGGACTTGCAGACGCCATAAGGACTTTGGATTACTCCTGAATTACACATATAAGAACCCACACTCATTGGGTCCTGTTACACTGAATGCCTATGTGAAATATCTGTGTTTTACTAGGTGTTGTGAGGAAAACACAAAGGAAGCAGAAATCATGATTATTCCCCCAGAGACAGTATCCATTTTAAGCTCTATTTAAATTATAAATTCAAAATGAATTTAAAAGAATAAAGAAAATGTTCTAGATCTACTCAGGACGTGATAAAGTACCAGGTTGAAACTCCTAGGTTTTAGAGTAAAAATTCCTAAAGTTACATCACTAAAAGTAGCCAAGAAAGAAGGGTGAGAGAGAGAGAATGAATTAAAGAAAGAGAATGAGTCAGGAAAACATGGGGGAGAAAGGTGTAACCAAACAGTATTGCCCCTATTCATCCTAGTTGTGTAGGAAAAAAGTAAAACTTGAAATGATTTGGTAGAAGAAAATAGAGCTCTGGTTTGTAGACTGGAAAGGGTATGAACGACAGAGAAAGAGGGCAGATTCTGGAAAGACTGGTTGCACAAAGAGCTCTCCAATGAACTTAAGTTTTCGAAGACACGAAGAAGAGACATACACAACATGGATGCCTATGAAAGAAACGCAAGATGGTATCAGGAAGTCAAATGTCCACAATGAGTGAACTTAAGAAAACCATTAAAGGGCTACAAAAGGGGCTTCTGAATTTCTGTCTGGAAGGGAAACATATGTAGTTAACATATAACAGGAAAAAAAAAGAAAAGAAAACCCACTTCTGTTTTGCTCTTTTAAAATATTACACTTGCATAGCACTTTACAGTTTACATATTTCTATTTTATGACATCCTTGCTGGGGAAGCACAACCCCTGTGTTATAGAGAACTCCCAGTCAGATAGATGCACACCCATCAGCCACCACTCAGGCTCTGCCTCTCTTCACAGTGGGGTGGGGAACAAAGGCCAAAAGTAGATGCCCAAGGAGGGAGCTAAAGCCCAGGACACAGAAGGCCATCAGAGAGCCACCCGCATGCCCTGCAAATCTTCTGACTTGGCCAGCTGATCAGTTTGCGAATCATGGACCCATGGATGAACGCGGCCAAGTGCTCCAAGTACTCTGACGAACAAATGAAGACCAGAGAGCTGTGCTGAAACTGCCCAATCTTTCAAAATGAGGAAAGAACATGAACATTACAAAAGAACATAGATGTTACAAAACATTACAAAACACTAACTGTTGTGCTTATCATCCATCCTGAGGAAAATTCTAGAACAGATAAGGCAGATGGCTTTTGAACAAAGATAGGTGATCACTAAACTCAGCATGGAATCAGGAGGAACAAGTCTTGCCAAGCAACTTTATTTCTTTTGCTGGCAAATCCACAGGACAAATCATCTCTGTGACTTCAGAAAGGACTGAACAAGCCCCACTCTCCAATTCTTATTAGGGGGAGGAAGGGAGAAAGATGAAGACAAATGGGCTGAATGTTACAACCAATTAAGCAACAAAATTCGGAGTGCTCATAGATAAGTTCTGCAAGACTCGCTGAGCTTAGACAATTATATTATCTGGATATATTAACTCGATAAAGTCCTATCCTTATCAAATGTATCCTTCTCAAAATCCTTATCCCAAACTGGAATCTGGAGACAATAGTCAAAAAGGGGACAGCAGATTCAGAACCCAAAACATTTTTAGTAGAAGGTTAACTTTAACAAAGGAAATTTAATGAAGAAAAGGTAAAGAATTATATTTGGATTTAAAAAAAAAATCTAATGCTATGCATAAATTGTGACAAACTCTCATAGGCATACAGAACTAAAAATATTTGTTGAACAAAGCTTGACATCAATTAAAAAATGTGAAATGGCTGGGGCGCCTGGGTGGTGCAGTCGGTTAAGCGTCCGACTTCAGCCAGGTCACGATCTCGCAGTCCGTGAGTTCAAGCACCGTGTCAGGCTCTGGGCTGATGGCTCGGAGCCTGGAGCCTGTTTCCGATTCTGTGTCTCCCTCTCTCTCTGCCCCTCCCCCGTTCATGCTCTGTCTCTCTCTGTCCCAAAAAAAAAAAAAAAATGTGAAATGGCCACCCCAAAATGTATGCAGTCTCAATCTCAGGCTGAGCTAATGGACATAAAAGGTCAGGAACAAGGAAGGTGAAAATCATACCGTACCCTGTATTGGTCAGCTCATACCTGGAGAAGTTTTCAAGACTCGGCAATCAATGCCTTATAGTCAGCACACAGGGACAAAGCAAATGCCCACAGAATTTGAAAATTAAATCATCCCTCTGGGAGTAATATCAGCATGAATCAAATAGAGTGGTAGAATTTAGCTATCAACATAAGTAATTCCAAGAAAATGTGTGACTGAAAATATTTAGAAACACAAGTCCAATCAAAAGCAAACAGGGTATAGTTTCTAGGAGGCAGGATTAGAATGTGAATTAGGAAAGCTGAAACCTTGTCAATTTTGTTTACTTCTGGCGAAAGAAACCGTGTTAGCAGAACACTGTTACATTAATCTGGGGGAGAAAAAGCAGGAGTTTGACCTGCAATATTTTGCCTGCCTTTCCATCGCACTGTCGGAGGCTGAAATGCGCCGCCCACAATCAGATCAGCGCTGGGCAGGGGCATCCTTATAAAAAAAGAGGCTCCATTAGGCTCTCATGGCTTAGTGATGCTTCCCATGAAGACTGTCCTTGTGGGTGACAGTATGATGACCAAATGATTCAAGCTTCCATTCTACTCAGTTATCTTAATAGGTTAATTTAGTTGGCATTCTTGTGTTTATATCAGTCTCCTGGTCACTTGCTAAATGTAAGTAAATTTCCCTAATCCTCATTATTTCTGGACACACACAAACAATTGGGATTTATAGAGCTGGAAAAGTCTACACCTTAAATATGAAATATTCTAGAAAGAGATGGACAGTGGAGTCCCGAGCTCAGAAGAAGTCTGAACAAGATGTACAGATTTGGAAGCGATCGTCACAGAGTGGTCACTGAAGATATCAGAGTATGTGAGATCATCCAGATCCCACAGCATGTGGAAGGAGAAGAAAAGAACAGGGGACAGAAGGCTGGAGAACACCAGCCACTGAAGGGAATGAAATTTAGGTGTTCTGCCTTTAGCAAGGAACTAAAATATGTGGACAAAGACTAACCATCCACTTCCCAGAGATTAGAGGGAACACATACAGTTAGGAACCCAACTAGATGACCAAAACAGCATCTTTCAGCTCTGAAAAATGAGTCAAAGACTTTCAACTCCATCCAGTATTCCTCACAATCCGAGAAATAACTTTTTGTCACATTACAGAAAAACTAAAATTCTACCCGATTTTATTCTTTGACTTTGTTAGCCAATGGTAGGGAAATGTTTTGAAGAATTAAAGCCTCTTGTTTTCTGAAAGCAAAGTGTACTTGGTTTACCTGTAGAGGAGACTACAGGCTCTAGAAAATAGGTTCTTACCCTATTTTCCCTTCTGTGGGACCTGTTATATGAGTAGTATGAAAATGCAGTTTTACCCAACCACATTCTTGCTTACTCTTCCCTTCCTGCCACCTCTGCCTGACTAGGACTAGCCGTAATCTGTGGATTTAAATCTTAAAAGCTATACTACATTTCAGAAAAGTACCTGTAACATTCACTAATATTTAAAATCTGCTGGTTTCTGTTACCCTTTCCATTCAATTCTAAAAACAGAGGCACAGGTATATACACACATTTTGAAAATCCAGAAATATTTGATGAAAACAAACTGTCATTTTTGTCATAACAATACAGCCGGTGTATTTGCAAACATGACTACTTGCAGTTCAACTTAATCTTACAATATGGCACCTGTCCCACTAAGTGGCACCTTAGTAACTGCTGTTACAGGTATCTGACCCTTTAACCATAGGCACCTTTTCTCCACCCCCTACCCTATGCCTCCCCCAACACTCTGTAACCCTTCTTTTTCTTTTCCTGTTCTTGTCTTTAATTTCCTCTTGGTAGTGCCCATAAACTTTTATTACCACCAATGGCACTAACGCTAACACAGCTGCTAAGCCCCGACCTAGAAATACAATGGATATAATTCTTTTTTTTTTTAAGTTTATTTATTTATTTTGTGTGTGTGTGTGAGAGAGAGAGAGAGAGCACACAAGCAGGGGAGGGGCAGAGAGAGGGAGGGACAGAGAATCCAAAGTGGGCTCCGTGCTGACAGCAGAGAGGCCAATGTGGGGCTCGAACTCATGAACCGTGAGATCGTGACCTGAGCTAAAGTTAGCCGCTTAACCAACTGAGCCACCCAAGTGGCCCACAATGGATATAATTCTAATGAACTTTTTGGTTGTCCTTCTAAAACAACTTCTATATTCTGTTTTAGTGACCAATCCACAGGACAGAAAGAATAAATGGCTGTAGGAAATAAACATGTAAAAAAGAAACCTGGAGTGCTTCCTAACTCCCGCTGTCTGATACAGACTATGTTTGCATAGTTCGGAATCGTGATTTGCAGGGGCAGGTTTCTGAATGACCAGAAAAGGTGGGAGAGGGGCACACTAGACTCCATGTTTCACACCAGTTGAAGTTTAGAGTCATGCTAAGTTACTAAAATATATTAAGGGTCAGAGTAGAGAAGATGGAAAAAAAAAAAAAATCAAGTCTAAAACCAGAACAAAAGGACTTTAGCACTAGGTATTACAGTTCTGGGAAAATTTCACGGGTTCCATAAAACTTTATGGGAAAGGTAAATAATTCAGTTCCTACCACAATCTGCTCCCTTGAGTCCAGTACTCTTGAAGCTACCCTTTGATGCTGCAGTTCTCTTTATATGACACCCCCAGTGGCTCTAGGCATTCATCAGAGAAAAGGTCTTCAGTGCACGGCTTCCTCCCTTTATCTCTCTGGCTATTGTTAGCAATTGTTTCTGTTTAATTTCACAAAATGGAAGGAGAGAGACAATTTATCACCAATTTAGCACCGCCAGTATACCTGCAGGCTAGGAATGGGAAGCAGAGCAGACAGATGCCTTCCACTAGGCTTAAGAGGCAACAGAAACACTTCCTTACAAAAGCTCAGTGTGCAGGGGCTGGGCAAAATAAATATTAAAAAAAAAAAAACATGGCAAATAAAAAGCTATTTTATTAAGACAAGTCCATTTATCCTATCCATCTTCACGTCCCAACACTAAAATAACCCAGGTTTTTGTGGCTCTCTAAACAGTCTCTTAGATCTCTATGCAATCATGTCCTCCTGCTGCTTGCTGGCCTGAAAAACTCCTACTCAGCCTTCGAGTTTAAGCTCACACATTACCACCTCCCTGGAAGGTTGCTTTGATTCTCCCAAATAGGTGCTCCTTTCCCTTAGATGCTCCTCCTACTGCTCCCTCATCACAGCAGCTATGTGCTATTGCAATTATTTCTATACCTGGGAGTGTGGCTCTCTAGCTGCCTGCCTGCTGTCTGAGGGAGCACCATGTCTTTCTATTACTGTATCTCCTGGTACATGACATGACATGTACCCTCACAGGTAATTCACAGCAAAAGAACTCCCTAGGTCTCAAGTTGGAGGGGCAACACCCATCCATCCAATTCTCCCTTTTCCAAACCCACCTCGTTTAGAACAACTTCATTATCTATCTCTGGGGCACCTGGGTGGCTCAGTTGGTTAAGTGTCCAACTCTTGATTTAAGCTCAGGTCAGGATCTCATAGTTCATGGGATTGAGCCCTGTGTCAGGCCCTGTGCTGACAGCTCAGAGCCTGCTTGGAATTCTCTCTCTCCCTCTCTCTCTGCCCCTCCCCTGCTCACGCTGTCTCTCTCTCTCTCAAAATAAATAAATAAACTTAAAAAAGAAAAATAGGACTTTACTATCTATCTCCTAGATTAGTCTCTTCAAAACAAAAACACAAATTAAAAAATACATATGCATGCCTACATTCATTTCAGTACTATTTATGATAGCCAAGAAATGGAAGCAACCTAAAGTGTCCATCAACAGATGAATGGATAATGAAGATGTCATATATTTATACAATGGAATATTACTCAGCCATAAAAAAGGATGAGATCAGGCCATTTGTGACATGGATGTACCTAGAGGGCATTATGCTAAGTGAAATAGGTCAGATTTAGGAAGAGAAATACTATAAAATTTCATTCACATGTGAAATCTAAAAAACAAAACAAATGAATAAACAAAAAGCAGAATCGGGCTTATAAATACATAGAAGAAACTGATAGTTGCCAGAGAGGGGGAGGGAGTTGGGCAAAACAGGTAAAGAGGAGTAGAAGGTACAGGTTTCCAGTTATGGAATGAATAGGTCATGAGGATGAAACACACAGCATGGGGAATAGAGACACCGTAATAGCGTCGTATGGTGACAGATGGTAGCTACACTTGTGGCAAGCGTAACACATAGAGAACTTGAATCACTATGTCGTACACCTGAAACTAATGTGACACTCACTGTGCGTCAACTACACTCAAATCAAAAAACATTAAATAATAAAAATAGGTTAATCTCATCATTGGTCCCTCATTTCTGGTCCCTCTTCCCTTGAATCCATTCCAAATACACTATTGCCACTATAATGTTACTAAAGTGTGGCTTTAATTAAATGTACCAGGTTGAGCAGTTGATGATGCAGAGAATAAAAAGCTGAAAAACACCTGTTCTCTAAGCTCCGTGGGCTCAAATCCAACAAGGCAGAGAGAGAAGTAAATAATTAACATACAATTTATCAGCTGTTATAGAGATATATCCAACTCACGCTAATCCCTCTACCTGGCCTGTCCTTCACTCTTAAATAGACAATTCGTATTTCACTTTACACAGGAAGACTTCCTAATCTCTGCAGCCAGAAGCCATCCCTCCTTCCTCTGCTTCCACAGTGCCCTGTCACTCACTTATCACTTTCTGTATGAATTACAGTTATTTGTACCCACACATTATGTCTCTTACTGGATTGAACCTTTCTAAGTGGAAGTGCAACACATTTTACTTGTCTCTATTTCGCCATGGTACCTAACACAGGGCCCTGCAAATAGCTGATAAATGTTGAATTATGATGATTAACCTCACTAAAACATTATGAGTCTGCGATTCCTTTAGGATTTGCCAATATTAAGAACATCGGTGGGTCAAATATATGCAATGCAGGACTGACATTTTTCCACTCTAGCCACAAAAATAGAAAAAGTCTATTCTGTTTGGCTAGATAATAGTGGACATATGGAAAATATCCTCAACCAGATTTGAAAGATGTGTCCAAATGAAATGTATCTGTTGTAAAAACACAACAAAAAGCAATTCCCTAGTACTATAAACCAGGCCACCAGCCTCTGCTGACAAATACAAAAAAAAAAAAAAAAAAAAACTATGAAGGGCAAACATGATGCGGTGTGTCCACACTGGGCCAACTCAATGGGCAGATGCTTCACTAAGGAAAAAAATCCAAATTTAGTCCAAATCAAATTTAATAAAATGAGATACTGGCACAAGATAAAATTTCAAAGATGGATCATTGAATAAGTTCTCTGATCTTTCAAAGAAGTTGAGTATATGTAGCTTATCCATTCTTTAAAGTTTACATACAATTTCCTACAATAGTGACACTATAAGACACCTTCTGAAGCCCTGGTTAGGATCTCCATTGAAATTTTGTCTGTACTCCCTCTACCCCATTCCTTCACCAAGATTATTTTAGTCAAATGAAACCATTGTATGCAGCATGAGGTAGGCAGCAACTTGACCATCATTCACCTGACTCACACGAATGGAGGACATTTAACATTTCATGATTTAAAATGCAGAACTAAAATTCTAACTTCTCAGTTTTGACCAAAAAGGAAGCTCAAATCTCAAAACCATAATACCCTTTAAGAAAATGCCATGCTGTAATGATAGTTATTTGCTCTTAATTTGCTTGAATGAAGTCAGAACATTTGATTATGTCATTTATTTCAGCATTAAAATTGCTGAAGACAGGGGCGACTGGGTGGCTCAGTTGGTTGAGCGGCCAACTTCGGCTCAGGTCATGATCTTGCAGTCCATGAGTTCAAGCCCCGCATGAGGCTCTGTGCTGACGGCTCGGAGCCTGCAGCCTGTTTCAGATTCTGTGTCTCCCTCTCTCTGGCCCTCCCCCGTTCATGCTCTGTCTCTCTCTGTCTCAAAAAGAAATAAACATTAAGAAAAAAATTTTTTTAAATAAAAAAAAAATTGCTGAGGACAAGAAATGCATCTCAACCAATTGTGCACGGTCCTTAGGAAACTGCCTGCAGCACCTTTTAACCTAAAGACCTGAGTTAAAGTTTGCCAGGAGGATTAAGTAAGAAAAAGGGGGGGGGGGGGATGCTTTAAGAAACTCTAAAGCACAATACAAATATAATGTGCGACAAGCATTATTCTTACAATAAGCTCCCTCCAAGAGCAAGTCCCCTTCTACAGGAAATCTGAATACAGCTCATGTATTTCTGTATACTCTTCCCAAAAGAATTTGTGTGACATGTAAAACTGTAAATAACTACTTAAAAAGGGAGGAAGTGAAGGGAAGAAAGAAAACTCAGGTTGGACTAGAAGAAGGAAGTAAATTAAACGGCAGGGGAGAAGTTTATTAGATAAAATAAAGCAATACAGGAGAAAAGTAAACTGGAACTTAGGGATCAATTTCTAACTCCATCACTTACTATCTACCCACATGAATCTGGTCACTTCACCTCCATAGACTCCAGTTTCCTCACGTGTAAGCAGAAATAATAACTCATAGGGTTGCTGCAGGGATTAAATGAGATAATATTTACATAAAATACTTAGCATTATGTCTTGTACATAGTAAGTGATAAGTGACTAATTGTTGATAAAATTATTATTAGACCCGTATACTGATTGGTGACATTCAGGAAGAGAAAAGAGCCAAGAATACGTCAGAAGGGAAGATGATAATACAGAGAGCTCAGTCTATAAATTCTTGCTGGGAGACAAAGTTTGAGAAACACACATTACACAAAGCATTTTTCATATTAAATGTACAAATTACATACTGTGTCTCCAGGATTGCTGAAGAGTCTAGAGAACTGTAGCCAAAATCTCGAAGTCATAAAAGTAGAATAGCAGTGACTGTATGGAGGGAGAGCAGGACAGACCCCACCCTGCCGCTAAAAAAAATAAATAAAAATAAATAAAAATAAAAAAGTGCTTACTGATGTGTACAGAAGCCTGCTTCCAAACTTTCAATTTTTTTAACTTTTCCTAGACAGAATGAAACTTAGGTTCCATAGCAAACGTACACCAACTCTACTGGCCAAAATTAGATGGTATTAACAACCGTGCACAGTCATTTAGGCTTCCATTATTTGCTCTTTAGTCTGGGGAAGTTGTATTTGTGATGGATTTTAGGTGTTAAGTATTTTTAACTCCATCATACTCAGTAATTGCAAAAACAGTGAAAATGTTTCAAAATTAGGAATCAGATTTAGAGACAGCAAATCATTGTAAAAAGTAAGAAAACAGTGGATGCTGCCTGTGTAATGGGATCAGACTTATTGGCTATAATATGTGAAAAGTCTATACCCATGGAATCAATAAGAATCAGCAGAACACAAGGAAAACAAGAAACCCTGCATGGGGTGGCCAGAGAATTAACATCACTTTGGGTTGTCAACTGGTCTAGTGTTAATTCAGGAGAAGGCAAGGAGTTTAACAATTTAAAAGCTAAGCATAGTACAAGTACTATCATAAAACTGCTTAAGTTCGAGGCCTTTTTCAATCTACACAGTGTGAATGGTCAGCTCACTATATGACCTGTCACTGCTAACCTCTTCCCTAAGGCCTGTGCAGATCATCTAAGAGGGAGGCTGCCTGTCTCAGTAAATTTTCAATGTAGACAAAACTAGTCTATTAGGGGAAAAGACGGCCAAAAAATTCTACCAGCAAGGAGGTGAGAGTATATCTGGTTTCCCTTTGAGGGACCAACTCACAGTCCTTTTTACTAAAAATAACCTTTCAAAACCAAATCTGTACTTAGAGAAACTTTTAACTTTTGGGGGGGGGGGGCAACAAAGCATAGTTGTCTTATAAGTATCTGCATGAAATTATGGGCTGAAGATCCTAAAAATGTTGTCAATCAGGCAGTGATAAATGGAAATAACATTTCATCACTATTAATTTAAGCTATGTATATATATATATATATGTATATATGTACGTACATATGTGTGTGTATATATATATTTGTTTTGTCTAATTGTAATAATAAAAGTATATGAGCTTTAAATCTTGGCTTTAGGGGGCGCCTGGGTGGCTCAGTCGGTTAAGTGGCCGATTTCGGCTCAGGTCATGATCTCGCGGTCCGTGAGTTCGAGCCCTGCGTCGGGCTCTGTGCTGACAGCTCAGAGCCTAGAGCCCGTTTCAGATTCTGTGTCTCCCTCTCTCTGACCCTCCCCCATTCATGCTCTGTCTCTCTCTGTCTCAAAAATAAAATAAAACATTTAAAAAAAAAAAATCTTGGCTTTAGTTCTGCTACTTCTGTTAGGTTTTAAGCTCACCAAACCATGAATTATCCTACTGTGGAGGTTTTCTACAATCTACCCAAATCAAACAAGGAGAGAACACTTACTATACTCAATCACAGAAAATGTGCCTCTGGAACTCTATTAGGAATTTGGTCAATCAGGACACAGACAAAGGAGCTGAAGTGTCTGCATTTCGGTAGACAGTACCCCTACCACTGCCAAGATATACTTTTTATCCTAACCTTTAAACCCAGTTGAGTTTACTGTGATCCCAATACTTAGATAAACAATAACAAATGTGAACTATTCTTGCAACTTCATTAATAAAATCATTCGGACTATTCATTCAACAAAGAAGCATTTCTTGAGTAGGCCTATACTAGGCACAATGCATTTGTATGGCACCTTTTATTTTACAATCCCAAAGAGCTTTCAAAGTTGCCTTAACATAAAGTATCAGTGATTGAACATCTCTCATTTTATTTTATTTTTTCAATTTCTTTTAATGTTTATTAATTTTTGAGAGAGACAGAGACAGAATGCGAGTGGGTTAGGGGCAGAGAGAGAGGGAGACACAGAGTCTAAAGCAGGTTCCAGGCTCTGAGCTGTCAGCACAGAGCCTGACGTGGGGCTCGAACCCACGAGCTGTGGGATCACGGCCTGAGCCAAAGTCGGACGCTCAACCAACTGAGCCACCCAGGCACCCCGAACATCTCTCATTTTATACATGTACAACACTCTATTCAAAACCGTGATTCATGGGGCACCTGGCTTGCTCAGTCGGTAAAGTGTGTAATTCTTATCTTGGGGTTGAGTTGGAGCCCTGCATTTTGTATAAAGATCACCTAGAAGTAAAATCTTAAAAACAAAACAAAACAAACAAACAAACAAAAAACATGATTCAGGAATAATAAATTGAGCTGTTGGTGGAAATAAAAACTCAAGGGGCTGAGACAATCAATCATTAACTAAATTCCAACTTCCCAATTCAATCCAAAATGACCCAGTGCCAAGTGATTTTTTAAAATTACAAGCCAAAACATACAATGATTCAAACATTCCATTAGGGAAAGGAGTTAATATAGTTACAATTTCCCATTCCTAAATCCTTATGGGTATGCTACTAGGTAATAAGTCAAATTTATCAAAAGTCCCACTCAGTGGTTATATTTAATTTGCATACATTTGAGTAACTTCTTGAAATGGATTACCTAACTTTCCAAAAATAACTTATTTACCTGGGTTTTCTTTATTTTGAAGCTTTCTAGGTCTTTCTAGAAAATTGAGCCCTAAATTTATGTGTCAGTGAAATGCATTTGCCAAAATCAATTTTTTGAAACAGACCTGAGAAAGACCATCAAGAATGGAAGAGAAAATAAGGATAGTGAGTAAGCACAGGGACAGGTATAAACCAGAATTCTTGGCTTGGAACCCTTGTTCTATGATTTTCTAGTTAGCTGGTCTTGGTAACTCAGTTACTCTGTCTGCAAAATGGAAATAATAAAAAATACCTACTCCATATGGTTGTTACAGGGATTAAACCCAGGTAAATTAGTACATATAAGGGTTTAGCAGCAATCATCATTATATAATGTGTTTACTTATTATGATTATCATGACTAAATCATCCAAATCATTTACACAAATGCTGTTCCCTCCTCAAAACCTTCCTTATCTGATCTAGTAGAATTTAATCCCTCCCTCCTAGGCTTCTCCACAAAATGCATCATGTATCAGTTATTTGGGTAAATTTCCCTCCCAATGTAGATTACTTACATCTCTTTGAAGATAGAGACCACAGCTCATCTGAGTGCACCAGACAGCAAATATTGTTCATGGCTGTCTTTCTTCTCCCTCTCTCTAAATGTTCTTAACAATCAAACCCTGTCAATTACCAAACTTTTACCTGGAGACAGGAGCTTTATGTAACCCAATGCACTTATGTACTGGTCTTACCTTGCTAAATATTCTGTTGAGACTTAAATAAAATTTTGCAGGGAGAGGGAAGAAAGAAGGACTCATTTAATACACTTAAATTGCTGACTAAGAATATCTTTGTAAACTAATATATTTTTTTAAAAATTTCTTATGCCTTAAAAGCTTACTTGCATTATTTCATTCAAAAAAGCCCACGGTACTTTTAATATAAAAATACAGTAGCATAATTTCTGCATATGTCAAGTCTAACCTAATCATAACTTGCCCATCTGCTGATTTTAATGTAATCCTGGGGATGCTAGAAGACAATATGCTTGCTTGATTCACCCTACACTATTTATGTAAAATAAAATAATTTTAACATTACATTGAGATGCAAATCTTTCTGGCTTTGATATGTGCTCTCTTTTTCCTCCTAAAAAAAAAAATGCCACACACACACACACACACACACACACACACACACACACACAAAACAAGCCTCCAACTTATTCCGGATCACTGGAAAGCATTTTCTATAGTATTATCCAACTTCGCTTACACAATGACATTGCCCTTACTTTGAGAGAACTTTTCTGAAAACAAATGGTTGATTTCAGTGCATTGCTTTGTTGCCATTTTCTACAAATTCTGTTTTTATAGTGTCCTACCTTTTGAAATAAATTTTTCAGCATAAAAACTTCTGCGGATACCTATTCATTTGCACAAATATTCCTAGTCTCTATTCTTTAACTCATTTTAAAATAAACCAAAAAAAAAAAACAGAAGGCTAAAAAAGAATTGCACCCATTCAAGGTGGCTTTTCTAAGTTTAATTTTTTTTTCATTCCTCAATAGCAGGTCCTTTCAAAGGAGTACAAAAACTACATCCAATTTATTTCTCATCCTAAACACATTCCAGCCAAATGGGAAACGTTATCAGTCATCTTAACCAGGAGAAAAACACAAAGCTAAGCCAGATCAAACCAAATTTTCTTTTTTTTACTTTTGAGATCAAGATTTTTCACATAAAAGTGCTTTGATAAACCTATGCAATGAACAAATGTAATCACAATTTAACATCATATTTTGGACTAATTTCTCTTCCTCAAATAGTCATAATAGTGACTAATTCACATATAATACCTCTCAGCTACCGGGTAGAGTATAGTAAACTTAATTGTTTTATATATCCTGAGGCATACAAAGAAAGGTCAATCAAATACAAAGAGGTTCCCAGTATGTTATATACACATGTGACTGAGACAAAAAAAATCTACCCTAAGAAAAAACTGGACTTAATAATAGATCCTGCCTTAAAGTAGGGAGACCTGAGAAGTTGAAGCCCCCATCCCATCCCCACCCCCTAAAAGACAAGGTCTCCCTCCCACCTTACAACCAGGAGGCATAAATTAAAACACATAAGAGTTGTTTCCTCAGACTTTAGCAGTAAGAAAGCTAATACTCAGGCCTTTTCCGAGCAGTTGACTTCTATCAGAACTTATCACAAGTTATGTGAAACAGACAAGAGCATTGGTTCTGCATTTTACCAAGTGAGAACGGCATCGCAGTTTTTGGACAAGCCACCACTTCCAGCACCCAGCTCTTCCCGCCCCTCCTCCCCCCATTTCTTTTTATATCTTTCCTCCAAACTTGCAACCCAAAAAGTGATGCCACAAAGCAAAAGCCGCATCAGTAAACGGGAGGCCACCGGTTTTGAAAATAAAGTTTGTTCTTTTGCTGTCAACCTGATAACTTTTTAAAGACGAAACGTCTCCTACTCAATCGGGTACAACCTATCCTATTCCCATACCAAGCAACCACTCGTTTGTCCCCGACAGTAAAGAGGAAAAAAGGGAGTGGGAGCATGATGTTTAAAAGAAGGGTCTACGGTGCCAGGGGTAGGGACAGATTTTGAGACCGGTGTTGAACACTCCGTGCTTCTGGGAGCTGGGCGGCTTTACTGTGTCGATCCGAGAAATGTTTAGCAATCTGACGCATCAGTTTTTAGGAATGGTACACAAGCAGCCCCCACAATTTGAGCCATGCCTAGAATACCTCTTCTCGGTGACACGGGCTGGAGGGCACGGGACGGGCGAGCCCGGGGTACCAGGAAAGGTTCCGCGACATTTGTTATTGTTTATGAAGCCCAGTCAGGGACCGGGATCGGGGAGCTCGGGGGCCGAGGAGTGGAAGGGGAGAAGAGCAGAGAAGCACAAAGATTCCTCCTCGGGCTCAGGGCTACCCTCCGGACACACTGGGCTAGTATCACCTCGGGGAGCAAGAGGGCGGGCCAAGGCCGTCGTTGGGGCTTCACTGGAGACACTGCCAGCCCCGACATTAGCCGAGTCGTCCCTGGACACCCAAAGACACATAAGATCTCCTTCTGCCCCTACTCGCAGAGTTGGGGCCGGCGCGGCGAGGGAGGCCCCCAAGCGCGGCCGCCGCGCGCCGCATCCGCGTACTCACCTGCCTCCGGTCGCGCCCGCGGCCGGCTCAGCCTCCGCACGGACCGCAGCCGGCCCGGGGCCCGTCCGCTCCCTTTTGCCCGCTCCGCCCTCGCCCCGCCCCCGGGAGGTGGAACCCGCGGCCGCGCCGGAATCTCGGGGCGGCCTTCCTGAACTCTCGCGAGCCCTGCCTCTTCGGCTTCTCGGTGGCTAGGCCGGTCCGACTCGGCCCTGACGTCATACGCGCCATAGCCGGAAGTAGCCTTCTGTCGTCAACGCCCGCTCCTCTGCCCCACCCACTTACGCCTGGTGAATTCCTGATGGTCCTGGAGGAGTTGGCTGGACTGTCACTACTAACCTTACTAATCACCCTCACCTCACTTACCTCTAATCTACTCAAAACTGGTTCAGGCCTCTTATGAGAGTGCCCAATGTGTTGCCACATTAGTCACGTGTCCTAAATGACAGAGTTTTTCTCACTATTTCCCAGTGTAATGCAAAGAATGTTGGAAATGGAAAGGGATTTAGAGATAATTCCCACGAATCCACGCAATTTGCAGATTACGAAAAGGTGATAATTAACAAAGATGGATTGGCTGACCAAGTTGCTTAGCCACTAGCTGTGGGATCTAGAAGTAACCCGGGTTCCTTGACCCTTTTCCATCTCACCGTGACTCCACTGCAAAGACTTGAAAGGGATTTAAATTTGGAAACGCCACAAAAAACTGGGAGGCATACACGAAAAACTTGCTTAGGTTATCTTGGAAAATCTAAAATATCTGACAGTACTGGGCTCCTTTATGTAGGATCGGTGAACCAGGAGGAAAACCCCTGCATCATGACTCAAAAGAGATGACTTTGTGAAGATGATGCATTTGTCTTTGGGGAGAAAAGTTGCTGGGCAAACCAAATAAGAGAATCGTTCCCAATTATTGTTAACAAATTTATCTTTGATCTGCATATTGGAGGTGTTATCAAATACCCCTGGCTTTTAGAGACTACTAAGGCAATATATGAAGCTGGTACTGTGCTTGCAGAAAACATAATTATCTTTAACTTCACCAAGAGCAAGTGATAGATGCTAAAGACTTAGGGAAGCCTCATGACATCACTTCTCTCTTTTTTTACACTCGGTGCTTTTCTCATACATTGCTTGGTAACAGAAAAAGCACTATTGTGGTAATTAGTGTATTCTTGAGGAAATCATTTCCACCTTTATCATATGGTCCTTTTGAGGCTCAAATGACAATTGCCATGTACAAGTATAAGGAAGTTTCATTGTGATCAAACATGCTTGACAGAGGCCTATACACCTCTTTCCCTCCACCACACTCATACATACATTAATTCAAATGAGTAGAATGGAGAACAGTTTGTGGAATGTTCTAGAGCAATTTTATACTTTCCAGTATGCCATTTTTTTCATACCACTAGAGTAATATGGACTAGTCTAGGGTATCAGAAGAGGATAATATGGAGACTAAAGCTTTAACCTCCAGTTTTTAAACTGATGCTATTCTAAACAAACTCCTGCAAGAAGTTGTTGAAGGTGCCTGAACTAAAATAAAATAAAGCCATGTGCCCTTCTGGAAGCTTGGTGAAATCTATGGATCTTTTTCAGAATATTGTCCTTAAATGCATAAACTAAACCATCTAGGGCTACAAAGCAAATTGATTTTATTAACATGCAGTTATTGAAACACTAAAAAGTGAATTTGTGATACAGTTATGTGGTAGGCAGCTTCTAAGATGACTCCCAATAATCTTCATTTCCAGTATTATTGTCTTGTGCAACCCCTCCTCTTGAGTGTGGACCTGGTGACTCGGTTCTGAAAAAGAAAATACATCAAAACTGACGTAATGTCACTTCTCATGATAAAGTTATAAAAAGAATCTGGCTTTCATCTTGCTATCACCTCTTGCTCTCTCCCTTGCTCACTCTGGTGGAAACCAGCTTGCCACACAGAGACCTACCTTATGGAGAGGCTCACTTGGCAGGGAACTGAGAGAGGTCTCCAGTCAGCAGCCACCAAAGGATTGAGGCACTCAGTCCAACAGCCTGCAAAGAACTGCCAACAACCTGAGATGACCGCAGCCCTAGCTGACACCTTGACTGCAGCCTGGGAAAGGACCCTGAGCCACAGACCAAGCTAAATCAGGCCAGATTCCTGGCTCACAGAGGCAGTGAAATTATAAATATTTGTTATGTAAGCCACTAATTTAGGGGGTAACTTATTCCACAGCCATTGATAACAGTTACATATTTGTGTCTTTATTAATGCATTAAATAACAAGATCAAGACCTACAGTAATTTTGCAGTAATGACGCACATTATTTAAACAACATTTTAGATATCTGCAACAACTTCAACGTGGTAGAAAATATGTGTGATTTCTCTTGGGGTGAAGTCACAGGTTGCTAATGTTACTGTGGTTTGCTGACTACTTTCATAATGGGAGAAATGCTAATTTACAGACTTTAGTGAAAAAAATATGCGAATGTACATATATGCTAAATATAAGTAGGTATATGTATATATATATATAATGGATATATTTACTTTTTCATTAAGTTTCATTCACCCAGATGAAGAACTCATGGCCTAAATAAGAGATTATTTGTAGGGCCTTCCAAAACTGCAATCATCAACATTCTCAGACATTAGAATTAAAGTTCAGAGAATAAACCCAGTTAACAGATACAGACCATAGCCATTGCTAACTTTATTAACCTACCGTTGTACATGGATTATTATCCTCTTTCGCTTATTCCCTCTTCTCCAAATCTAGGCTAAATGTCCATAGACAGGCTAACATCATAGGCCAGAACGTGAGCAAAATTGTGGTTGAAAACCTCTACAGCTCCCAGAATTCATCTGATTTTTGTTTTCAGCATGTAAGCTGAAAATGTAAGCTCTTTGACCAAAGTGACTCTTCAGTATTACTTTTCCTCTCCTAGGACTACCTCATAGTAAGTAACCAATGAATGTCAAATGACTGCAGTAAATGATAATAGAAGGGAACTGTATTTTTTTTTTTTTTGAGAGAGAGAGAGAGAGAGAGAGAGAGAAGGGGGGGCAGGCAAAAGGAGAAGGAAAGAGAGACTCTAAGCAGGCTCTGTGGAGCTTGATGCAGGACTCCATGTAGGGCCCCATGCGGGGTTTGATCTCATGACTGTGAGATCATGATCTGAACCGAAATCAAGAATCAGATGCTTAACCAATTGAGTCAGGTGCCTCTAGAAGGAAACTATTAATAAAACCTTCCCACTGGCTGAATAGAGCTGCTTTTCTATATATGCAGCTTTGTAATTGTGGGACATGGTCAAAGCAGTATTTGGAGGATAGTTTATTGCTTTAAATGCATTTAACAGAATATACAAAAATGTAAAAACAAAAAACCAAGCTCTTAACTCAGGAAACTTGAAAAAGAAAAGAAACTTAAAGAAAGTAGAAGGATGTAAAGATTAGTGTAGAATCCCTTTCAGGGGTCCATGGCCCTTATGTGCACCAAGTATTATAGGTCAAAACATAACTAATCCTACACATAATTCTATTTTTCAAATGGATGTAAATTCTATTATGATTAACAAAGTCAAATATATTTCTGGAGCACCTGGGTGGCTCAGTCGATTAAGCGTCCGACTCTTAATTTCAGTTTAGGTCATGAGCTCAGGATTCATGAGATCAAGCCCTGCAGAGCCTGCTTGGGATTTGCTCTTTCTTTCTCTCTCTGCCCCTCTCCTGCTCACACTCTCTTTTAGAATAAATAAAATAGGGGGCTCCTGGGTGGCTCAGTTAAGTGTCCAACTTCAGTTCAGGTCATCATCTGGCGGTTTGTGGGTTCGGGTCCTACATCGGACGCTGTGCTGACAACTCAGAGCCTGGAGCCTGCTTTGGATTCTGTGTCTCCCTCTCTCTCTATTCCTCCCCCACTCACACTCTGTCTCTCGCTCTCAAAAATAAACATAAAATTTTTTTTAATAAATAAAGTAAAACATTAAAAAAACAAATACAGTTCTAGAACGTAAATGTAAATATAAAATATTAATGCAATAGGGAATTTTTTTTAAAGACTGAACTTGACTTATAAAAACCAAAAGGTGATTCTTTGAAAAGTCAAGGAAGTAGGAAAAACTTTGGCAAGACTAATTCAGGAACAAAAATAAAAGACACGAATAGTAAGAATGAGAATGGAGATGTAGCTACAGGTATGGAGATTTTTTAAAGCATAAAAAATGTGATTAAAAAAGAGGGGAGGGGCAGCTGGGTGGCTCAGTCAGGTGAGCATCCAACTCTGGCTCAGGTCATGATGTAGCAGTTTGTGAGTTTAAGGCCCACGTCGGAGCCTGAGGCCTGCTTCAGATTCTGTGTCTTCCACTCTCTCTGCACCTTCCCCTCTTGCACTCTGTCTCTCCCTCTCTCAAAAATAAATACATATTAAAAAGATTTTTTTAAGAGAGAGAGATCATTATTAAGACAAGCTGGTTGAGCACTCCTCTCTGTGTGAATAAAAGAGTAATATTAATTTCTGATTCGCTCCATGTTAAGATTAAAGAGTAACTAACATTTACTGAGCTCTTTCTGTGAGCTAAGCATTGTGCTCTTTGCTTGTAATATCTCATTTAATCCTTACAATAAGCCTGTGAGTTAGGTATAATTATCCCCAGTTTACAGATGATAAAACTGAGGCTCAAGAGCTATAGTGACTTACCTCGGGTCACACTAGATAGCGAATGACAAAGCCAGCCTCTCAGATTCCCAGTGGTAGACAAAATACTCCTGAGCAAAAGCAAAAACAAGATATCTGGAGACAGAGAAACTTGTTTTAGGTCACTGGCCTACTTTCAATATGCTCAGTGAATGTTAGCTATTACTGTGATAATAATCCCCATACTTTAAATGGGTTTAAGACTACCACCTAAAACACACCAGAGTTAAGGGCACAAATTCACTTTCAAGGCTGTTTATCCAGCATTATTTATTTGCACCTGTGAAAAGCTGGAATTAACCTAGATGTCTAAAAGTAGGGATGGGTGCAATAGATTACTACGGACCCATACAGTATAATAGCATGTATGTGTTAGAAATCATATATAGGTAAATGATTGACATGAGGAGATGTTCAGAATATTTTGTCAGGTTTGGAAATTCTTTTAAAGCACGTTGCCAAGACTGTAATATCTTTTGTACGAAAATTATTTGAAAAATAATATATGTATATATAATCATAATATGTATATTTCAAGATTTAAATGAAAGACACAAAATAAAAGTTTTCTCTTAATGTGATTATGAAAAAAAATTATGATGTATAATGTTATGCCAGTAGATTAAAAAAATTTTTTTTAAGGAGAGAGAGAGAGAATAGGTACTTCCAGTCCTCCTGGAAGGGTGTCCTGATAGAAATCTATTAATTTTTTTACTATGGAAAAAATAGAAAGTTTATGGAATAATGCCTTTCCAGTTTGCCCCTAAGAGTGTTTGACTACTGGCTCCTCTTGTCATTGTCCTGACTTTCAAAGGGGCTCTAGTTCAGCCAGGCTAAATGCAACTGAGTTTCTTTGAAAATAAAGGCTCTGTTCTGTAAGCTTCAGGAGTATTTGCCCGGACCGTTTAATCAAACACATGACAATCCATTTAAAACTCTCACCAGGGGCGCCTGGGTGGCGCAGTCGGTTAAGCGTCCGACTTCAGCCAGGTCACGATCTCGCGGTCCGTGAGTTCGAGCCCCGCGTCGGGCTCTGGGCTGATGGCTCGGAGCCTGGAGCCTGTTTCCGATTCTGTGTCTCCCTCTCTCTCTGCCCCTCCCCCGTCCATGCTCTGTCTCTCTCTGTCCCAAAAATAAATAAACGTTGAAAAAAAATTAAAAAAAAAAAAAATAAAGTAAAACTCTCACCAGATTGCCTTCTGCAAAGCACTTTATAAACCTGGAAACAATGACTTCAGGTTGATGCCTGCTTTAATTTTTAACCTGCTTGACTAAATGGCAAACTATTTATCACAGAGGGTCTAAACCATTCCAAGATTTTGGCTATGTCTCCCCCAAAGTGAAAAGCACCTATGTAAATCAGATGCCTGAAGAAAAGCATTAAGGAAAAGTGAAAAATACATTGTGTTTAACCATCTCTTTGCATTATTTTTATTGTTCTGCAAAGTGTAATAAAGAACCAAAAGGACTGGATTCCGAGGACCTGGTTCTAATACTCACTGTATGACCCAGCACAGATCAAAAAAGTTACCCGAAGTCCTATTCCTGCATCTGCAAAATGAAGAATATCAACACAATAGTTGCTGAAGAGATGAAGTAGAATTATGTATGGTAAAGGCACTTTGAAAATTATAAGACCCCATGGCCATAAAGGAAAGAATACTAGCTTGAAGCTAGGAAGATCTCAATATCAATAGCTACTTCTTAGGATCACTGTGAGGATGAAGTGAAATTAAATGAGATAAATTAAGCACCAAGTATAGGGCCCAGAACATAATCACATTCAGTTCAAGCGAACTATTATCATTTCCATTAATAATATTTAGTGAGGGGCGCCTGGGTGGTTCAGTCGGTTGAGCGTCCAACTTTGGCTCAGGCCACGATCTCGCAGTTTGTGAGTTCAAGCCCCGCGTCGGGCTCTGTGCTGACAGCTCAGAGCCTGGAGCCTGCTTTGGATTCTGTGTCTCCCTCTCTCTCTGCCCCTCCCCCACTCCACACTGTCTCTCTTACTCTCAAAAGTAAATAAACATTTAAAAAAATTTTTTAAATAATAATATTTAGTGATATAACAAAAACATATTTTAGAATGGAACCCGTTTTTCTCTTGTCACTACAAGCCAAATGGATTCTCTGAAATTAAGGAACATTTTTGGTGATGTTTACATCCATGATGAGAGAGAAAGTCTCTATGGGACCTTTCCTGCTTTGACTCTTGTCTGCTTTCTATTGATTTTTACAAATTCCTGATCCTAACAAAGATAAAGATACAGTGGATTTTCCATCTGTGATATAGGAAATATAGTGCATGAGTAAGATGAGGCTAAGCGATGCAGTGACAGATCATCACAGAATTTTAGTGGCGTCAAATGGTGAGGATTTATTTACCGCTTATGCTTTATGTCCTTTATAGGTCATCAGTAAGGCTTTGCTCCTTAGAGTCACTTGGGGTTCCAGGCCAGTGGACAAGCTGTCATCTTGAACATTGCTAGTCTTCATGCCAGAAGGAAAAGCAGTTTGGAGGGTCTCAAGCAGAGATTTCTGCTTACAACCCATTGGCCAGAAGTAGTTGCATGACCCTATACAAATAAGACGGAGCCAGGATAGAATCTCTTGATAATCCAAGAAGGAGAGAAAACCAGAAATATTTGGCGATTGTACTAATTGTACAGTATACATGTGAAATTGCATTGTATATGTGGAAACCACTCTCCAAATGCTATTATAGGGTGCCCTTTCTTCACCTCTTAAAGAAAAACTGACAGTAACACTCCTTACAAAAGAAAAGTGCAAGGCACTGTGATATTTTGTGATGATATATACTACACTAGATATGGTTTAAAGATTTTAAAGCTCAAGTTAAAAAGAAAAAAAGAAATTTGTTTGGTGCCTTCAGTTTCCTAAAAATGATCTTCACTGATATTAGAAATTCACTAACATTATAATTCAATTTTAAAAAGTCGTTTTCTTTTTAAAACTGAAAAGCTGTGGGGTTTTTTTTTTTTCCTTAAATCTTGCTGTCTTCCCCATTCCTAATTTTAGGGTTGAGTACAAAAACTTCATTTTTTCAAGTAAGAAAAAGAAGCCCCACCAAAGACTGTTTTTCATCATAATAGTCGAATTCAACTTATGAAAACCCATTGATGTTTAATATAGGCAGCCCAAGAAAAACTGAAATACTGTGAATACATTCTAGAAAATTATTATAGTCCCTTTGTTGTATCTATTCATATCCTGTGATTCCAGTACTTAAAATTATTGTACTTTAAAAAGCGATTACTTTCCAGTTTTAAAAGGAATTTTAATGATACCACTCACATTTTTAACTGTAAGTCATGTGTGTATAGTATAGGAATAGAGTTCCTATACTGAATTTGGTTTTTCCTCTCTATTAGCCATTTAATATGGACTATATGAAACAAAATTGATTTCTTTAAAAGTAATTATGACTGCTTCAAAGTCTGTTTGAATTTTAGCATTAGCTCTTTCAAGATGGTGTGAGGTCTCAGAAAATCTATAAACCAAAAGGTTTTGGTGGGGCTTTCTTTTTTATACCTTCTATCTTTTAGGTGGGGATTTTTTTCCCTTTTTTACAGCCTATTCAGTGACTCTAAGTGCAAGTCCTACTCCTTCAATTATCTACTTTATTTTTTATTTTTATTTTTTAATGTTGAAATATCTAGGACTGGAGAAACAGTCCAGATAGAGAACGTCTCTAACACAAACCCCCACGTGGCCTGGATGCTAGTAGATGTTCCTACTGTGGGCTGGACCTGGAGGGAAATTCAGACATGGTACAACTTGCAGACCTATTTTCCGCATTCTGAAGTAAACTGTCCATGCTTGGAGGCAGAGAATAGGACAGACCAAATGGGCAAGCAGGGCAGAGGGTCTCTCCTGAGTCACACTGTGTGTTGGAAGGAGGACCACATTTAGGGTCCATATCTGGACTAAAGGCTGATTCCTTAGCCTGGTGCTCTTGGGCACATTTCTTAAACTCTCTAAACCTCAATTAACTCATCCATAACAGGAATAATTTAGATTTTGGAGGTCCTCATTATCAGGGGATAATTGTTCCCAAAAAAATTTAAGATATTGGAAGGAGAGCCAGTATTTTATAGTAAATATAAAAAAAAAAATGGCTGTGTGTACTTTACCACAGCAGAAAAATTTTTAATTAGGTTACAATTGCAGCTACGCAGTACTTAGACTGAGCAAAGGCTGAATCACATTAGGGATTTGGTTAGTGTAGTTTTTCTGACACACTTGTATGATATTATGGATTGACATCCCTCAGTCTACATTGGACATTACATCATAATCATATAGAGAGGGTCACTCTGGAAAAAAATATGTTTTCTGACCTCCTTTGACGTTCACATTTTTCTATTTTAAACCATTGTTTTCAACAGTTTCCACTGTGTTAAAGCAGTTGAAACAACTGGACTTCCTTCTCAGCTCTTTCTTCCTACCAGAGAATGTCAACGTTAGGGCAAATTCCTAGAACTTGGTGAAATAGAATGCACATTTTACACTTGCACCCTTTTGCCAAATGGCTACCCAGAGATGGTACTAATTTCCACTATAACCAGCAAGCAGCACAGGCAAATTCCCACTTCCCCACGTGCTTGGTCATGCTAGGCCTTATCCATATTTTTAATCATGCCCAAGAAAGACTAAGACCTTAGCATAATATTTGAGATAGACCCTACTGTTAAACAGAAGGGAAGTTTGTGTGGAGACTCATTTTGTAATAGGTCAATTGGCTAGTAATTATTTTAATGTTTTAGTGACTTTTGCTTCTTCAAATAGTCTCATACCACCGGGGATTCGGGGAATGAATATCTGGGTAAGAAAGACCCTCTCCTCCATCTGGTACAGTCGTGAAAGCTAAATTAGAAAAGGTATATAAAATGACAGCTACTTCACAGGCACGCCATCCAAGTTCCTCTTCTCCCTTTCGGCCCTGGGGCTATGGCTGAGGTCAAGACTCAGCCTCACTGTAGTAGGGAAGTAAGTCACAAATCCTGTGGCTTATTTGAACATAGAAAATTCAAGTAGGGTCTGGGGCAGACAAGATCATTACTAGTGTCGGTTGTTGCTCTGTTGATGGTTGTCTTGTTGCTGAGTAGTTCTATAAATCTAAAGATAGGGATTGTCGAGGAGGAGTTACTGGATCTGCTTCTCATTCCATTCCATTCTCCAACCACCCTGTGAATCAGGTTGTTGTTTTCAGAGGCTTACCGCATACATTTTATGCTGATTTGGCTTCCTGGAGGAAGTAACCCAAGTAGGCCTTGAAAAAATTGATTTTTTTTTTTTTTTTCCGATTAGGCCACACAGCATTCTGTGGACAAGGTTAAGGAGATTATCTTCATTTAATAGCAATAGGAAACTGTTGAAGGGTTTCAGGCAGAAGAGTGACAGGTCAATTCGCACTTTAAAAATACCCTGACGATAGTATGGAGAATCAGAGTGGATAGTAGTGGACCATTAGGAGGTTGAGTTTTATATTTATAAGCACTAAGTTGTATATTTTAAATGGTCTGGGGCCAGAATACCATGGTAAGCGGAAATGAATAGACCACAAATGGTCTACTTGTAGGTATGTCCCACCAGGGCTGAAGGGTGCAAAGATGACCAGATTTGATAAATCAGATAAATTGAAATCAGACAAATCATTTTACTCATCAAGAAAATGTCTGATTTCACTTCAATTGACATTTTCTTACGGATTAAGGGTATGCTACTTAGCCAACAGAAATGTTTTGGTTTGCTAGACAATTATATTTTTCATTATAAATTGCCACAGGTTCTTTTCTGAGTTCCATTTACTCTTAGTTTATATTAATTTCTCTGAGTTTGATTATCTCTGAAAAAGTTAAATTTCTAGAAATGCATAGCTAAGGATTAAGATCTGTCCTAAGCAATCCAGACAAAGTCTCTTGTTAACATCTTTGCATTGTTGGTCTCTGATTACAATAGTTCCTATGGTAGAATCATGCTGGAATAAAATTCTTTTAGGAGGAGTGATACACATAGAACCTTAAACATTCCAATGTTTAAAATAGACCAATTGTAATACTTGAAAATCAAATTATATATTATGTTATTATTATCACTCACATACATAATGGCCTGGTTGTAGGTTAGGTTTCCTGGGAAAAAGACCCTGTAACTCTTGGATTCGTGTGCAGGAGATTTATTGGGGAGTGATCTCTGGAACCACTCAGGTGCAGAGAGCACCACAGGATTAGGCAGAAGGAGAACTTGAACTCAGAGGCAGGTGCAGTAGAGGCGTCAGCCTACCCCACAGGGAGCTCTGGAGTTGGGATGACCTTTCAGAGTCACAATTGAGGCAAGGGGTCGGGGCTTTGTACCCCAACCTCAACCAGCTGTTGGATGGAGAGGCAGTTGAGTTGGCTGCGGGCATAGCTGGAGGGGGGGTTCTGTGGAGGGTCTCTGAAGCCAGTGCTCCCAGCAACGACGGACTTGAGTGACGTTCCGCAGCGTCCGAAACCCGCCCACTGAAGACTTCGTCCTTGGGCCTGCGCTCTTATATTGCACGCACCAATAAAATACTGCCTTCAAAACATCCCACTTTGCCTCCTGATATGATACACTGAGGTCACATCCCTTCTGTATCACCCTCTTACCCTCAATCTAATCATGAAGAACATCAAACAAAAAGCGAGAGATATTATGCAACAACGGGCCTATACTCTTCAAAATGTACGGGGCGCCTGGAAATGTCGTAAAAACGGTCAGACTCAGAAATGTTTCCAGACTTTAAAAGATTAGAGAAATAACACAGCTAAATGCAATACTTAATCCCCAATGTGTTCCTTGATCAGAATTTTATTATAATTTGCTATAAAGACATTACTGGGGTGCTAGGCAAAAATAAATTAGATGTTAATGTAAATTTTTTTATTCTGAATTTTTCTGTGGTCACGAAGAAATACACACAGCAATATTTAAGCATAAGAGGGTAAAATGTTCTATTTGAACAGTACCATAGAGAAACCACAGTATCTGTCAATGGAGAACATGATGTTTTTAGTAACTGGTACTAATTACATTTCATAGAAATGTGTTTACCTAGAATGCATGTACAAGGAGAATAGATTCTATTTTCTAAAAGGGCCCTTTCTTATTGTTCTTTACAAAAGCCAGGTGGCTTCATTTATTTCTGACTTGTGCAACTACCTCCTTCCTGCCTATGTATTTTGTTTTTTAGGTCCAAAGGCCCTGTATCATTTGCCTTCCTTATTTGATATATTTTTTAAACAATCTGTATAAATACATACATACATAAAAACAATTTGTTGTGAACTAGTTCCATTTTACATAAATATTGTTAGTGAACTTCCATGGGAATTACAGTACCTTAAAAAAAAGTAAAGTTGGGGCGCCTGGGTGGCGCAGTTGGTTAAGCGTCCGGCTTCAGCCAGGTCACGATCTCGCGGTCCGTGAGTTCGAGCCCCGCGTCAGGCTCTGGGCTGATGGCTCGGAGCCTGGAGACTGTTTCCGATTCTGTGTCTCCCTCTCTCTGCCCCTCCCCTGTTCATGCTCTGTCTCTCTCTGTCCCAAAAATAAATAAACGTTGGAAAAAAAAATTAAAATAAAAAAAAGTAAAGTTATCCTCTTTGTTCAATCAGTAAGGTGCTTTGAATCCTGCTGAGTCGCACTGAATAAAAAAAGAATAACGTTTTTATAAACCTTTACAGTTACTTAATGCTTTCTTTAAAGGATCTCAAAGTAACTTATAGGTATTTAATTAAGCAATGAACACTCCTGTGAACACACTATATGTTATTCTTTTATTTTTTTTAATGTTTATTTATTTTTGAGGGAGAGAGTGGGGAGGGACAGAGAGAGGGAGAGACTCAGAATCCGAGGCAGGTTCCAGGCTCTAAGCTGTCAGCACAGAGCCAGACGTGGGGCTCAAACTCACGAACCGTGAGATCATGACCTGAGCCAAGGTTGGATGCTTAACCAATTGAGTCACCCAGGGGCCCCATTATTCTCATTGTAAGATAATTCAACTTGGTGCACCTGGGTGGCTCAGTTGGTTAAGTGTCCGACTTCGGCTCAGGTCATGATCTCACGGTTTGTGGGTTCAAGCCCCACATCTGACAGCTCAGACCCTGGAGCTTGCTTGGGATTCTGTGTCTCCCTCTCTCTGTTCCTCCCTGGCGTGAGCTGTCTCTCTCTCTTTCTCTCTCTTCTCTCTCAAAAATAAATGAATATTAAAAAAAGTATGAAAAAAATAAAAAAATAAAGATGAGTCAGCTAAAGAAAAATTAAACATAAATTGTTATGTTATATATATCTATATCTATATAGATATAGATATATATAACACATATATATGAACTTCCATGTTCAAATTGTTATGTTATATATAATATAGATATATATAATATAACAATTTCTGTTATATATCTATATATATATCTAGATCTATATATATATCTAGATCTATATATATATATAGATATATATATCTAGATCTATATATATATAGATATATATCTATATATATATAAATCTATATATATATAGATATATATCTATATATATAGATCTAGATATATATATAGATCTAGATATATATAAACACATATACATAATGTATATATTTATTATGTGGAATATAAAATTAATAGAAAACAATGCTTACAAGATAGGCCCAATCCCCTTCATTTACTTATTTTTGTGCCTCTAGTGTAAATCTATGGGGTGATCAACCCATCCGAGCTTGCCCAGGACTTTCTTGGTTTTAGCACTGAAAACCCTGTGTCTCAGGAACTCTCTCGATATCAGGCAAAGCAGAACAATAGGTCACTCTAACTATACCTTCTGTTTCTCTTTCAAGGTAAATGAATGAACATTGACTATAAAAGTCAGAGACCCGACTAGTTAATAAATTATAGACTGGCCTGGGGGACTTGTGAACTTAAGTGCTCACTTTGTCCCACAATAAAAGTGAGCCTTGGGTCCACTTATGTGGGTTTTTGCATTCTCCATCAAACATTTTAACGTGTCATTTTTGTTTGAAGAAGTGACTATGTAAACAGAATTGTATGTTGTTACTAGCCTCTTGCAAGCCCAATCTTAGAATTCACAGTGCTGAGAAAGAGAAGTTGTTAAAGGTCGAATGGGCTGGGAGGTTCATAATAGGAAGGGTCACTAGGAAAAATGTAAAATGTCAAAAAACACATCAACAGAACTCTTAGAGATGTTGTGAGGAATAACAGACGTTGGTAAAACTGTTAATGAATGGCTTCCCCCAGGAACACTGGATCTTGACCTCAGCAACAACAGAACCACAGCCCCATAATGCTCAGCAACCATCCCCATCGTCAACAGTCATACCACTAGTAGTACTGAACAGGTTTTCAAATTATTCATATTTTATATATAAAGAAAGATGAAGGTAAAAGGTAACTAAAATGAAAGAAACAGCTTTTGTATATAGCCAAGTGTATAGCTATTGTGTAGAGTGATTAAACTACCTTTACTTAATTTATATAACAATTCCTTTAAGATGAAACTGAAACAATGATACTCTGTATCCTGTACACATTTTATCATAGCACTTGCAATGTCCCATGCACCTAGAGTGATTATTGATATATGGTAGGTATAAATACTTTTTGAAGGAAAATGTGAGAGAATAAAAAGGATTCAGGCAAGTGTACTGAATAATATACTGAATAGTCTACTGAAAATAAGCTCTGGTAGGCACACAGGTGCTAACTAGAAAATATACAAGGGGTGCCTGGGTGGCTCAGTTGGTTAAGTGTCCGACGACTTTGGCTCAGGTCATGATCTCACAGTTCAAGAGTTCAAGCCCCACGTCGGGCTCTTCACTGACAGCTCAGAGCCTGGAGCCTGCTTCGAATTCTGTGTCTCCCTCTCTCTCTGCCCCTCCCCCACTCATGCTCTGTCTCTCTTTCTCTCTCTCAAAAATAAATAAACATTAAAAAAAAAGAAGAAGAAAATATACAAGACATTCTTCTAAATCGGGAGGTGGAACAGAAGGACAAAGAAATGTAAGATTATGCCTCTGTCACTGAGAGCATTAAAATTATGTCAGGGAGCTATGGTTGAAAGTTTAAAAATGCCTTGTGTTCAGTACAACAGTACAAAGCTCCACATAAGTAAAAGTCAAATGAATGATAAGGACAGTAATCTCAGAGAAGACGGCGACATCAGTATGACCTGTGCTAGAAAAAGTGAGGTCCTAGCTTAGATTCATCTTCCCGATGACCTAAGACTGGATTAAATCCTCTTATGGCTTCCCTCTCATAGTATGGAGGCACTGAAATTCCTATTTTCTTCTTTGTTTCTGCCACTAGGCAAAAATCTCCCTGAGAAAAGGAACTGTATGTCATTCACCACTGCTTCTCCAACAGCTGCCATCATGCCTGGCAAAGAGAAGACCAAAAAGAAATGGATTTGGAAAGATTGAACAAACAAGCGACTAAAAAAATATTTTGGGTGAATCTTTAAGGATCTGAGAAATTAGGGGCACCTGGGTGGCTCAGTTGGTGAAGCGTCTCTGACTCTTGGTTTTGGCTCAGGTCATGATCTCAGGATTCATGTGATCGAGCCCCACAGCTGGCTCTGTGCTGACAGCGGGGAGCCTGCTTGGGATTCTCTCTCTCCCTCTCTCTCTGTCCCTCCCCCACGCATCGTGCTCTCTCTGTCTCTAATCTCAAAACAAATAAATAAATGTTAACAAAAAGGGATCTGAGAAATTAAAGGATTGTACATTCAGGGACGGGGAGAACAACATGGGCAAAGATGTAGAAGCAGGAACAATGTGTTCACTGAACACTGACTAGACTAGAAGTTCCAGGAAAGTAAATCTAGAATGTAAAGCTAGACAAGTAGCGTGGGTTTGAACACTGGAGTCAGAATTTTTTTTTTTTTTTGGCATGTTCTAGGAATTCTGATATCTTTTTTTTTAAGTTTTTAAATTCCAGTTAGTTAACATATAGTGTAATACTAGTTTCAAGTCTACAATTTAGTGATTCAACACTTCCATACTCACTCTGTGCTCATCACAACAAGTGCACCCCTTAATCCTCATCACCTATTTAACCCATCCCCCCATCTACTACCCCTCTGGTAACCATCAGTTTATTCTCTATAGTTAAGAGTCTGTTTCTTGGTTTGCCTCTCTTTTTTCCCCTATAGTCACATGTTTTGTTTCTTAAATTCCACATATGAATGAAATCATATGTTATTTGTCTTTCTCTCACTGACTTATTTTGCTTAGCATAATACTCTCTAGCTCCATCCATGTTGTTGCAAATGGCAAGATTTCATTCTTTTTTATGGCTGGATAATATCCTATTGTGTGTGTGTGTGTGTGTGTGTGTGTGTGTGTGTGTGTGTGTGTATGTACCACATCTTTATCCATTTACCAGTCAATGGACATTCGGGCTCTTTCCATAATTTGGCTATTGTAAATAATGTTGCTATAAAATTCTGGGTACATATATCCTGTCAAATTAGTATTTTTGCATTCTTTGAGTACATACCTAGGAGTAAGAATTTTTAACCTGATGTTCTAGGAGAAAGTAAGGTAATAAAAGTTTGAATTGGAAGATGACAAAACCAAAGAAATCCTTTAGGGAGACTAACCTGGTGGAAGGGAATGGATGGACTATTGAATGAGGGAAAAGGAGACACAGAGCTCAGTTAAAAGGCCAGGGCAGAGGCCCAAGTCAAAAAGATAAGAACTTTGGGGGGTCACCTTGAAAAGAGAAAAGCAAAGACAAATGAGAGAGGTATTTTGTTTGTGATCCTATCATGAAACAGAAGGAGAAATTTTGAAGAAACAATCTCTTTAGTAGATTGGCTATGGGCAAGAGCAAGGAAAGAAGTGAAGAATTATGTTTTGGGGCCTGGATAAATCAGTGAATGACAATTGTAGCTACATACCAAACAAAAAAAAAAGTAGGGGATGAGTTTGGTTTTGGAATGTTGCTATGGTAACTAGGCTTGAAGATGGTTCCAAACAATTCCACCATTCCCTGTACATTCAAGCTGTTTCTTGCATGAAGAGATAGGGCTTGGGCACCTGGGTGGCTTGGTTTGTTAAGTCTCTGACTTTTGGTTGTGCCTCAGGTCATGATCTTGCAGTTCATGAGTTCGAACCCCACATCAGGCTCTGCACTGACACACAGAGCCAGCTTGGGATTCTCTCTCTCTCCCTCTCTCTCTGCCTTTCCTCTGCCCATGTTCCCTCTCTCTCTCTCTCTCTCTCTCTCTCTCTCTCTCTCTCTCTCAAAATAAATAAATAAACTTAAAAAAAAAAAAGAGCTGGAGCTTATGATCTTTCTCCCCAAATCTGGCTAGGCCGAGACTGCTTTCACCAATAAAATACAAAGGAAGTAATTTTCTGGGACTTCTGAACTCAGAAGAGAAGGCCTGGCAGCCTCCACTTCCTCCATCTTGGAGCTTGAAGTCATCAGGGAAAAAGTCTAGGATACCCCACTGAAGAGAGGCCATGGGGTGAGAAAATCAAGGCACCAGCCGTCCAGCCCCAACTGCTATCTGAATACAACTGCATGAGAGACTCCAAGCGGGACACGTACAACTACCCAGGTGAGCCATCCAAGTCAACCCATGGAATCATGAGTGAGAGTAAAAATGGTTGGCATTTTAAGCCACTAATTTTTGGGATGGTGTGTTAGGCAGCAATGGCTATTTAAAATGGTAGCTTCTGATGTCATTACAGTATATATTCAAGTGAAAAAGTGCAGCAGCAGAAAATAAAGCTAAGTTTGAAGGCTGGGACACATGCAGAGGGGCTATGGCCTGAAAGAGAGTAGACCAGCTGGCCAGAACTCTTCATCGTTCTCATGCTATGATCCTAGGAAGATGGAAATCCACAGTTATCTTGAAGGCCTGTAACTTGAACCATCACTCTCCCCTTACTCTCCTCTCCCAAGTGTTAGGCAGAGTGTCAGGTAGCCAGACATTAGCCTCTCATCCTCATCTCCCCTGTGGTAGGGTTTCCAGGTAATGTACAGGATGTCCAGTTAAATTTGAATTTCAGACACACAATGAATTATTTTTTTTGGTATAATTGTGTCCCAAGGATTGCATGGGAGATACTTATCCTAGAACACAATTCATCATTTGCCTGAAATTCAAATTTAACTGGGAGCCCTAGTTTTTGTTTTTGCTAAATCTGGCAATCTTATCATCAGCCACAGAACGGAGAGTTCTTTCCTAAAAGAAGAACAAGGGCAGCTAGCGTGGGTACTGGATTCCAGTGTTTCCCATTGCATTCAGGAGTCTGGAGGCCCACCAGAGTAATGGCTGGCCCCTGAAGTGAAGTCAGCCAGTCAGCAAATCCCACCCAGATACACAGTTAAACTTTCTATCATTTCATTCTTAAATATAAGTAGATAGCCAGGTATTTGATGAAAGCCTACAATATTAAAGAGAAAGATCAAGATAAATAAACAGAAAAAGTGGCCCTGGACAAAACAGTTAATGCAGGGAACAGGATAGGACTTTTAAAAAACAGAAATAAAATCCTCAGAGAAAATGAGGTGACATCATATTCCTAAAACATGAATACGATGCCATGGGAAAAGAGAAGTCAGATAACAAACCTCATTCTTGGAATTTGAAAATACAAGTGCCGAAACAAAACATTAAAAAGTTTGGAAGATGGCACAAGGACATTTGGCCAAACATAGAATAAAAAGACCCTAAGGTAAAAGAGAAGAGGGAACGTTAAGAAATGAGGGATCATTCCAGAAAGTCCAAACTGGCTAGAAAGCATTTCAGACAAAAAAGAACAACAACAGAATAGAAAAGCTAAATGAAGAAACAAGCTGTCTTCATATTGCACAAGCCCATTGATTGCAGAACAGGATGAGTGGGGAGGGGAAAGAAAACCGAAAGAAAAAACCCAGATATATCACTGGAAATGTATTAAAGATAAAATCCTAACAGCTTCTTGAGAAAGTTTACACATTCACACACGCGCGCGTGCACATCATTATCATCTAAGGAGTAAAAGGCAGGCATGCCTCAGACTTCTCATCAGTGGTAGTGTTGTCAAAATTCTGAAAGAAAATCAGTTTCAGCCTAGAATTCTATGTCGAGCCTATTGACTAGGTTGAAGGCAGAATATAGACATTTACAAATATGTAAGAACTTGGAAATTTTACTCCTAATGCGTCCTTTCTTAGCAAGTTACTTGAGTATGGTCTCCAGCAAAATGGAAATAGAACTTCAAGAGTCTAATTGAGGACAGCAATGAAGAGAAGTACGAGCATGGCGTCTATTAAGCAGGGTTAAGAGAGAAACTCTTTCATTTATCCAGCAAATATTTATTGTGCCCCTACTTCATGCTAGACCTTCTCCTAGGGGATGAGGATTCAGCAGTGAACAAGGAAGTCATCAGAATACTTCCATTCTAATGAGGGAGACAGAAAAGTAGCAAACAAATATGTATGTCATCTAATTGTAGGAAGTGGCAAATGCTAAGAAGGCAAACAAAGCAGGGGAAGGACAGGCGTGTTAGCTCAGGTAGGCGAACAAGGAAATCCTCTCTGAGGAGTGACAATTGAGGTGAGGCTTGAATGAAATGAGGAACTGGCCATATGCAACTCTGGGGGAAGAGTATTTCAGGAAGAAGACACAACAAGTGCAAGGGCCTAGAGATAGAAATTAGCTTTGCGTGTTTGAAGAGTGGGAAGGACGCCACTGAGGTTAGGATACTGGGAGTAGTGGGAGGTGATGTTAGAGACATTAGCAGGCCCACATCATGAGAGCCATCCTGCAGTGTGAGCTGTGATTATAAAGTCATTGGAGGGTTTTGGGGCACCTGGGTGGCTCAGTCAGTTAAGCACCGGACTTCGGCTCAGGTCATGATCTTGTGGTCTGTGAGTTCAAGCCCCATGTCAGGCTCTGTGCTGACAGCTCTGAGCCTGGAACCTGTTTCAGATTCTGTGGCTTTCTCTCTCTCTGGGCCGGCGCCCCCCCCCATGCTCTGTCTCTCTCTCTCAAAAATGAATAAACATTAAACATTTTTTTTAAAAAGTCATTGGAGGATTTTGAGCAAGATAATGAAGTGTGCAGCACAATGAAGGAATACAGGAAAAAAAGATTTCATGGGCTAGAAGGTGTGATTAAAATGATGAAAACTATTAAGTATCAAGGCAAAGCATAGAAGAGAAAAATGGAAGGTAATCTGCAATGCTAGGGAAAATAGGTGTATAATAACTAATGTAATTGTAGCATATTATGGAGCTCCCATTGAAAAATATTTAACTCCACACAATAATACAAGTAATTTTTAAAGACTTTCAAGTTTTAGGATGGGATTGGAGTAAGCATTAAACAGAGCAACCAGAATAGCACCGTGGTTATGAGCATGGCTTCTAGGAGTAGACTGCCTGAATTTGAATCCTGTCCTTAGCATTTGTTAACTGTGTGACCTTGGGAAGTTATTTAACCTCTCTGCTTTTCAGTTTCTTTACCTATAAAGTGGGGATACTAAAAAGTACCTACCTCATATGGCTGTGAGGCATAAATGAGTTGATGTTTGTAATGTAGATGGCACAGTGTTAGTACATGGTTGAGATTAAATTACTATTTCTTTGACTTATAAAGCATGGTATGATTAGAGGGCATTAGAAAGGTGCTCCATTCAAGTTCCTCTGTCCTACAGGTGTGAAATTCCATTATTGGAGATTTTGTTGAAGGCTTCACAATCTTTTAGAGCCCCTATGAAGTAAAAGTTCTTTTGCGAGGGATGATGTCCTAAATTCTCATCTGCTCCCAAGTTGTTTGAATTAATCAAATCCTTTCCAACCTTGATCCTTGTCTGAGCACACGGGCAGCATGGTGGGCAGCCTGAGATAGGGAGAGGGGCCCGTTTGCCAGGGCAGCCCACGGCTTCAAAAAGGGATATGAGAGGATAGTTCAAAAGGGAACTAACTAGAACCCCAAGACAAACAGCCTCCCAATTTGGCCAAGAACAGGACTTCAACCAACAGAGTCTTGGCTTCTATTTCCCCATGGCCAATCCTGTCAGTGTCACATTGACATATTTAAACCAGGACAGAGGAGAGAGTTCCAGGTCTGGCACAGGCTCAGGTTATTTACTGCCAGAATAAAAAGCCATGGGGCTGTCATGGAGTCAACCCCCCCAGGGACCTCTTTCTTCACATTTATTTTTGTCCAAGGCTCACTGGCCCCTACAGTGGACTTGATCCCAAAGGGTGGTCCCTGAACCAGGTCAGCCTTGCGGGCTTGGGAGGGGCTGTTTGTTCAGGCAGGAAACAGCTCACAGAAACCCTACCCGCCTTTGGGAGTGGTTGCCTTGGGAAACCTTTCAATCCCCTCCAACTGGGGCCTCTGGCTGGCTAAACTTTTCTATTATTTCCACAAAAAACAGTGCCTGCGTTTGAGTGGAAAGAACATCTGTGCAAGTTAGAACCTGCCCCTTTTCAAGATGAGAATTCCTTTTTTTTTTTTTTTTCAAACACTCTTTTTCTTAAATGTTTATTTATTGTTGGAGGGGAGAGAGATAGAGTTTGAGTGTGAGACAGGCAGAGAGAGAGGGAAACAAAGAATTCAGAGCCCCATGCGAACTCACAAGCCCTGAGATCATGATCTGAGCTGAAGTCTGATGCTCAACCCACTGACCACCCAGGCGCCCCTCAATATAAAATTTCTGATCCGTAGGCAGTCTGCTTTGGGAGTTGATGAAATCCAAAACTGGCATTTCCAGTAAACCCTTTCTGGCTTTTAGGTTTCACTTTGAGGGAGGCATGATACAGGAGGAAACTGTTGGCTTCAACAGTCACCATTTGTATTGGCATCCAAAGTATAGAAATCATAAAATCTTAAAGCTGGAAGAGACATATCACCTAGACCCCTAATTCTTTTTATACACAAGGAAGCTGAGAGATGAAGTAACTAAGTGCAACTGAGATTAAGCTCAGGGGTATTGACTTCCAGGATGGAAATTCAATTCATCAGACACCATTCATCACCTGGAGAGGACTGGGAAGAGACTACCTGAGGCTTGCTGGAAACATTTTATTTTCTTTGTATAGTATAATTATTACCTACAAACATGCAAAAACAATTTCAAATGCTATAAAATTTTTAATAGTTCTTAAATGGTTTAAAACTTTTTAAGGACAGCAAAAATGTACAGTTACCTATATCTCACAGACCCCTGTAACCGTGGCAGGCCCACTGAGAGACGCTGCAAATCCACTCTCTTTAGGACCTAGTAAAGCCCTCCAAAGTGGAATCTAAGTAATGGAAATAAAGAAGTAGTAGATCTCTCCCTTGCAGCCCCACTCCCACTCAGGTTTAGATGTGGCCAGGTTTAGATGACTGGTTATTTGTGAATGCAAATATGTGTGAATTTGTGAATGCTTCTTTGTCTGTGTAACTTGTTGGGTTTTGATCGAAATTGAATTAAATCTATAGATCATGTTGGGATGAACTGAATCTTGATAAGATTGGGCCTTCCTATCCATGAATATGGAATGTTTTTCCATTTATTTAGTTCTTCTTTGATTGATTTCATCAGAGTTTTGAGGTTTTCTTCATGTAGGTCTTGTATATATTTTATTAGGTTTATACCTAAGTATTCAGTACAGCCCTAGGCCACACATTAATTGACTCAGGAAATTCAACTGACCACTAGTGACTTTGGTATATTAACCATGTATCCTGCAACCTTGCTCTAGTAGCTTATGAGTTCCACAGGTATCTTTCATCTATTCTTTCAGGTTTTCTACATAGACAACTTTTGTTCTTTTTAAGTTTTGTTATACCTGTGTTTTATTTTAGTTACTTCCACTGGAACAGCAGAGTTGAGGGAAGGAATTTCTGGGCAGACACAATTTCCCCTCTGATTCCCCATACTGAAGTGAGCAGAGCTGGAACTCAGCTCAGGTTTGTGTTTAGGTCAAAGCACTTGGAATGATGGCGAAAGGATGAGATAGAGGGTGAATAAGGTAATTACTTCACCAATTTTTCAGATCTTTTGCCTGATTTTTGGCTCCCTCCCCTGCCCCCACCACCACAGCAGTGCTTCCTTTACCCAAACAGCCATGGATGGCTGGAGATGCCTTCTCATTCTCAGAGCTGGTACAATGCTTCCAAAATTTAAAATGTGTAACTGGCTTGTCCTTGAGTTTGTCCTTTTGCAACACTGGCTACCCAACTGCTCTCCAGAAATATAGAAAGATGTCTTTTCAATGGAGCAATCTAGGAACTTACAAAATAAAATAAAATAAAATAAAATAAAATAAAATAAAATAAAATAA